>NC_041393.1:732802698-732855612 GCF_002162155.2 Triticum dicoccoides | reverse complement strand
AAACTGCTCCTGCAGTGCCACGGGGGCTGTAACCTCAAACGGGGCGTTGACCATCTCAGTAGTGGCCGTGAGCGTATCTGGGGTCGGCTCAGTGGTTGCCTCCATCTTCTTGGAGCTCTCTGTCTCGTGGGGATCAGCCTCCCGCGTCTGCTCCAATATCGGCAGATCTTTGCCTGGTTCTCCTTGGTCCATCATGAAACTGAGGAATACTAGGAGACCACTGAAAGGAAAACACAATCGCAATGACAATGAAACAAAAAAGAGAGTGAGGATCGGTTACTGCTTTGCAAAAGTTCTGTTTTTTTCTCTGAACGAAAATATACCAACATCACGGATCCGCTTACCTTCCCTTCGTTGCGAGAGAAGAACAGTGGCAGATGCGAGTGTTGCCTTTCTTGAAGACAGTGAGGGAGAAGGGGATTCAGCGAGGAGTGAAATGATGGTTGCTTCGTCCGTCAAACTTAGACTGCGGGGAGGTGGGGTTTTGTGATACGACGGCTCGTTACGGCCGCGCTACAACCGGGGTGACTCTCCGCCTGCATACTGCCTGCTAATTTGGTGGATGGCATTTGGACCCGTGCGCTACATGGCCCGCATGTCGATGAACAAAAGTATAATGACATTCAGTATAGGGAGACGTTTCAATGACCTAGGAGGAGCCAGAAGCGGTAGAGTGTTTCCACTGTACTAGTAGTAATTGTTTTTCTGGGTAGCTGTAGAGTGTCTCCACTGTACTAGTAGTAATTGTTTCTCTAGGCCCAAGACAAAACAGCCAATCCACACTAGTAAATAGTAAAATCAATTCAAAAGGCGCTACCTACACCCAGCACACCGCCCCCCCCCTCCCTCACAAAAAAAACATGGGTGCTCTTCTTCCTCCTCACTCCCACCCACCTCACGTTAGCTCATTCCTACAGAAAACCCCAGCTCCCCTTCTTCCTCACTCCTACAGAAAACCCCCAGCTCCCCTTCTTCTTCGCTCGCACTACAACTAGGCTCGTCATTCGTTACTCTGCTCAAATCCGTGAGTGCGACACGACGCCCTCGAGGAAAATGGAGTCGGCTGACCCCAGCGCCAAGAAGATGAGGCTCCCGCCAGCGGCAACGCCTGTTGTAGATCTCGCACCCGGTAGCGCGGGGAGAAGCGGCAACCCCGCCCCCACCGGATCCCAAGAACCCGTAGAATCTCGGGTGGACCGCATCAGCGATCTCCCGGATGCCGTGCTTGGGGAGATCATCTCGCTTCTCCCCACCAAGGATTGTTGCCGCACCCAAGTCCTCTCAATTCGGTGGCGCCTTCTATGGCGCGTCGTGCCCCTTAATCTCGACTGTCGTCAGCTATCTCTCTTCAATTATTTTGAAATCCCCAGAGCCATCATCTCCTCCCACCAGGGATCCATTCAAAACCTCTGCATCCCGTCATGCTACCTTAGCAAGCATACCATGCCCTGCACGGTGGACGCCTGGCTGAAATCCCCTGAATTCACAGAACTACAGCTGCTTGAGTTCTACTATTCCCCTGGAAATCACATACCACATACATAACACCATGAACTTGTGCCTTCAGCATCGATGTCCATCTCGCGGTTTTCCTCCTCTCTCCACACTGCCACCTTTGCGCTGTGCTATCTTCCAGACAATCTGGTACTAAACCTTCGACTCCCATTTCTCAAGAAACTTTCATTTGTGCGGGTTCGTATATCGGAGGCCTCATTGCACAGCATCATCCACTCCAGTTGCCCTGCGCTGGAGTGCTTGGTGCTTGTTTTCACAGTTAGAATCGGTTATCTCCCAATAAAGTCGCCTAACCTTGTAAGAATTGGAATTTCTTTTGACGGAAGGCAGCTCATCATCCAAGATGCCCCTTCACTTCAAAGGTTGATCCTTGATTCTAGTTATTCACTGTTGCAAATAACCGTCCTCTTTGCGCCTAAACTGGAGACCTTGGGTGTAATACATGATCTATGTGCTCATTTCAATATGGTGTTTGGATCCACAGTTCATCAGGTACTTTATATTATCATCTACACTTGTAACCATATGCTGCATTTTAAATTTCTGCGCATAATTTATATATCATCTTGGAGTACACGTTTTGTACTATTATTATGTTCAATGCTCAATGAAGAGTTTCTCCATGGATGTCCTATCAATGGTGCTGGATTCTGTCAAGATCTTATATATCCAAATGAATAGTTTTGATCTGAACAAGATTATTGGCTTGCTGCAATGATTTCCATGTCTGGAGAAGTTGTATATAAAGGTGATAATTTCACGCACATTGGAAGCCCACATATAGTGTACTAGAGTTAACCTTTCAGCTGTTGCTCTTTCGACACTCTTCTTTTAGACCTTAATTGTTTTCAATTTTCATGTTTATTTAGGCAACATGACGGGGTAAGAAAGTTATAACCAATCGGTGGATTTGTAAGCATTGGGATTTTCTCACTTCTCATGAGATTCGATTGAAGACAATAACGCTAGAACAATATGTAGCCAACCGTGCAAACACAAGATTTGTCACATTCTTCCTGCTGAATGCGAGGTTACTATTGTCCATCAGGCTTAAGTTTATCAGCAGCATGGTTTTGACGGATGGGTATGTCGAAGAGCAAAAAAAGGAGTTTCAGGTGGGCAAAAGAGCTTCTGAACGTGTCGGGCTTCTATTTACAACATATTGTGGTCATAATCCAGTAAATTTTACGATCTAGGATGTTCATTATATGGACCTGACCGATCCATTTGACTGTGACTGCCGAAAACAGTGCTGGAGTTAGATATTGTTGCCCTTTTCAATCTGTTTTTTTTGTAAACCTGATGAACAATCAACCCTCGTTCTTTTGTACAGTTTGTAAGCTGGAGTTAGATGTTCCTGCCCTTTTCAACTCGGCTGTGACTGTCATATTTTCTTTGATACAAGGCAAATGGCTTGCCATTCGTTTAATTTAGAGTGAAATATTGTAACAAATCACAACCAAGGGAAATAATATCACTCACGCTGGCTGCTTGAGCTCACTGTGCATTACAGAAGCCAAGTGAATAGCCCCCACCATCCCACCAGTCAACCCTCGTACTCCCCTCCGCCTGCGACTGGACTCGTGCATCTTCAACGGCTCCTATTCGTTCCGTCTGAGGCCTCGTCGTCGTCCTCCGCCTTGCGGCCTTGGTTCGCTCGCTGTGCGTGGTGCGCCGCCCTCTTGCGTTGTCAACGTCGTCAACAACCGAGAGGAACAAGGAGATGACTGTATGTGGAGAGGATGACAGTATGTACCCACCAGCGTCATGGCAGTACGCAAGCAAGTGCCTCTATAGTACAAGCCCAAAAATATGGTTCCTCCTAATGGTTGGACATCTGGGGCTCACGCCATCGTCAACGTAGTCAATAAACGAGAGAATTACACTACGAGCGGCTGACACCAGGGACCCAGCAAATCGAGCAGTTTTTTTTTGAGGAACAAGCAGTTTTTTTGAGACAATGAGGAACAAGCAGTTGTTATTTATACTAGTTTTAGCGACGGATCAGGGTAACTACGGGGCTGTGCGGGGGCTGTGGCCCGTCTAGCCAGGGTTTTATTTATGTTTACCACATCATGAGCCCAGTTGTGTTTTTTTCTTGCTGAAAATGGCTAGCCCAGTTCTATTTTTTTAAAGAAATACCCAAACAAGGCCTACTTGCTTTATCGGCCCTGCTGGGCTGCAAATGTTTCAAGACGAGGAGAGTTTCATTTGGTTTGCCCAGAAATGGCCAGTACATTTTTAAAATACATCAAACCGGGAATTAGTTTCATTTTTTTCATTACAAGATCTTAAATTCCATTGATATTTATATAAATTATTTTTCAAAATAGTTTGAATGTGAATCGATATTTCTGGATTAAAAACAGTTGACCGCACCGAAATATGCAAAATTTCGTATATTTTTTAACCGTGGCCACAATATGGGGTGTAATGCTAACAAAAAGAAGATGGGCTCCAAAAAAAATCTTAAGAATTAGCAAATGGGCTGTACATTATTAGAAATAATGGCAGATGGGCTGTATGATGTTTGCCACAGATTTGAGGCTGACTTGTGCGCCTACTACAGGTTGACGCGTATGCTTTCATAAAAAAAAGGTTGACGCACACGCAACGCCCTGTCAACTTAGTCAACACACGAGAGCAGTTACTGTTGGATATCCATCCAACTGCTGTCGTGCTTCTTCAATCTCTGCTCTTCATGCTCCAGCCGCTCAAACAAGCACCGGCGGGACTGCCAGCTCCCTCCTCCCCCGGCCAGCTATGCTGCTGCGCAGGCCACACGGCCCGACCGTACTCCCATCGCTGGCCTAGCCATCCCTCTACTCACCCACACATGTTGTTATTCTCCGGCGACGGCAGACGAACCAGTAAACCCTTGTACTCCTTCGCGTGGGAAACAACTGCCGAGTATTCCCTGGCTCCGTGTCGTTCCCTTCCTAGGCCTCGCCGTCGTCCATCGCCCTGGTGCTCTCGGCACGACCTGGTCAACGTGGTCAATGAATGACATCCATCGGAAGTGGACTGTACGTGGAGAGGCTGACAGTTGGGTCCACGGCCGCACGCAAGGAAATGCCTCCTTATTACGCGCAATATAATGATTCCTCCACCTGACAGCTAGGACCCACAGGAAGGGCCTCTGTATTTCACAAAAAAAACGTTCACCCCGCTGACAGGTCAGACCCACCAGCTATATCTTCGCACGCAAGGAAGTGCCTCCTTATTACGCCCAAATAAATGAATACCCCCTGCTAGCTGGGACCCGCCATATTGTTGGGCTGACTTGTGAGCCTACTAAGTTGACGGGGACGGAGGGCTTTGTCAACTTAGTCAATACTCCAGTGACTGTATGATGTCCATCCAACAGCCATACGGCTTCTTCAACCTCTGGTCTTCTTGCTCCAGCCGCCCAAAGCAGCGCCGGTCGTGCCGCCACCTCCTGCCTCCCATGGCCGGCTGTGCTACCGCCTGCTCCTGCCTCCCGTGGCCCAGCTCCGCGTCGTCCCCTTCCTAGGCCTCGCCGTCGTCCACCGCCGTGGTGCTCTCGGCGCGGCGTGGTCAATGTGGTCAACGACCGACTTCCATCGGAAGAGTACTGTACGTGGAGAGGCTGACAGCTGGGTCCATGGCAGTCGCAAGGAAGTGCCTCCTTATTACGCGGAAAATAATTATTCCTCCACCTGACAGTGGGGATCCACCGGACGGGCCACCAGTATTTTGCGAAATAAATCGTTTCCCCCTGACTGCTGGGACCCACCGGACGGGCCACCGTATTTCACGAAAAAAACGCCCCCCCCCCTCGCTGTCAGCTCGGACCCACCGGAAGTGCCTCCTTATGACGCACAAAAAAATGAATACTCCCCCGGTTAGCTGGGACCCACCTTGGTGGGAGGCTGTCTTGTGGGCCTACTAAATTGACGGGGCCGAAGGGCTTTGTCAACTTAGTCAATATGAACGATTCTAGCTCCAGTGACCGTACAATGTCCATCCAACGGCTGTAGTGCTTCTTCAACCTATGGTCTTCTTGATCCAGCCGCCCAAAGCAGCGCCGGTCGTGCCGCATGCTCCTACCTCCCGTGGCCGGCTGTGCTGCCGCGGAGGCCTCACCACCCCCTACTATTCCCACCGCTGGCCAGGCCCTGCGGCGACGGCAGCCTCACACCGCAGCCGAACCAGTGAGCCCTCGTACTCCTCTCCGCGCGGGCTTCCACTGTCGCGTCTTCCCCGGCTCTGCGTCGTCCCCTTCCTAGGCCTCGTCGTCGTCCACCATCGTGGTGCTCTCCGTGCGGCGTGGTCAACGTGGTCAAGGAACGACTTCCATCGGAAGAGTACTGTACATGGAGAGGCTGATAGCTGGGTCCACGGCCACAATCCAGTTTTCTTATGATTTGCCAATTAAGTTGCTTTGTCAGGCCTATTGGGCTGCAAATCTTTCAAGACGAGGAGAGCTTTTCATTCGACTGGCCGAGAAAATGGCCCATCAATAATGAGAAATGGGTTGTACATTTTTAAAACACATCAAACCAGCAATTAGTTTCAATTTTTTTTTTCATTTCAAGATTTTAAATTATATTAATTTTTATACGTGGAGAATTTGTTGGATTTTATATTGATATACATTTATTTTTAAAATCAGTTTGAATGTGAGTCGAAATTTCGGGATTAAAAACAGTTCGGACCGCACCGAAATATGCAAAATTTCGTATAATTTTTTAACCGTGGCCACAATATGGGCTGTAATGCTAACAAAGAATATGGGCTCCAAAAAAAACCTTAAGAATTAGCATATGGGCTGTAAATTATTAGAAATAATGGAAGATGGGTTGTATGCTGTTTTCCACAGATTTGAGGCTTTCCTAAAAAAAGGTTGACGCACAAGCAGTGACGGTTGGATGTCCATCCAACGGCCGTCGTGCTTCTTCAATCTCTGCTCTTCCTGCTCCAGCTGCTCACACAAGCGCCAGCGGGACTGCCTGCTCCCTCTTCCCCGCGGTCGGCTGTGTTTCCGCGCAGGCCTCACCGCGCCACCGTACTTCCATCGCTGGCCTAGCCATCCCTCTACTCACCCACACCTGCTGTTATTCTCCGGCGACGGCAGACGAACCAGTAAACCCTCGTTCAGTCGTACTCCCCTCCGCGTGGGAAACAACTGCTGAGTCTTCCCTGCTCCCATGTCGTTCCCTTCCTAGGCCTCGCTGTCGTCCACCGCCCTGGTGCTCTCAGCGCGGCCTGGTCAACTTGGTCAACGACCGACATGCATCTGAAGTGGACTGTACGTGGAGAGGCCGACAACTTGGTCCACGGCCGCACGCAAGGAAATGCCTCCTTATTACGCGCAAAATAATGATTCGTCCACCTAACATCAGGGACCCACCGAAAGGGCCTCAGTATTTCGCGAAAAAAATATTACCGCCGCTGATAGCTCGGACCCACCAGCTATATCTTCGCACGCAAGGAAGTGCCTCCTTATTACGCACAAAATAATGAATACTCCCCCTGTTAGCTGGGACCCAGTATAGTGGCAGGCTGACTTGTGGGCCTACTAAGTTGACGGGGACGGAGGGCTTTGTCAACTTAGTCAATATGCACGATTCTAGCTCCAGTGACCGTACGATGTCCATCCAACGGCTGTAGTGCTTCTTCAACCTCTGGTCTTCTTGCTCCAGCCACCCAAACCATCGCCGGTCGTGCCTCGTGCTCCTGCCTCCCGTGGCCGGCTGCGATGCGGCTGAGGCCTCACCGCCCCCTACTACTCCCACCGCTGACCAGGCCATCCCTCTACTCACCCACACCCTCTGTTATTCTGCGGCGACTGCAGCCTCACACTGCAGCGAACCAGTGAACCCTCGTACTCCTCTACACGTGGGCATCCACTGCCGCGTCTTCCTCGGCTCCGCGTCGTCCCCTTCCTAGGCCTTGCCGTCGTCCACCACCCTGGTGCTCTCGGCACGGCATGGTCAACGTGGTCAAGGAACGACTTCCATCGGACGTGGACTGTACGTGGAGAGGCTGACAGCTGGGTCCACGGCCGCAGCAAGGAAGTGCCTCCTTATTACGCGCAAAATAATTATTCCTCCACCTGATAGCGGGGACCCACCGGTCGGGCCACCATATTTCGTGAAAAAAACGTTTCCCCCCTGACTGCTGGGACCCACCAGCTACAGCTTCGCACGCAAGGAAGTGCGTCCGGGCAAAAAAAAAAACGATTCGCCCCCCTGACCGCTGGGACCCACTAGCTACATCTTCGCATGCAAGGAAGTGTGTTTGGGCAAAAAAAATGATTCGCCCCCCTGACTGCTGGGACCCAGCAGCTACATCTTCGCACGCAAGGAAGTGCCTGACAGTCGGGACCCACCTGGTCGAAGCGTACGTAGCGTTGTCATTCTGGTCGCGAACGTGTACGTACATACTGGTCGATGTAGAGGCGCGCATGTGTCGTAGATGTAGAGGCGCGCACGTGTCGTAGTAGAGGCGCGCACATAGCATGTACACGTACGTACAGCGGCGAGGGTGCAAGAAAGAAAATACGGCCACGTACGTACATACGGGTAGGGTCTCTAACGCCTATCGCGCATACGTACATGGCTAGGTCGGAACGGAGAAACAGCGTCGTCGTCGTGTTCATGGAGAGCCAACCGGCTGGGTCGGAACAGAATGCGTGGTCGTGTTCATCGGGAGGGCTTGGACGGAACAGGCGATGGAAACAAGGCCTAGCGTACCGCACAACGGAGGAAACGGCCTTGTCTTCGACCTGCCACGTTCGAAACGGGGTCCTGTTGATTGGGAGGGGCCTGGCGTACCGCAAAACGGAGGAAACGGACCTCCTACGGTCGAAACGGGGGTCCTGTTGATCGGCAGGGGTGTGGGGTACCGCAAAACGGAGGAAATGGACCTCCTACGGTCGAAACGGGGGTCCTGTTCATTGGGAGGGGTGTGGCGTACCATAAAACGGATGAAACAGACTTTTGTTGGAGCGCTACGATCGAAACGGGGGGGAGGGGGGAGGGGTGTGGCGTACCGCAAAATGGGACTCCGGGGGATAGTGTTCATCTCCACCGTCGACCTCCTCCAACCTCCATGGGCTACCGTCGACCTCCTCCAGCCTCCACGGGCTCCTGTTCATCCAGCCTCCACTGTGCGCTACTCCACCGGCTACTGTTCAACCACCCCCTCGCTTCTACCACGGTCTTTTCTGTCATGGACGACCCAAAGAATGTCATGCAGCTGCGTCTCCGGCCCGCCCAGGACGAAAAGCCCATTTTCTGTCATGATATTTTGTCATAGAAGTAGGAGCCCACCACATCTATGATGATACCGGGTTTTGTCACAATTATTGTCATAGAAGTGTCATATGTATGACAAACAAAATTTGTTCGGCCCAAAATGTCACGGATGTGTCTTTTTTTTGTAGTGCATCTCCGTTAATCACAACAAAGCACACTAAAAAAACAACCCCTTTCTTATAAGGAATCCTAAATCTTGATGATTTCTCACAACAAAGCACACTAAATAAACATGAGCTTGTAGCTTTGTCTCTCACATGAACAACACCGAACCGAGCACTTGATACAACCCGAACCGAGCACTTACACTCCTATAGAAGCAATATCCATAACATGACATCAGAAAAGTTGACCTATAGAAGCAATACTAGTGTATGTGATGAACTACTACTCGGTCTCGGCCTCATGGCTTCACAGAAAATCGACCGACACAAATGCAATATATAAATTACTGCCATGCTAGGAGTAGTTTATGGTAAGGATGAAAAAGAAAACATTAATAAGCAATGGCTGGTCATGTCAAGCAAAATATTGGTACTCCTTCCTGCACTAGACGCGTCCAAATCCTATACTACTTTAGCAGGTCAAGTCAAGCAAAATATTGCTCTCTGTTTCTCACTCTCACTCCACTGCTCCCTGCTCTGCTCTCCACTCCACTCCCCGGCAACTACAAGCCCTGCTGCTCCTCGTCTCCGCATCACCGGCCGGCAACGCAGCCCCCGCCGCCTCCTCCCCTGCCCGAACCGCCGTTACTGTGGTGCCCCTACGATGAACCCTAACCGAGAGATCGAGAGGAGCTACTGTGGCGCGTGCAGGGAGGAGGAGATCGAGAGGGGGACTTACGGGGCTGGAGCATCAGAGGAGGCCGGGGACCGCACGTAGTGGCGGGGCATGGCACCGTCGATGGGGGTGAGGCGGCCGGGGACGAATCCTAACCGCGGCGGCGTCGTCGTCGGGCGCGGAGGGGATTGTGTGAGACGAGGGGGGTGCGGGGGCGCTCGCGGGCCGGTTTTCTTTAGCTATAGTAGTAGCGCTGGTTGGAGCACAACGCTACTGCTAAGCCCATCAGCTGTAGCGCCATTTCAGAACAAATGCTACAGCTAAGTGGGCTACAGATGCTGCCCTGCGGCCCAGGTAACAGTAGCGCGGCCCAAACAAACATACGCTGCTGCTATATGTTAGTAGTAGCGTGTTTTTTACACAACGCTACTGGTAATTACTAGTAGCGTGGGGTAAAAATAACTCTCTACTGGTAAACTTCTATCTATAAGCATTTTCCTAGTAGTGATGTCCTTGCAGAATTTCATCCTTTTCGTTTCTTTTTCAAGGATCGGGACACGAGGGACGTTCTTCTTAGCGGTCGTCTGCGCCATGGTCTGTATGCGCTTGATGCGCCGCACCCACTTCCTACGTAGAGTCCTCCACAAGCCTTCAGTGGTGTTCGTGTGTCGCCTACGCACTGGCATGCGCGCCTTGGTCATCCTGCTGCTCCGATAGTTCGTCATGTTCTTCATCGTCATGAGCTTCCAGTTGTGTCCAATAAAATTGCTGAAACTATCTGTCATTCCTGTCAGCAAGGCAAGAGTCATCAACTTCCGTTTTCAGAGTCGAGTCGTGTTGTTAAGCACCCTCTTGAGCTTTTTTTCTAATGTGTGGGGTCATGCCCAAACGTCCGTTAGTGGCCACAATTACTATGTTAGCTTTATTGATGCTTATAGTCGGTTTGCCTGGCTTTATCTTATTAAATGCAAGTCTGATGTGTTTGATGTCTTTATCCAGTTTCAAGCGCATGTTGAGCGTCTCCTTAAGCGTAAAATTCTTCATGTTCAGTCTGACTGGGGCGGTGAATATCACAACCTTAATTCATTCTTTTATAAGCTTGGGATCTCGCACCGTGTGTCCTGTCCTCATAGCATCAGCAGAATGGCACCATTGAACGTAAGCATCGTCATCTCATAGAGACTGGCCTTACCCTACTGGCTCATGCCTCCGTTCCGCTTCGGTTCTGGAGTGATGCTTTTTCAACAACTTGTTTCTTGATAAATAGGCTTCCCACACGACTTCTGAAAATGAAACTCCTCTTGAACTGCTGCTCAATGAACTACCAGATTACACTTTTCTAAAAGTTTTTGGATGTGCTTGCTGGCCTCACCTTCGCCCATATAACAAACGCAAGCTAGAGTTTTGGTCTAAAATGTGTGTTTTTCTCGGGTATTGTTCCCTCCACAAAGGGTACAAGTGCCTCCATGTTCCCACCAATCGCGTTTACATATCTCGTGATGTCGTGTTTGATGAGAGTGTGTTCCCTTTCCGTGCACTTCCGGACAACTCTACTACTCCGACACCACCTATGCACTCCACCATATCTTCGCATGATCAATTTGTAGATGTTGCACATGCTCCTATGCTGCTTCCTAATCATGCTGCAGGTATTAGACATGGCGCCCGCCTTGAGCTCCTTACTGATCAGGTGCCGGATGATGATCACGGAGGAGATGTTGATCGTGTGCATGGGCCATGCATAGCGGGTCAAACGCGTCAACCCGATCCTGCCCCGCCTGGTGCAGCCGCGCATGCTGCGCCCACGGCAGCACCACGGCCACGGGTGGCCACTCCGCATGGCTCTCCTGGCCCGGTGGCCCCCACGCGAGTGGCTACTCCGCATGGCTCGCCTGGCCCGATGGTCCCCACGCGAGCGACCACTCCGCCTGGATCGACTGGCTCGGTGGTCTCCACGAGAGCAACCGTTGTGGCCGTCCCGGCTCTCAGTGAGCTATTTTCGCCCAGCCCGACACCGCTTGGCTCCTCATCGCCAGCGGCCTCTCCGTCTGGCTCAGCGCCGCCAGCTTCTGCAGGCTCGACATCGTCTTTGTCGCCTGAGTTGAGCCAGGTATCGCCAGCACTGCCTGCAGCTGTTGCGCTCCGCCCCCGCACGCGTAGTCAAAATGGGGTTTTTCGCCCAAAGGAGCGCATAGACGGAACTGTTGTGTGGCTTGCCGCTTGTGTTGCCCATGCTACTGCTGATCCTACAGCTGAGCCACGTCATTTTGAGGTTGCTCTCGGGATTCCTCACTGGCGAGCTGCGATGGAACAGGAGTTTCAGGCTTTATTGAAAAATGATACTTGGCGACTTGTTTCCCCTGTTTCTGGTGTTAATATCATTGACTCCAAGTGGGTCTTCAAGGTTAAGAGACATGCTGACGGTTCCATTGAGCGGTACAAGGCGAGGTTAGTAGCAAAGGGTTTCAAACAGACGTATGGTCTTGATTATGAAGACACGTTCGGTCCAGTTATCAAACCTACTACTATTTGTTTGCTGCTCTCTCTGGCTCTTACTCGAGGATGGTTTCTTCGTCAGCTTGATCTGCAGAATTCCTTCCTCCATGGTGTTCTTGAGGAGGAGGTATATATGCGCTAGCCTCCAGGTTTTGTTGATCCTGCACGTCCTCAACATCTCTGTCGTCTTGTCAAGGTGCTGTACGGACTAAAACAGGCTCCTCGTGCGTGGCATGCGCGTCTTGGCTCAGTTCTTCGGGCTCTTGGGTTTGTTCCCTCCACAGCTGACACCTCTTTGTTTCTCCTTCAGCGTCCTGAGGTTATGATGTATCTCCTGGTTTATGTTGATGATATCATATTGATCAGTTCCTCTGATGTTGCTGCTGATCGTCTTGTGACTGCCCTCAGTGATGATTTTGCTGTCAAGGACTTAGGTGCTCTACACTATTTCCTTGGTCTCGAGGTCTCGCGGTCATCTGATGGGTTGACTCTTACTCAGAAGAAGTATTCTCTGGATTTGCTGCGCCGCGCGGGTATGTTGAAGTGTAAACCTGTTGCCACTCCGATGTCTGCGACTGATCGGTTGTCTGCCTTTGATGGAGACCCTCTCTCGCCTACTGATGCTACTGACTGCAGTCTTGTTGGAGGTCTGCAATACCTCACTATCACCAGGCTGGATGTCTCCTATGCAGTTAACCGTGTGTGCCAGTATCTTCATGCACCCACGACGTCTCACTGGTCAGCAGTGAAGTGTATTCTTCGCTACGCCTGTCTCATTGCCTCGTAGAATTGCTACTCAAGCCTACATCATCTTGTGAGCTTTCGGCCTTCTCAGATGCGGATTGGGTTGGCAGTCCTGATGACAGGCGATCCACGGGGGGCTATGCGGTATTCTTTGGACCTAACTTGATTGCCTGGAATGCTCGCAAGCAAGCTACAGTGTCTCACAGCAGTTCTGAAACCGAGTACAAGGCAGTTGGCGATGCCACAGCTGAGCTCATATGGGTACAGTCCTTGTTACGAGAATTGAGAGTCTCTACAGATCATCCTCCAGTCCTTTGGTGTGATAACATAGGAGCCACATACCTTTCATCTAATCTGGTATTTCATGCTCGGACGAAACACATCGAAGTTGACTATCACTTTGTTCGGGAACACGTTGCACATAAGCTACTTCGTATCAAGTTCACCTCTTCCAAGGATCAACTTGCTGACATCTTCACGAAACCTCTTCCACAGCCGCAGTTTGTAGGTTG
Source organism: Triticum dicoccoides (assembly GCF_002162155.2). Classification (NCBI taxonomy): domain Eukaryota; kingdom Viridiplantae; phylum Streptophyta; class Magnoliopsida; order Poales; family Poaceae; genus Triticum; species Triticum dicoccoides. The sequence continues at coordinate 732,842,282 of NC_041393.1, read as the reverse complement.
TAGGCGCAATCTTTATTTGCTTTGTACTTCAGGCCATAGTTAAGATTGAGGGAGGGTGTTAGACTGTATATACGTAGCTCTCTGTATACATCCTGTATTGTACCTCTTGGTACCTATATATATATATGTGAGATAGCCACACCTGTTTAGGGTGTCGGGCAGTTTCCCAAAACAAATCATTTAACACAAATCACATCTTTCTTCCATTTGCACCATCCCCTCTTTCAAGTTTTCTGAAGTGAATGCTCAAATCTCACTGTCGTGCCCAAAAAATCTCCGCCACTTGATCCATTTTGTTCAGATCCAACACGGTGAACCGATTATGCTCGAATGTGCATCCAACACGGTGAAGATTAGCCATATCGGCGATGGCCTTCCATCAGATATGAAGGTTGCGCAAGCGACGAGCAAACTCAGACTCGCCATATTTCAGCTTCCATAATTCAAACACTTTGATTCCCAGCAAATTTAATTGTTTACCACATCAAGTAAACATGCGCATTGTTTTTGACAAGTTGCATGAACAAAAGCATTTCATCAGCGACATGTACCAATCACATGTTTCTTCCAATTGCACCATCCCCTCTCTCGAGTTTTCTGAAGCGAATGCACCAATCCTCTGTAATTTGGAGTCTAAGCGGCTCAATCTCCTGCTGAATTTGGTTCTTACGTGTCTCCATATCTTCCTGACACCATCTTCTCTATTGCATTTCATCCCATCTGGCCCTCTTCTCTTGGTTCTTCTTCTCCTCCATTTCTAGTTTATCCTCCTTCCTCTTCTTGGCATACTCGTTTCTTGTCCTCTTCAACTTATCGATCTTTTTTTTTCATTTCCCCACCTCTTCTTTTCTCTTGAGCCCTAGTTCTTCTGCTTCCTCCCATCTAGCTAACCCATGCTTAGACGCTAGAATGGTACTTCTAGCCACATTTGCCATTTTCTTTCTATCAACATCATTTGCACCGTCATCCATCTCTGGAGAGGAATTGGCCCAGTTCTCAATTTTGGGTTGCCATCATAATTCCTCGAATTACACTTCTCGTGCTCTTTCCAACAATCCCTACAATGTTGTAGGCCAAACGGTTGGCCCAGTTCTCGTTTTTGTACTTCACTTGGGCTATCTCATCATAAAACAAACAAATGCACAAATTGATGAGAATTCTCAAAGTAATGTAAATGTGTCAATAAAAAAGTAACAAGCTTTCTTACATATTGATAAATGGTGACACCCTTAGGCGGAGCCGGCTTCAGTTGCTCCTTAAAACTCACCCAATGATTGCACATCCCTTGAGTCGTACAGCTTCAGTCTGTGAAAGATTTGAGCACCTTTGTTCACGCAAAATGAAATCTGAAACAATCTTCAATGCATTTCCAATACATTGTTGTCGATTAATGTTTCTCAACGATCGCATCGAGAGATGTATCTTGTCATGCCAGGACAAGCGCAACATCCACATCGAGCTTAAAGTTGCTTCACTGTATTGCCTTCTTTTTTGATGAGCCGGAACCATCAAACTACAATTCTGCATCTTAGATGGAGTCATGGAAAAAAATGACAACGATGTGACCTTGAGATCGACGTCATTTGTCTCGGAATCACCTATCATACTAGAGAATGTTTTCGTCATTGAGGGCCGATCCCCCAAATTCAGAAAATCGACGCTACGTTTGGCAACAATTTCCATGGCTATCTCGCATTGAATTGAAGAAAACCCGAATAAAATCCATATGATGCCTTCTTTTTGCCTCATCACCGTTGCTGATCCGGCATACAACTGGGAAGCCACCATAGTTTTGCCCGTCGTCTGGGTGAAGCGGGGAGGGCTAAAGGCAGCGGCGGCGCCCATACCAGTCCACTTCTTCAGTGCCCTCACTAAGAACTAGTGCAACACTATTGGGGTGAAGCCCCTGCCTTCACGTGGCGACATAGGCACTTCCGCATTGGACACACTTCGTCGGTAGGGTGGATCTCAACCGTCGGAGTCATCGGAGGTGCATAATCGACAGGAGCTGCAGTAGGCACAATGACTATTGAAGTCGCCGGATTCGACTTCAATCCGATGAATTTGGGCGTGGGGGTCGAGACGTCGTCCGTAGCGTTGTCGGATGGAACCAAATATCCACCACGGCGGGAGGGAGAATATCGTTCGCGCCAAACCGTTTGATAAATATCCCCCACAGACGCCAAATATGAAGACCCGTGGGCTCGTTTTCGAGCAACCTTCATAAATTATGAAGATAAAGGATTGGATGTCGACTCTGATAGTGAGATTTCCGATCAAAATCATTATTACAAATGGTTATTATGATGATCGGGCCGATGCGATGACTCTGGCATAGTTGCTTTAATGGGTCCATTCCACATAAATGGAGTGGCTCCATCCTCGTGTTTGGTACAAATAATGAGATACTCCCTCTGTCCCATATTTATAAGACCTTGCCTGCAAAAGCGTCTAGCATTATGGGACGGAGAGAGTAAAACGGAATGGAAAAGAAAAGAAAGGAAAAGAATGCATTTGGAAAACATAGGAACCGCTCCAGTAGGCTGTTTCGAATGTAGGAATTCAATTCGATAGACATAGGAATGCTAACGATGTCAGATCCTAACGGTAATAGCTAGTAGTAGGTCCCACTCTTAGAAATTCCTGTGAAAGAACAGCGACTACTGCTACCGTCTGCTCCCTCTGCATTTTTTGTTATTCCGTCTCGGCCACCCCACATGGCAACGACGGACTGGAGTGGCGAGGGATGGCGACGTACGGCAGCAGCGAGCGCGGCCACGTCCGTCTCTGTCCCCGCTAGCTCCTTGCCGGCGGCCTGCGGCGGCGTACAACGACGGCGAATAATAAGCCGGAAGCGTGCGCGCGCGCGCGTCGCGCTCCGGCTGACGGCGACGGCTCCCTGTCGTGTCGCCGGTCCGATCGGTGTCGCGGTGGCGGAGTGGACGGGACGAGAGGCGCGAACGAATAATTGGTGGCGTCTCGGAGTCTGATCGATCGATGGTGCGGTGTGGTATTGTGGCGTGCTGGGCCGTGGCTGCCACGTGAGCGGGCGCCGTCCGTGTCGACAGCGCGCGCTGCCTGCCGACGGACGTGACCGGCCGGTCGTTTCCGGCGCCGAATCTTTCTTTTCTCCTCTCCATATTCCGTGGCCGTGGCACGGCGAGAGATCATCCGCGTGTCCGGCCTGCTCCATGAATCGCGACGGATCCGCGCCCGCATTTATCGAAGCGACCAACATCCCTAGCATGCATCCTGGCAGGATGCATGTGCTGGCACCTGGCAGGACCTGTAAGACGTACAAGATCATACATGATCTCCCGCGTCCAGTACGCATGCACATCGGAGCCCAGGCGTGGCAGCATGCATGCATGCAGTGTAATGGTGGCTGCTGCAGAACCGGACGTGGTCCACAAGGACGTACTACGATCAACCTATTATGTTACGTGGATATAGATAATCAACGGGACAAGCTCCCCTCCGTCGATCGGGTGATCCCAGCTTACTCCTCCTTTGGTTCACACGGGATAGGAACAATATAGAAATAGAAAAATTATAGAAAGTGAGATGATATGCATCTCAATTTCTACCAAGAAAGAGATGCCATTTGATGCATATGATAGTATTTTTTCATTGAATCTAGGCCAATGTTCTTTTTCCTTTGAAATATAAAGGATCGATTCCTATCCTATATAGGAATAGAAATCCATTCTACAAACGAAAGGGCTTCACATAAATTTTTTCTATAAAGTTTCTATCCTTTACAATTCCTACAGCATTCCTATGAACCAACCAAAGGAGGCCTTAGCTTAGCAGCAGGGTTGCATTGGTTGGACTTGGATCGCTGTTGCTCTACAGGCCGCTGCTAAGGACCCTGTCGATGTCGAGGCGGATCGACGATCCATCGCTGTGCTTGGTCCCATGGAACCCAAGGGGTCTTATCGTGTAAATTCCATGGACTTATCCCCAGCCGCCGGAATTATTTGTAGATGAAGGTGACTCCCGGATTTTTAGATTCAACCGGTTGCCGCCTGGCCATTCCGTTGCAGCTGACGCGGATGAAAAAACCTGTTACGATCGAGCTGCCGCCTGCGCTCGTGGCGGCAGGGGCTGCCGCCGGCGAGTCAGGCGGCATGTGCCACGTGTTGCCCGCCGTGCCTACCGCCACGGTGCAAGTTCTTTTTGTCACTTCATTTTAAAGGTGGTCTTTTCTAGCAATTCGACTCGACTGGGGTTCTTTTGGACAAAAGATCACTACCTCATGCACTTCGTGACAATGGTATTCTTTTTCGAAATATCATACGAACATTTGATTTTAGTATATGTCCAGTGTCCTAATTTTAAATACTCGATTTTATATTTGCAACTCCAGGTCCTTCTACTATTGCTGGTGAAGAAACAATGGCCTAGAATTAAGCAAGTCTTCATTAGTTTGATACCAAACAATGTTTGCAAAAATGCACTTTGTTAAATTATTTGTTTTATCAATTTTTCTCTCGTGATAATAATGAATTTATATTTCATCTTTAATGCGAATTTGTGGCATACTTCTAGAACACGTTGGTGTGCATATCATTTGACGTTATTTTTAGTCAGTTAGTTTTAGCCCTAGGCTTTGAGAAATCCTGGCTCCGCCTCTGCTAAGAATGAAATTTTTAATATTGCATCCATACTTGATAGTCCTATCATCTTTTTGAATTCTCCAAATTAACTATACCAAAGAAGTTTACTTTTATTAAGGATTATATTGATGGGGTGTGTTTCTCTTATGCTCATGATGCTTTTAATATAATTTTTTTTTCATGTGCAAGCTGCTCCTACTTGCAATTATTATGAGACAGGGACCCCATCTGCCCCTCTCTATGTATCTAATCCACTAAAATTGCAAGAAATTTCCTACACTATGTATTGGTTTTTACTTTGTGTTCATCAACTGTTCTATTATGACAAGCCACTGCATAGGAAGAGGGTTAGACTTCGTTGTTACATGATCTATGTTACTTTGCTCACTGCTAAGATCCAAATCGTTATTAATTTAGTGCTTTTCAGCCTAGCTATATGGCTTTAAAGAAAGCGTTGCCTGGGAGGTAAGCCGAAAGTTTTAGAGAGTCTTTTTATTCTTTTATGTGGCTTTAATTTTTTAAATTAAGTAAATAAATAGAAACTTAAAGCTTTTTCAGGAAGGTAACTAATTGAAAATGTGTGCATTGGAGAAGTGGGGGTTGACCTTAAACATTTGCGTGCATGCCCAAGGGGACAATGTAAATCTTTGTATGGAAGCTTGTCAACCAAAAATATTTGTCCGAAAAAGATTGTTTGTTGTCACCAAAAAATTATATCAATTCAACAGGATGTGATAAAAGCATATGATTTTACCACAATGCACATACGTGAGTTCTCTGTTACGTGTTAATATTTATCTGGAGGAAGTGGCCAAGAAGTTGAGATTGTCACCGGTCACTAGTAGAAAAGGGGCTGAGGGAGTCCCGGATTAGGGGGTGTCTGGATAGCCGAACTATCATCATCGGCCGGACTCCAATACTATGAAGATACAAGATTGAAGACTTCGTCCCGTGTCCGGATGGGACTTTCCTTGGCGTGGAAGGCAAGCTTGGCGATACGGATATGTAGATCTCCTACCATTGTAACCGACTCTGTGTAACCCTAGCCCTCTCCGGTGTCTATATAAACCGGATGGTTTTAGTCCGTAGGACAGAACAACAATCATACCATAGGCTAGCTTCTAGGGTTTAGCCTCCTTGATCTCGTGGTAGATCTACTCTTGTAATACCCACATCATCAATATCAATCAAGCAGGACGTAGGGTTTTACCTCCATCAAGAGGGCCCGAACCTGGGCAAAACATCGTGTCCCTTGTCTCCTGTTACCATCCGCCTAGACGCACAGTTCGGGACCCCCTACCCGAGATCCGCCGGTTTTGACACCGACGTTGGTGCTTTCATTGAGAGTTCCTCTGTGCCGTCGCAATCAGGAAGGATGCCACTTCCCGTCTTTAAAGACGGTACCATTGCAAAGGGGCTTTGTCCGCCGGTCAGGCTATCCGGCTAGGTGGGTTTCTTATGACCGCCTGTTCGGCCACCGCTTCGTCGATGACCTCTCGGGTCATCAAAAGCGATCTTCGCGTCAACTCGGAATTCACCGAACAGCTGGATCCGATGGAGCTCTCTTCCATAAACGAGCTCCTGGATCACATCGCCGCCCTGGGAGTCGCTACAGACTACGATCAGATTGGGCTTAAAACCGATCTGAGAGAGATTAATTCTCCCCAGGCTACCCACCACGTTGCTGTGGTAGAAGAACAACGCCGCGACTCTTCTTCTATATTAAAGACCAGTTATGTCCGGATTCCCGATCCCTCCATGCCGGATTCCCGCGGAGGGACGGACGTCAATCGAGTACTGAACCTAAAGTTAGGCAGCGGACTAGATTCGTTGGACGACGTCCAGCAATCCAAGCTTCCAAATGCAGAAACTCCTCGGCCTTTGAGCCTCAGAGTGGGCGAGGCTCCAAATTTAATTCCACCCACCCACCCAAACACGAGCGATCTCTCTCAAATATGGCAAGAGCCCGATGAAACAGTACATCATTACTGGGCCAGATTCCTCCTGGTTATGGACAGGATAAAGGACTGCCGTGAGGAAAGCGCAATCTCTATTTTCTGCAACAATTGCACGGACAAGGGAATCATGAACGCCATAAGTCGTCGCGAAGTTACGCGCTTCGCTGACCTGGCGACCATAGTACGAAAATATTGTGCGATGGAGAGTGCCTGGAAAACCGAAACCAGATTTTGGGACAATCCGGCCCTGAACACAACCCTAGTCCGGAATAAAAGGGTGCACCATGCTCAAGCACCTGGGTCAAAAATCAAAAAGCAAAAACCCCCTAAAGGGTACGGAACCGTACTGGAGGGATGGCTCAGCGGACCCTGTACAGAGGGCGCCACTCCAACACATAGCCTTCGAGCATGTTGGATACCACGGCAGGTGGCCAAAAGTGGCGAAAGTCTTCTAGCCCCGGAAAACCAGCCCAACAGTACCAGTACGGTATTAACATTCTTCGAGACTTTCGCATTAAATAATATGCGGAAACGAACAATCCGCAGCCTCGCCGAAGTCTACCAAGTAGCAACAACAAATCTACAGCGACACGGCTATCACCTTCAATGCCAGCGACGAACCTAAATTCCGAATAGCCCGAGCACCAGCCGCATTGGTCCTCAGTCCAATAGTGGACGGATTTCATCTTACCAAGGTACTCATGGATGGCGGTAGCGGATTAAACCTCATCTACGAGGAAACCCTCCAAAAATGGAAATAGATAGGAGCCGCATTGAGCGAAGCAGCACAACCTTTAGAGGAATAATCCCTAGTCGGGAAGTACGCTGCACAGGAAAAATCACACTAGATGTGGTGTTCGGTTCGCCGGACAACTACTGGTCCGAGGAGGTCACGTTCCAAGTGGCCCCGTTCAGCAGCGGATATCATGCTCTATTAGGGCGAGAGGCATTCACAATTTTCCAAGCTGTACCCATTTACGGGTACATGAAGCTTAAAATGCCCGGGCCCAATGGAATCATCACTCTGGTTAGTGATCCGGACATAGCACTCCGCGTTGAAAATAAGACAGCCGCACTAGCCCTAGAGGCACTATCCAAAGCCCTAGCGGCAGAAGAACTCACTGCACTGCACTCCACGGTGAATAGGGATGATGTGATACTCGATAAAAGATCTAAGTCCACCTCTTTTAAACCAGCAGACGAAATAGTCAAATTCCAAGTCCATCCAACGGACCCCACAAAGACGGCCTCCATTGGGGCATAATTAAACCCTGATGTAGAAGCCGCACTACGAGAATTCCTTCGGGAAAATTGGGACATTTTTGCCTGGCACCCTTCAGATATGCCAGGAATCCCACGCAGGCTGGCAGAGCACAGCCTAAATATCCTAAAAGGATTCAAGCCAGTCAAACAGGCTCTTCGACGATTTTCCGAACCCAAAATACAGGCAATGGGAGAGGAGCTAGCCAAACTATTAGAAGCCGGATTCATCAGAGATATAAAACATCCGGACTGGCTAGCGAACCTGGTAATGGTACCAAAAAAGGACAAATCCTGGCGCCTCTGTGTCGATTTTAAAGACCTTAATAAGGCCTATCCAAAGGATCCTTTCCCCCTTCCCCGCATCAACCAAATCATCAATGCTACCGCGGGGCACGATTCATTGTGTTTCCTCGACGCATACTCCGGATACCATCAAATCAAAATGGCGGAAACAGACCTGGCCGCAACGGCATTCATTACTCCATACGGACCATTCTGCTTCAACACAATGCCCTTCGGACTCAAAAACGCCGGCGCAATATATCAGCGCATGATTCAGACATGTCTGGCTACCCAGATCGGCAAAATAGTGGAGGCATACGTAGACGATGTGGTCGTTAAGACCAAACACGTCGAAACTCTAGTAGACGATTTGAGGCTCACATTCGACAACCTCCGAGCATATGACATTAAGCTCAACCCGGAAAAATGCGTTTTCGGCGTGCCAGCCGGAAAGCTCTTGGGCTTCATTGTATCCGGTAGAGGAATTGAAGCAAACCCAGCCAAGATCCAAGCTCTGTCACAATAGGATATCCCAAAAGACCTCAAACAAATACAAAAACTGACTGGATGCGTGGCGGCTCTAAGCCGCTTCATCTCCCATTTGGGAGAAAAGGCATTACCTCTCTACCGCCTCCTCCGGCGCACCGAACACTTCGAGTGGACGGATGCTGCCACAGCTGGACTCGAAGAAATAAAGGCCATATTAGCAACAAATCCGGTCCTGGCCGCACCCAACCTAGGCGAACCAATGTTATTATATATCGCGGCAACACATCAAGTTGTAAGCGCAGTGCTCGTCGTCGAACGAGAAACAGAAGGACACAAATTCCCTCTTCAAAAACTAGTGTACTACGTATCAACTGTCTTAACTCCATGCAAGTCCCGGTATCCACATTATCAAAAGATGCGTACGCGGTGTTCATGGCATCCCGGAAGCTGCGACACTACTTTCAAGAGTGCTCGATAACAGTGGCCTCCGAAGTACCTCTCAACGACATTATAAACAACCGCGACGCGACGGGCAGGATTGCAAAATGGGCCATTGAGATCTTACCATTTGACATAACCTACAAACCAAGGCGAGCTATAAAGTCGCAAGTTTTGGCTGACTTCATCGCCGAATGGACCGAAGCCGAACTCCCTAAAGAGTACGACGCATACTCCAATTGGATCAAGCATTTCGACGGCTCCAAAATGTTGGTCTGCTTGGGGACTGGTGTCGTATTGACGTCCCCAACCGGAGACGCAGTCCAATACGTACTTCAGATAATGTACACGGACTCCAACAATGCAGCCGAATATGAGGCCCTTCTACATGGTCTCCGGATGGCAATCTCCATGGGTATTCAACGCCTAGAGGTGCGTGGGGATTCAAACCTCGCAATATCCCAAGTAAATGGAGACTTTGACGCCAAGGATCCGAAAATGGCAGCCTATCGTAACGCCGTCTTAAAAATGTCAGCTCGGTTCGAAGGACTCGAATTCCACCATGTAGCCCGGGATAATAACCAGGCAGCCGACGTGTTGGTGCGCATCAGCGCAAAACGCGACGCCGTCCCTCCAAACATCTTCCTTGAGCGGCTCTTTAAGCCATCCGTCTTATGGGAAGGGGAGTCCGGAAATAACAACCCGGAACCGACCGCGCCACCCAACACGGAACATTCTGACACAGTCGGTGGCTCAGCCAATGAAATAACACTCTCGGCCCACGAAATAATGGCAGTAATTGCCCCGTGGACGGAACCATTCCTAGCCTACTTAACTAGGCAGGAACTTCCCGAAGACCAAAATGAGGCCCGCTGCATAGTTCGGCAATCTAAAGCCTACAAGGTCCATGAGGGAGAACTTTATAAGAAAAGCACAACCGGAGTCCTTCAAAGGTGCATCTCCGAATAGGAAGGGCGAAATCTCCTGGCTGAAATTCACGCCGGACTCGGCGGGCACCACGCCGCAGCCCGAGCCCTTGTAGGCAAGGCCTTCCGTACAGGATTTTATTGGCCGACTGCCCGGGCAGATGCTCAGGACATAGTCCAACGATGCGTCGGTTGCCAGCTCTTTGCTAATCAAAGCCACATGCCACCCACCGCCCTCAAAACTATACCCATCACCTAGCCATTCGCGGTCTGGGGGCTTGACATGGTTGGACCCCTTGAAGGGGGAACCCACAAGCAAAAATACCTATTGGTCATGGTGGACAAATTCACCAAATGGATAGAAGCCAAGCCAGTTAAAACATCGTTATAGACTTCATATCCGGGGTAGTACATCGTTATGGCGTCCCCCACAGCATCATCACTGATAACGGCACGAATTTCACGGCCGACGAGGTTAAACTCTGATGCAAAAACATGGGCATCAGGCTCGATTACGCTTTAGTCTATCACACCCAAACTAACGGTCAAGTCGAACGAGCAAATGGTCTAATGATGAGCGGCATCAAACCCAGATTCGTGCGGTCCCTCACGGAATCTAACACGCACTGGGTAGAGGAGCTCGACTCCGTACTCTGGGGGCTGCGGACCACGCCGAACCACACTACCGGATTCACACCATTTTTATGGTGTACGGCGCAGAGGCAGTTTTGCCCTGCGATATAATTCATGACTCTCCTCGCGTGCGCATGTACGAAGAAAGAGAAGCCGAGTTGGATCGGCAGGACAGTCTGGATGCCTTAGAGGAGGAGCGGGACGTGGCAAAAGCTCGTTCCGCATTCTATCAGCAGCAGGCTCGAAGATATCGAAGCAGAGAAGTACGGGCCAAAACTTACAATGTTGGCGAGCTAGTTCTACGCCTGCCGGACAAGAAAAAGGACAAACTTAAGCCTAAATGGGAAGGTCCCTTCATCATCGACCAAGTCCTGACCGGCGGAGCATACCGTCTACGTAACGCATCTAACAACCGACTTGAGCCGAACCCATGGAACGCAGCCCGTCTCCGAAGATTCTACGCCTAGCGCCGGACTCAGAGTTCGTCTCCTTCCTCCGTCCACCTTTTATATTTTCGCTGTCTTTTGTTCCCCTCTCCCCCCCTTTTTTTAATAAAAGCCTTTGAGGGCTGATCTGCACATTGTTCGCACACAGTTGATGTGCTACTCGCACTCATTATACCTGGGGGCTTCTTTAACAGAAGCTTATTTATACGGGCTTCATGCCCACCACATGTGTCATACTTCCGCATGTACCTTTTATTCACCATTATATGCATCGATATGACTTAAGTTTTGGCCAAACTGGGTTTCCTAGCTCCTCTGCTTACCCCTACGTTCCCGACTGTTCGGCTAGGAGGTAAAGGGAGCACCTCTGCGATTGTTACTGCCGGGTCAGCCGCATGTGTACCTCAGACTGGGTGAAGCCGAAAGCTAGCGTTCTTAAGGGAATATTCGGTCGGTGACTTGAAAGATGATTTATTACTTATTTATTTATCTGCCCCCAGATGCTTTTTCTTCTCTCTTCGCAGTCCGGACATGCACTTTAGGGCATGCCTCCCAGGGAAAGGAACCCCTAACGGAACTATTCTCCCTGGAAGATGTTTCTTACTAACCATGTAATATAACATAACTAGTTGGGCACTTGTCTGATAAAGCACTAATGACCCCTATGCCTGGTCTCCATGCATGCCCCGGTTTTTATATAACCGCGAGGGTATTCGTACACACTCCGGACTGTTGGGTCCCGAGGTTGAAGCGAAAAGGTCCGCAAAGACAAACTATCTACAATCCGGCTAGAAGGCATTTTACATGTCATTTTAAAATTACATTGTCAAACTGACTGATTGAACTCCTCTTCAATCCCATCTAACAGGCTGTCTAGTTTACAGTCCCGTTGGGAATATTTCGCTGCCAACTCTACTTGGTCGTACATTAGGCTCACAGGGATCTCCTTCCCATCGGGCCCCACAGGTCCGACCTCGGCCATGTGGTTTGGATTAGCCTTCGTGTACCGCGTCTTCACCATGGCCCAGGCCTCCCTGGCGCCTTGACGGCAGGCCGATGTCTTCCACAGACGGAAGCGCTGCCGTACTCCCTGAAGCTTCTCAGCAAGCCCTCCAAGACCCTCGGGTAGGGAGACGGACGGCCATAAGGCCTGAACGACGCCGCTCATCGCCTGCCGAATAAGTTCGTGCAGTTGCAGCAGCTCGGGAAGAAGGTCATCCGTGGAACCTGGCATTTCCTCCGCCGGACGGCCCGTGAGCACACCTACAGACATATTTCTGTCAATCGACTTCCTCGCTGAACTCTTTTTTTCAAAAGAGTTTGCTCAAGCACTTACTGTAAATGCCGCGACGTAGCCGCTGATTCTCCTTTACGGAGTCAGACAGCTGGACCCGAACATCTTTTAGTTCTTCGCCCAGCTGGGTGTTAGCATCCTGGAGTTTGTTTCTCTCCTGCTGCACCCTCATAAGCACCTTCTCGTCGGCCTTCAGCTGGCGCAGCAGATGTTGCTTGTCCGGTTCCAGTCCAGCACCCTCTGCAATATTATTGTCAGACTTACGCACACGCCGCACTTCATAAACTACTTATCTTTTCAAAGTATGTATTACCAGAGGGGGTCTCTGTGGCTCCCCCTGTGGCGGCTAGCGCGGCCTCAAGTTGGGCCTTGCACTCTTGAAGCTCCTGGGACAGACAGGTATTCTTCTCCGTAAGATCATGCATAACAAATGATCCTTAAATCAGTTATTTTAACTATTTTAAGTCTCGGGGGCTACTGGCATATATAACTATTAAAATTCTTCACCCGTATGTCTTTCACATACTGCTCCGTGGCTCTGGTTAGACCATCTCGAGCGGCACGGAGGTGCGCATCTCCCGCGTTAAAGGCATTCAGTGCCTTCGGAGAGAAACACGCGTCACGAAGAACCGTCCGGCGGCGCCTGTGATTCATGGCGCTCTCCACCTCAGACCTGGTAGCAGACAGCCTGTCGGCATCCTCCGTTGGAGGAGAATCCGGCTCAGGCCTTGTGTTCGCCTCCCCTTCCAGACCAGGCGTTGGAGCATGGCTGGCGGAGGCTTGATTGGCAACCTCTCCGGACACTGTCCGGCGAGCGCTCTTTCTCCTGGAAAAATCATGAGCGTTAATATACCTCCTAGGAACCTTTCCCTTAAAAACGGCGGTGCGTCGTACCGTTGCGGCGATGTTTCGATTCGCGCCGCACTCCTCTTCCGCCTGCTGGGCCGAACTGACCCTTGTTGGTCAGCCGCCACGGGTTCGGCTTCCCGCCTTAAAGGCGCCTCCTGCGGAGCACCATTGGTATACGGTGATCAGAAATGAGCATGGACCAAGTAATGGTGTCAGGGCTCCGGTCGTAGTCAGCTGGGAAGCCGGAGATAAACCGGGGTAGTCAGCCGTAATGGCGACTAGAGCATTGTCCATGCTAAGTTGGTGGAACACCCCGTCAATCAGCTCCACCTCTATGTCCGGATCCTCTTCGGAGGCCGGATCAAGGGATCGTCCCGGATCCTCGGGCTCTGGAGTCAGGCTTTGGATGCCCTCCACGTCCCGGCGCAGCTCCTGCGTCAAAATCACAAAGTGGGACACTTGAGTTTGGAAATATGGATCGGATAGATAAACGTCCGCTTACCCAGCTCCGAGGGTTATTCATGGAGAATCCATTCAATGGACTCGTGTGGAGGAAGTCCTCCTTCTCCCCTTTGTACAAGCCGGACAGGATCTTCACCAGATCGGCGGCCGATCCCGGCCCCTTGCGGCCATGACGGGTGGCGTCATCCTCCCCGTTGAAATCCCACATGGGGTGGCCCCTATATTGGACTTTAATGTTCAGATACAAACTATTCGTCCCCCCAGACTCTCTGCAGGTTTTCATGTACCAATTATGGAATCTCCGCATCATCATTATTAGAGATTTTTCATCTTTAACGAGAGGCTTCCCGTACTCGTATCTGTGTTCGTCCACCTCCATGAAATTAGGAAGTTGATCGTCAGACAGGTAATCTTGTAGATTGCCATAACCGGCCACCATCCCCGGAGCATTAGCGACGATGTTGCCGGTAGACACATTGAGCGGGGGGCACGATTGGTTTGCTTGTTCGCCGAGCTGGTCAATTTTTTCGTGGCTGCTCGTTCTCTTGACCTTTGATGTCTGACAGTACTTCCCGACCGTTCCGCTTGGAGATATGTCTGTTCAGTAATGCGCTCATAGTTGGTTCTCTGCGGAGACTTTGCTAGTTTCCTCAGGGCATCGAGAGTGCGCTTTGCTTTCACGGGATCTACCTTCTCCTTTGGAGGTGGATGTCTCTTTGCTTTCACCCCTTCAAAGAACTCCTTCATGTGGGTCCGCACGATCGTCGTGTTTCTTGCTTGGTCCTCTCGTACGGTAACTTCTCTAGAGGCTTGAGAGGTGGATCGTATATGTATTGCCTCCCACCTCTGGTTGTGCTGCTAGACGCCAGAGCAGACGGAGCGGCTGCGGCGGCTGTCTTCTTTCGTGCTTGCTTACGAGGCGGAGGAGAAGGAGTACGACGCGCTGGAGCAGCCGGGTCGGCGGCGGGTCTCTTTCGCCCTTGCTGGCGAGGCGGAGAAGGAGGAGGCTGCTGGCTGCTCGGGCGCGCCGGCGCAGGCGGAGAAGGAGGCGGAGTGCCGCCACGCGCCGAAGAAGGAGGCCCAGTGCACTGATCATCACTCGCCGGAGGAGGAGGCAGTGGAGGAGGCGGAGTGCCCTGACTCGCCGGAGGAGGAGGAGGAGGCGGAGGCATCCAGTTTGGAAGGTTGATGAGCTCCTTCCGCCATAGGCATGGAGTCTTCAGAGCAGAACCCAGCCTAGTCTCCCCTTCATCGGTAGGGTGGTCAAGCAGGAGGTCCTCAAATCCCTCCGTTATTTCATCCACCATTAGCATATCCTTTTGGAATCGGCCGACAGTGAAAAGTTGCGCCGGGTTCAATAGGATAAACAGAGCCAACAACCTCCTTGACCTTCAAATTCATCCATCGCGTCATAATGTGGCAATTTTGAGACTCCGTGATAGCATCCACGGGATAGCTGGCAGGAGCCGTCAAGACATTCTTCGGCTGAAGCAGCTCTGTGGAAGCCACACTGCTTCTCCGCTGAGATGACGGGGTAGCTTCGGGGGAAGCTTCGGCAGGTCGTTTGCTGCGATCAGCTGCTTCTCGTTCCTCTTCTCGTTCCTATAGCCCCATTACCCTGTCGTGCAGCGCCTGCAGTTGGCCCTGCTCCAGTTTCTTCCTCCTCTTGTGGGTTTTGTAACCCCCTACGTACGAAAAACCAACCTTCCACGGAATCGAGCCTGGCGTGCCTTGTGTCCGTCCAGGGTGCTCAGGATTCTCGAGCGCCATTGTGAGCTCGTCCTTCTCCCTGTATGGAACGAACGTCCCTTGCTGCGCTGCATTGATATAGTGCCGAAGCCTCTTGACTGGTATTTTTTGTTGCTCGTCCGTCCAAGGGCACTTCCCTGATACAGGGTCCAAGGTTCCGCCAGCCCCGAAGAACCAAGTCCGGCAACGGTCTGGCCAATTCATTGTCTCTGGTTCGATCCCTTTATCAAGCAGATCATTCTCAGCCTTGGACAACTTAGGCCGGGCTTTGAGGTAGCCACCTGACCCCATGCGATGGTGAAACTGCTTCTTCGCAGCATTTTGCTTGTTTGTCGCCGACATCTTCTTACTCTTTTCCGATGTCTTGTGAGCCACAAATGCGGGCCAGTGATCTTTGATCTTCTCATATTTGCCGATGAATTCTGGTGTCTCTTCTTTGTCGACAAACTTATCCAGCTCTTTCCTCCACCTCCTGAATAGGGTTGCCATCTTCTTAAGAGCACAAGACTTGATTAATTGCTCTTTAACTGGCTTCTTCGGATCCTCCTCTGGCGGTAGGGTAAAATTTGCCTTCAGCTGAGTCCAGAGATCATTTTTCTGCATATCATTGACATAAGACACCTCAGGGTCTTCCTCCTAAGGCTTATACCATTGCTGGATGCTGATCAGGATCTTGTCCCTACTAAGAACCCCACATTGAGCAGAAAATGAGTTCTTTGTCCGGATGGGTTCAATCGGTTCGCCGTCGGGCGCGATTGCTGTGATCTCAAACTTTTCATCCGAGCTCAACTTTTTCTTCGGGCCTCGTCTCCTTACCGAAGTTGTGCTCGATCCGGAGGGCTAGAAAAAGGAAGAAAGACAAGAGTTAACTTATATGTGTACATATACCAAAACAATGGATGCATCAATTAACTAGTCAGCACGGGCTTAACTAATATATATATACCTGGCCTGACTCGGTTCGGTCACCGGAGCAGTCAGCACGGTCTCCTTCTTGTACCTCCATTGTAACACCGGAGCCATCATGAACATAGCCCTCTTCTAGTACCGGCATTAATGGGCCGGAGCCATCATGAACATAGCCCTCTTCTTCACCCAGTCCTTCCAGCTGACCATCGGTGTCGTTGAGAAATGACGCAGCTTCATCACTTCCTTGTGCGATTATGTCCCCCAACATCGCTTCTGTTGCTTCGTCTCAGGAGTGCTCCATATATAGTTTCTGCAGATATTTACAACATGTCAATTATTATTCAAACATGGTACAGATGGATATATATTAGTGGCAAACATAGAACTAGCTAGCTAATCACAATAAGGAATCATGTTAGTGGCCTCGACGCTGCTTCTCTAGGGTTTGGGGTGGCCTCGTATCTGTGTTCGTCCACCTCCATGAAATTAGGAAGTTGCTCGTCAGGCAGGTAATCTTGTAGATTGCCATAACCGGCCATCATCCCCGGAGCATTAGCGATGATGCTGCCGCTAGACAAATTTGAGCGGGGGGCACGATTGGTTTGCTTGTTCGCCGAGCTGGTCCATTTTTTTCGCAGCTGCTCGTTCTCTTGACCTTTGATGTCTGACAGTACTTCCCGACCGCTCCGCTTGGAGATATGTTTGTTCAGTAATGCGCTCATAGTTGGTTCTCGGCGAAGACTTTGCCGGTTTCCTCAGGGCACGAGAGTGAGCTTTGCTTTCACGGGATCTACGTTCTCCTCCGGAGGTGGATGTCTCTTTGCTTTCACCCCTTCAAAGAAGTCCTTCACGTGGGTCCGCATGATCGTCGTGTTTTCCTCCTCGGTCCTCTCGTACGGTAACTTCTCTAGAGGCTTGAGAGGTGGACCATATCTGTATTGCCTCCCGCCTTTGATTGTGCTGCTAGACACCGAAGAAGACGGAGCAGTTGCGGCGTCTGTCTTCTTTCGTGCTTGCTTACGAGGCGGAGGAGAAGGACTACGACGCGCCGGAGCAGCCAGGGCGGCAGCGGGTATCTTCCGCCCTTGCTGGCGAGGCGGAGAAGGAGGAGGCTGCTGGCTGCTCGGGCGCGCCGGCGCAGGCGGAGAAGGAGGCGGAGTGCCGCCACGCGCCGGAGAAGGAGGCACAGTGCCCTGATCGTCACTCGCGGAGGAGGAGGCGGTGGAGGAGGCGGAGTGACCTGACTCGCCGAGGAGGAGGAGGAGGCGAAGGCGTCCAGTTCGGAAGGTTGATGAGCTCCTTCCGCCATAGGCATGGAGTCTTCAGAGGAGAACCCAGCTGTCGGTGTCAAAACCGGCGGATCTCGGGTAGGGGGTCCCGAACTGTGCATCTATGCGGATGGTAACAGGAGACAAGGGACACGATGTTTTACCCAGGTTCGGGCCCTCTTGATGGAGGTTAAACCCTACGTCCTGCTTGATTAATATTGATGATGTGTGTTACAAGAGTGGATCTACCACGAGATCAAGGAGGCTAAACCCTAGAAGCTAGCCTATCGTATGATTGTTGTTCATCCTATGGACTAAAGCCATCCAGTTTATATAGACACCGGAGAGGGCTAGGGTTACACAAAGTCGGTTACAATGGTAGGAGATCTACATATCCGTATCGCCAAGCTTGCCTTCCACGCCAAGGAAAGTCCCATCCGGACACGGGACGAAGTCTTCAATCTTGTATCTTCATAGTCTTGGAGTCCGGCCGATCATGATAGTTCGTCTATCCGGACACCCCCTAGTCCGGGACTCCCTAAGTAGCCCCCGAACCAGGCTTCAGTGACGATGAGTCCGGCGCGTATATCGTCTTCGGCGTTGCAAGGCGGGTTCTCCTTCAAACTTCATGTTCCTGTCGAATAGTGTCCGGCTTCCTTATAAATGTTGCTCTCCTTGGCTTCTACGCCCAATAATGGCCTTCTTCCACGTGTCGTATGAATGCGAAAAGCTAAGGTATTTTTACATTTTACCCCCTAACTGTGCGAACGAGCCGCTTATAAGAGAGGCGAGGATCTAGATCCCACTCACACCATTCTCCATCCGCAAGTTCTCATCGAAGCGCCTCTAACAAAAATCCATTCTATCATGGATAGTCGACGCTGCTCCTCCTCTCGCGCTCCCAGCCCTAAGCCAGGAGATTGGGGGAGATGCTCAGTTCCACACAGCGAGCTAGTGGCGCTCCAAACCGAGGGATATCTTCCACCAGCTTTCATGGTTCCGGTTCGAGCCGGACTGGCCACCTTCAGGGGCGGAAAGCAGGCGGAGAGCATCCCCAGCCCTTCCAAAGGAGAGCGGATATGCTTTGTCCCTTATCAAATAAGGGGACTCGGATTTCCCATACATCCGTTTCTCCGGGGGCTCCTGGAGTTCTACGGACTCCAGCTTCACCACCTCACACCTGCCTCCATTTTGCACATCGCGGGCTTTGTAGCTCTTTGCGAGCTGTTCTTGGGCATCGAGCCCCATTTTGCGCTGTGGAAGAGATTGTTTTGCCTCGTACCCCGTTCTCACGAGGGGTCGATATATCAAGTGGGCGGAGCCGAAATATGGCGCATCGCCGGGACCGGATATCTATCTGGCACCCCGAAGAAGGCGTCCGAAGACTGGCCTTCGGAATGGTTCTACATGGAGGACGCCCCTCTGTCGGATCCAATTCGGATCGGCCTCCCGGAGTTCAGCAATGCTCCCTTGAAGAAACGCCTGAGTTGGCGCCCGCGGAGCCCTCAACGAGAGGATGATGGGAGCATCCATTATCTGATGGGCCGGATTAGGTTACTGGCCCACTCCGGATTGACCATGATTGGAGTCATGGCCACGTGCATTATGCGAGGGGTGCAACCACTCCAATATAGGGGCCACCCTATGTGGGATTTCAACGGGGAAGACGACGCCACCCGTCATGGCCGCAGAGGGCCGGGCTCGGCAGCCGATCTGGCAAAGATCCTGTCCGGCTTGTACAAGGGGGAGGAGGAGGACTTCCTCCGCACGAATCCATTGAATGGATTCTCCATGAATAACCCTCAGAGCTGGGTAAGCGGACGTTTATCTACCCGATCCATACTTCCAAAGTCAAGTATCTTACTTTGTGATTTCGACGCAGGAGCTGCGCCGGGACGTGGAGGGCATAAAAAGCCTAACTCCACAGCCCGAGGATCCGGAACGATCCCTTGATCCGGCCTCCGAAGAGGATCCGGACATAAAGGTGGAGCTGATTGACGGGGTGTTCCACCAACTTAGCATGGACAATGTCCTAGTCGCCATTACGGCTGACTACCCCGGTTTGTTTCCGGCCTCCCAGGTGACTACGATCGAGGTCTTGACACCATCATTTGATCCATGCTCAACTCTGACCATCCTATACTGATGGTGCATCGCAGGAGGTGCCTTTAAGGCAGGAAGCCGAACCTGCGGCGGCTGACCAGCAAGGGTCAGTTCGGCCCAGCAGGCGGAAGAGGAGTGCGACGCGAATCGAAACGTCACCGCAACGGTACGGCGCACTGTTGTTTTTAAGGGAAGGATCCCTAGGAGGTATATTAATGCTCATAACTTTTCCAGTAGAAAGAGCGCTCGTCGGACAGTGTCCGGAGAGGTTGCCAATCAAGCCTCCGCCAGCCATGCTCCATCGCGTGGTCCGGAAGGGGAGGCGAACACAAGGCATGAGCCGGATGTTCCTCCGACGGAGGATGCCGACAGGCTATCCGCCACCCGGTCTGAGGTGGAGAGCGCCATGAATCACAGGCGTCGCCGAACAGTTCTTCGTGACGCGTGTTTCTCCCCAGAGGCCTTGAATGCCTTTGAAGCGGGAGACGCACACCTCCGTGCCTCTCAAGATGGTTTAACTAGAGCCACGGAGCAGTATGTGAAGGACATACGGGTAATTAATTTTAATAGTTATATATGCCAGTAGCCCCCGAGACTTAAAATAGTTAAAATAACTGATTTAAGGATCATTTATTATGCAGGATCTTACGGAGAAGAATACCCACCTGTCGCAGGAGGTTCAAGAGTGCAAGGCCCAACTTGAGGCCGTGCTGGCCGCCAGAAGGGGAGCCACAGAGACCCCCGCTGGTAATACGTGCTTCGAAAAGATAAGTAGTTAACAAAGTGCAGCGTGTGTGTAAATCTGACAATAATATTGCAGAGGGCGCCGGACTAGATCCGGACAAGCAACATCTACTGCATCAGCTGAAGGCCCGCGAGATGGTGCTTATGAAGGTGCAGCAGGAGAGGAACAAGCTCCAAGATGCCCACACCCAGCTAGGAGAAGAGCTGAAAGATGTTCGGGCCCAGCTGTCTGGCTCCGTGAAGGAGAATCAGCGGCTTCGTCGCGGCATTTATAGTAAGTGCTTGAGCAAATTCCTTTGAAAAGAAGAATTCGGCGAGGAAGTCGATTGACAGAAATGTGTCTTTAGGTGTGCTCACAGGTCGCCCTGCGGAGGAAATGCCCGGTTCAACGGGTGACCAACTTCTCGAGCTGGTGCAACTGCTCGAACGTGTTCGGCAGGCGATGAGTGGCGTCGTTCAGGCCTTATGGCCTTCCGTCTCCCTACCTGAGGGCCTTGGAGGGCTTGCTGAGAAGCTTCAGAGAGAATGGAGACGTCTTCGTCTGTGGAAGATATCGGCCTACCGTCAAGGCGCCAGGGAGGCCTGGGCCATGGTGAAGATGCGGTACCCGAAGGCTGACCCAAACCACATGGCCGAGGTCAGACCTGTGGGGCCTGATGGGAAGGAGATCCCTGTGAGCTTGATGTACGGCCAAGTAGAGCTGGCCGCGAAATATTCCCAACAGGACTGTAAATTAGACCGCCTGTTAGATGGGATTGAAGAGGAGTACAATCAGTCAGTTTGACGATGTAATTTTGAAATGACATATAGAATGCCTTCTAGCCGGATTGTAGATCGTTTGTCTTTGCGGACCTTTTCGCTTCAACCTCGGGACCCAACAGTCCGGAGTGTGTCCGAATACCCTTACGGTTATAAAAGAATCGGGGCATGCATGGAGACAAGGCGTCGGGGTCATAATTGCTTTATCAGACAAGTGCCCAACTAGCTATGTTATATTACATGGTTAGTAAGAAACATCTTCCAGGGAGAATAGTTCCGTTAAGGGTTCCTTTCCCTGGGAGGCATGCCCAAAGTGCATGTCCGGACTGCGAAAATAGCAGAAAAAGCATCTGGGGGCAGATAAATAAGTAAGTAATAAATCATCTTTCAAGTCACCGACCGAATATTCTCTTAAGAATGCTAGCTTTCGGCTTCACCCAGTCTGAGGTACACATTCGGCTGACCCGGCAGTAACAATCGCAGAGGTGCTCCCTTTACCTCCTAGCCGAACAATCGGGAACGTAGGGGTAAGCATAGGAGCCAGGCAACCCAGCTTGGCCAAAACTTAAGTCATATCGATGCATATAATGGTGAATAAAAGGTACATGCAGAAGTGTGACACATGTGTTGGGCATGAAGCCCGTATAAATAAGCTTCTGTTAAAGAAGCCCCCAGGTATAATGAGTGCTAGGAGCACATCAAGTGTGTGCGAACCATGCGCAAATCAGCCTATCAAAGGTATTGAAATAAAAAAGTGGGAAGAAGGAGGGGGACAAGAGACAGTGAAAATGTAAAAAGGTGGACGGAGGAGTGAGACGAACTCTGAGTCCGGCATTAGGCATAGAATCTTCGGAGACGGGCTGCGTTCCATGGGTTCGGCTCAGGTCGGTTGTCAGATGCGTTACATAGACGGTATGCTCCGCCGGTCAGGACTTGGTCGATGATGAAGGGACCTTCCCACTTGGGCTTAAGTTTGTCCTTTTTCTTGTCCGGCAGGCGTAGAACAAGTTCGCCAACATTGTAAGTTTTGGCCCGTACTTCTCTGCTTTGATATCTTCGAGCCTGCTGCTGATAAAATGCGGAACGAGCTTTTGCCACGTCCCGCTCCTCCTCCAAGGCGTCCAAACTGTCCTGCCGATCCAACTCGGCTTCTCTTTCTTCGTACATGCGCACGCGAGGTGAGTCATGAATTATATCGCAGGGCAGAACTGCCTCTGCGCCGTACACCATGAAAAATGGTGTGAATCCGGTAGTTCGGTTTGGCGTGGTCCGCAGCCCCCAGAGTACGGAGTCGAGCTCCTCTACCCAGTGCATGTTAGATTCCTTGAGGGACCGCACTAGTCTGGGTTTGATGCCGCTCATGATTAGACCATTTGCTCGCTCGACTTGACCGTTAGTTTGGGGGTGATAGACTGAAGCGTAGTCGAGCTTGATGCTCATGTTTTTGAACCAGAGTTTAACCTCGTCGGCCGTGAAATTCGTGCCATTATCAGTGATGATGCTGTGGGGGACGCCAAAACGGTGTACTACCCCGGATATGAAGTCTATCACAGGTCCGGATTCTGCCGTTTTAACCGGCTTGGCCTCAATCCATTTGGTGAATTTGTCCACCATGACCAATAACTATTTGTGCTTGTGGGTTCCCCCTTTAAGGGGTCCAACCATGTCAAGCCCCCAGACCGCGAACGGCCAGGTGATGGGTATAGTTTTGAGGGCAGTGGGTGGCATGTGGCTCTGATTAGCAAAGAGCTGGCAACCGACGCATCGTTGGACTAAGTCCTGAGCATCTGCCCGGGCTGTCGGCCAATAAAATCCTGTACGGAAGGCCTTGCCTACAAGGCCCCGGGCTGCAGCGTGGTGCCCGCCGAGTCCGGCGTGAATTTCAGCCAGGAGATTTCGCCCTTCCTCTTCGGAGATACACCTTTGAAGGACTCCGGTTGTGCTTTTTTTATAAAGTTCTCCCTCATGGACCTTGTAGGCTTTAGATCGCCGAACTATGCAGCGGGCCTCATTTTGGTCTTCGGGAAGTTCCTGCCTGATTAAGTAGGCTAGGAATGGTTCCGTCCACGGGGCAATTACTGCCATTATTTCATGGGCTGAAGGTGTTATTTCATTGGCTGAGCCGCCGATTGTGTCAGAGTGGTCTGAGTTAGGTGAGGCAGCTGGCTCCGGATTGTTATTTCCGGACTCCTCTTCCCATAATACGGATGGCTTAAAGAGCCATTCCAGGAAGATGTTTGTAGGGACGGCGTCGCGTTTTGCGCTGATGCGTGCCAACACGTCTGTTGCCTGATTATTATCCCGGGCTACATGGTGGAATTCGAGTCCTTCGAACCGAGCTGACATTTTTAGGACGGCGTTGTGGTAAGCTGCCATTTTCGGATCTTTGGCGTCAAAGTCTCCATTTACTTGGGATATTGCGACGTTTGAATCCCCGCGCACCTCTAGGCGTTGAATGCCCATGGAGATTGCCATCCGAAGGCCGTGTAGAAGGGCCTCGTATTTGGCTGCGTTGTTGGAGTCCATGTACATTATTTGAAGTACGTATTGGACTGTGTCTCCAGTTGGGGACGTCAAGACGACGCCAGCCCCCAAGCCAGCCAACATTTTGGATCCGTCGAAGTGCATGATCCAATTGGAGTACGCACCGTACTCTTTAGGGAGTTCGGCTTCGGTCCATTCGGCGACGAAGTCAGCCAGAACTTGCGACTTTATAGCTCGCCATGGTTTGTAGGTTATGTCAACTGGTAAGAGCTCAATGGCCCATTTTGCAATCCTACCCGCTACGTCGCGATTGTTTATAATATCGTTGAGAGGTACTTCGGAGGCCACCGTTATGGAACACTCTTGAAAGTAGTGTCGCAGCTTCCGGGATGCCATGAACACCGCATACGCTATCTTTTGATAATGTGGGTACCGGGACTTGCATGGAGTTAAGACAGTGGATATGTAGTACACTGGTTTTTCAAGAGGGAATCTGTGCCCTTCTGTTTCTCGTTCGACGACGAGTACCACGCTGACAACTTGATGTGTTGCTGCGATATATAATAACATAGGTTCGCCCAGGTTGGGCGCGGCCAGGACCGGATTTGTTGCCAGTATGGCCTTTATTTCTTTGAGTCCGGCCGTGGCAGCATCCGTCCATTCGAAGTGTTCGGTGCGTCGGAGGAGGCAATAGAGGGGCAGAGCCTTTTCTCCCAAAAGGGAGATGAAGCGACTTAGAGCCGCTATGCATCCAGTTAGTTTTTGTATTTGCTTGAGGTCTTTTGGAATATCCAATTGTGACAGAGCTCAGATCTTGGCTGGGTTTGCTTCAATTCCTCTACCGGATACAATGAAGCCCAAGAGCTTTCCGGCTGGTACTCCGAAGACACATTTTTCCGGGTTGAGCTTAATGTCATATGCTCGGAGGTTGTCGAATGTCACCCTCAAGTCGTCTACTAGAGTTTCGACGTGTTTGGTCTTGACGACCACATCGTCTATGTATGCCTCTACTGTTTTGCCTATCTGGGTAGCCAGACATGTCTGAATCATGCGCTGATATGTTGCGCCGACGTTTTTGAGTCCGAAGGGCATTGTGTTGAAGCAGAATGGCCCATATGGAGTAATGAATGCCGTTGCGGCCTGGTCTTTCTCCGCCATCTTGATTTGATGGTATCCGGAGTATGCATCGAGGAAGCACAATGAATCGTGCCATGCGGTAGCATCGATGATTTGGTCGATGCGAGGGAGAGGTAAAGGGTCCTTTGGACAGTCCTTGTTAAGGTCTTTGAAATCGACGCAGAGGCGCCAGGATTTGTCCTTTTTTGGTACCATTACTAGGTTGGCTAGCTAGTCCGGATGTCTTATATCTCTGATGAATTCGGCTTCTAAGAGTTTGGCTAGCTCCTCTCCCATTGTCTGTCTTTTTGGTTCGGAAAATCGCCGAAGAGCTTGTTTGACTGGCTTGAATCCTTTTAGGATATTTAGGCTGTGCTCTGCCAGCCTACGTGGGATTCCTGGTTTTTCTGAAGGGTGACAGGCAAAAATGTCCCAATTTTCCCAAAGGAATTCTCGTAGTGCGGCTTCTACATCAGGATTTAATTGTGCCCCAATGGAGGCCATCTTTGTGGGGTCCGTTGGATGGACCTGAAATTTGACTATTTTGTCTGCTGGTTTAAAAGAGGTGGACTTGGACCTCTTATCGAGTATCACATCGTCCCTATCCACCGTGGAGCGCAACGCAGTTAGTCCCTCTGCCGCTAGGGCTTCGGATAATGCCTCTAGGGCTAGTGCGGCTGTCTCATTTTCAGCGCGGAGTGCTGTATCTGGATCACTGGCGAGAGTGATTATTCCATTGGGTCCGGGCATTTTGAGCTTCATGTACCCGTAATGGGGTATAGCTTGGAAGATTGTGAATGCCTCTCGCCCTAACAAAGCGTGGTATCCGCTGCCGAATGGGGCCACTTGGAACGTGACCTCTTCGGACCTGTAATTCTCCGGCGAGCCGAACACTACATCTAGTGTGATTTTTCCTGTGCAGCGTACTTCTCGACTAGGGATTATTCCCCTGAAGGTTGTGCTGCTTCGCTCAATGTGGCTCCAGTCAATTTCCATTTTGTGAAGGGTTTCCTCGTAGATGAGGTTTAATCCGCTGCCGCCATCCATGAGTACCTTGGTAAGACGAAAGCCGTCCACTATCGGACTGAGGGCCAATGCGGCTGGTGCTCTAGCTGTTCGGAATTTAGGTTCATCGCTGGCATTGAAGGTGATAGCCGTGTCGCTCTAGATTTGTTGTTGCTACTTGGTAGACTTCGGCGAGGCTGCGGATTGTTCATTTCCGCATGTTATTTGATGCGAAAGTCTCGAAGACTGTTAATACCGTACTGGTACTGCTGGGCTGGTTGCCCGGGGCTAAAAAGCCTTCGCCACTTTTGGCCACCTGCCGTAGTATCCAACATGCTCGAAGGCTATGTGTTGGAGTTGCGCCCTCCGTGCTGTGGATTATGCAGGGTCCGTTGAGCCACTTTAGGGGTTTTTTGCTTTTTGGTTTTTAACCCAGGTGCTTGAGTATGATGCACCCTTTTATTTCAGACCGGGGTTGTATTCAGGGCCGGATTGTCCCAAAACCTAGTTTCGGTTTTCCAGGCACTCTCCATCGCGCAGTATTTTTGTACAATGGTCGCTAGGTCGGCGAAGCGTGTAACTTCGCGACGACTGATGGCGTTTATGATTCCCTTGTCCGTGCAATTGTTGCAGAAAATTGAAATCGCGCTTTCTTCACGGCAGTCCTTTATCCTGTTCATAACCAGGAGGAATCTGGCCCAGTAATGATGTACTGTTTCATCGGGTTCTTGCCGTATTTGAGATAGATTGCTTATGTTTGGGTGGGCGGGTGGAATTAAGTTCGGAACCCCGCCCGATCTGAGGCTCAAAGGCCAAGAAGCTTCCGGATTCGGAAGCTTGGTTTGCTGGATGCTATCCAATGAATCTGGTCTGATGCCTGCCTTTAGGTTCAGTATTTGATTAGCGTCCGTCCCTCCGCGGGAATCCGGCATGGAGGGATCGGGAATCCGGACATAGTTGGTTTTTATCATAGAAGAAGAGTCGCCGCATTGTTCCTCTACCACAACAACGTGGTGGGTAGCCTGGGGAGAGTTAATTTCTCTCAGATCGTTTTTAAGCCCAATCTGATTGTAGTCGGTAGCGACTCCCAGGGCGGCGATGCGATCCAAGAGCTCGTTTACGGAGGAGAGCTCAATCGGATCGAGCTGCTCGGCGAATTCCGAGCTGACGTGAAGATCGCTTTTAATGACCCGAGAGGTCATTGTCGGAGCGATGGCCGAACAGGCGGTCATAAGAAAACCGCCTAGCCGGATAGTCTGGCCGGCGGCCAAAGCTCCCTTGACGATGGTGCCGTCTTTAAAGACGGGAAAAGGCATCCTTCCTGATGGTGACGGCACAGAGGAAGTCTCCATGAAAGCACCAATGTCGGTGTCAAAACCGGCGGATCTCGGGTAGGGGGTCCCGAACTGTGCGTCTAGGCGGATGGTAACAGGAGACAAGGGACACG
This sequence comes from Triticum dicoccoides, assembly GCF_002162155.2. NCBI lineage: Eukaryota > Viridiplantae > Streptophyta > Magnoliopsida > Poales > Poaceae > Triticum > Triticum dicoccoides. The sequence goes on along the minus strand of NC_041393.1, from coordinate 732,815,039 downwards.
ATGTTTTACCCAGGTTCGGGCCCTCTTGATGGAGGTAAAACCCTATGTCATGCTTGATTAATATTGATGATGTGTGTTACAAGAGTGGATCTACCACGAGATCAAGGAGGCTAAACCCTAGAAGCTAGCCTATGGTATGATTGTTGTTCGTCCTATGAACTAAAGCCATCCGGTTTATATAGACACCGGAGAGGGCTAGGGTTACACAAAGTCGGTTACAATGGTAGGAGATCTACATATCCGTATCGCCAAGCTTGCCTTCCACGCCAAGGAAAGTCCCATCCGGACACGGGACGAAGTCTTCAATCTTGTATCTTCATAGTCTTGCAGTCCGGCCGATCATGATAGTTCGGCTATCCGGACACCACCTAGTCCGGGACTCCCTCACCAGCCTAGTCTCCCCTTCACCAGTAGGGTCGTCAAGCAGGAGGTCCACAAATCCCTCCGTTATTTCATCCACCATCACCCTAGCATATCCTTCTGGAATCGGCCGACAGTGAAAAGTTGCGCCGGGTTCAGTAGGATAAACAGCGCCAACAACCGCCTCGACCTTCAAATTCATCCATCGCGTCATAATGTGGCAATTTTGAGACTCCGTGATAGCATCCACGGGATAGCTGGCAGGAGCCGTCAAGACATTCTCCGGCTGAAGCAGCTCGGTGGAAGACACACTGCTTCTCCGCTGAGATGGCAGGGTAGCTTCGGCAGGTCGTTTGCTGCGATCAGCTGCTTCTCGTTCCTCTAGCCGCATTACCCTGTCGTGCAGCGCCTGCAGTTGGCCCTGCTCTAGTTTCTTCCTCCTCTCGTGGGTTTTGTAACCCCCTACTTCCGGAAAACCAACCTTCCACGGAATGGAGCCTGGCGTGCCTCGTGTCCGTCCAGGGTGATCAAGATTACCGAGGGCCATTGTGAGCTCGTCCTTCTCCCTGTCTGGAATGAACGTCCCTTGCTGCGCTGCATTGATATAGTGCCAAAGTCTCTTGACTGGTATTTTTAGTTGCTCGTCCGTCCAACGGCACTTCCCTGATACAGGGTCCAAGGTTCCGCCAGCCCCGAAGAACCAAGTCCGACAACGGTCTGGCCAGTTCATTGTCTCTGGTTCGATCCCTTTATCAAGCAGATCATTCTCAGCCTTGGACCACTTAGGCCGGGCTTTGAGGTAGCGACCTAACCCCGTGCAATGGTGAAACTGCTTCTTCGCAGCATTTTGCTTGTTTGTCGCTGACATCTTCTTACTCTTTTCCAATGTCTTGTGGGCCACAAATGCGGGCCAGTGATCTTTGATCTTCTCATATTTGCCGATGAATTCTGTGTTGGGGACGTAGCAGAAATTCAAAATTTTCCTACGAGTCAGCAAGACCTATCTATGGAGAGACTAGCAATGAGGGGAAGGAGAGTGCATCTACATACCCTTGTAGATCGCTAAGCGAAAGCGTTCAAGTGAACGGGGTTGATGGAGTCGTACTCGTCGTGATCCAAATCACCGATGATCCTAGTGCCGAACGGACGGCACCTCCGCGTTCAACACACGTACAGCCCGGTGACGTCTCCCATGCCTTGATCCAGCAAGGAGAGAGGGAGAGGTTGGGGAAGACTCCGTCCAGCAGCAGCACGATGGTGTGCTGGTGGTAGAGGAGCGTGGCAATCCTGCAGGGCTTCGCCAAGCACCGCGAGATATGAGGAGAAAGAGAGGTAGGGCTGCGCCAACAGGAGAAGAACTTCGTGTGTTGGGCTGCTCCTTTGCCTCCACTATATATAGGGGGAGAGGGGGCTGCGGCCCCAACTAGGTTTCCACCCCTAGGGGCGGCGGCTAGCCCTAGATCCCATCTAGGGGGGCGGCCAAGGGGGGGAGAGAGGGAAACTTGCCCCCTAAGTCAGGTGGAGGCGCCCCCTCCCGAAACCCTAGGTGCCTTGGGCCCTTGTGGAGGGGCGCACCAGCCCACCTGGGGCTGGTCCCCTCCCACACTTGGCCCATGCAGCCCTCCGGGGATGGTGGCCCCACTTGGTGGACCCCCGGGACCCTCCCGGTGGTCCCGGTACATTACCGATAAAACCCGAAACTTTTCAGGTGACCAAAACAGGACTTCCCATATATAAATCTTTACCAACGGACCATTTCGGAACTCCTAGTGATGTCCGGGATCTCATCCGGGACTCTTAACAACATTCGGTAACCACATACAAACTTTCTTCATAACCCTAGCATCATCGAACCTTAAGTGTGTAGACCCTACGGGTTCGGGAACCATGCAGACATGACCGAGACGTTCTCCGGTCAATAACCAACAGCGGGATCTGGATACCCATGTTGGCTCCCACATGTTCCACGATGATCTCATCGGATGAACCACGATGTCAAGGACTCAATCGATCCCGTATTCAATTCCCTTTGTCCAGCGGTATTGTACTTGCCCGAGATTCGATCGTCAGTATGCCGATACCTTGTTCAATCTCGATACCGGCAAGTCTCTTTACTCGTTCCGTAACACATCATCCCGTGATCAACCCCTTGGTCACATTGTGCACATTATGGTGATGTCCTACCGAGTGGGCCCAGAGATACCTCTCCGTTTACCGGAGTGACAAATCCCAGTCTTGATTCGTGCCAACCCAACAGACACTTTCGGAGATACCCGTAGTGCACCTTTATAGCCACCCAGTTACGTTGTGATGTTTGGTGCACCCAAAGCATTCCTACGGTATCCGGGAGTTGCACAATCTCATGGTCTAAGGAAATGATACTTGACATTAGAAAAGCTTTAGCATACGAACTATGATCTTTGTGCTAGGCTTAGGATTGGGTCTTGTCCATCACATCATTCTTCTAATGATGTGATCCCATTATCAATGACACCCAATGTCCATGGCCAGGAAACCGTAACCATCTGTTAATCAATGAGCTAGTCAACTAGAGGCTCACTAGGGACATGGTGTTGTCTATGTACCCACCCATGTATCTGAGTTTCCTATCAATACAATTATAGCATGGATAATAAACGATTATCATGAACAAGGAAATATAATAATAACTAATTTATTATTGCCTCTAGGGCATATTTCCAACAGTCTCCCACTTGCACTAGAGTCAATAATCTAGTTCACATAGCCATGTGATTAACACTGACAGGTCACATCGCCATGTGACCAACATCCAAAGAGTTTACTAGTGTCACTAAACTAGTTCACATCATCATGTGATTAAGACTCAATGAGTTCTGGGGTTTGATCATGTTTTGCTTGTGAGAGAGGTTTTAGTCAACGGGTCTACAACATTCAGATCCATATGTACTTCGCAAATCTCTAGGTCATATTGTAAATGCTGCTTCCACGCTCCACTTCGAGCTATTCCAAATGGTTGCTCCACTATACGTATCCGGTTTGCTACTCAGAGTCACTCGGATAGGTGTTAAAGCTTGCATCAACGTAACCCTTTACGCCGAACTCTTTATCACCTCCATAATCGAGAAACATGTCCTTATTTACTCCAAGGACAATTTTGACCGCTGTCCAATGATCCATTCCTAGATCATTCTTGTACCCCTTGACTGACTCATGGCAAGGCACACTTTTGGTGCGGTACAAAACATACCATACTATAGAGCCTACGTCTGAAGCATAGGGGACGACATTCGTCCTTTCTCTCTCTTCTGTCGTGGTCGAGCGTTAACTCTTAACTTCATACCTTACAACTCAGGCAAGAACTCCTTCTTTATCGAAAAAGGCTTTCGCCCCGCTTTATAAATAAAGAAAACCGCCAAGGACATACAAACAGAGTCAAGTCCACACACACTCACGCACCCAAGTCTCACGAACAAGTACACAGGTTCTGCTGAGGGCACAACTCAACAAGCCCAAACAAAAAAAATAAAAAAGGTAGCAAATGCCGGACGAAGAAGAAGTCTAGTCCGGCTCTGGCGAAGGCGGCGGTGGCGGCGGTGACAGGCGGACGGCCATCGATCGGAGGTCGGCGATGAAGGCTGAGATGGCGTCGCAGTCCTGGGGGCGGCTAAGCGGCCGCCCAAGCTGCAAGAAACCCGAGAGTTTGAAGAGAGAGTCAGTGGACCGACGAAGAGGAGTGCGTTGAATCATAAGCTTATTGCGAATAGTCCAGAGGGTCCAGGCGAGGACCCCAATCTCCAACCACCTAATGTGGCAAGAACTCCTTCTTTGACTGATCCATCTTGAACACCTTCAAGATCATGTCAAGGTATGTGCTCATTTGAAAGTACCATTTAGCCTTTTTTGATCTATCCTCATAGATCCTGATGCTCAATATTCAAGCAGCTTAATCCAGGTTTCTATTGAAAAAACACTTTTCAAATAACCCTATATGCTTTCTAGAAATTCTACATCATTTCTGATCAACAATATGTCAACAACATATACTCATCAGAAATTCTATAGTGCTCCCACTCACTTCTTTGGAAATACAAGTTTCTCATAAACTTTGTATAAACCCAAAATCTTTGATCATCTCATCAAAGCGTACATTCCAACTCCGAGATGCTTACTCCAGTCCATGGAAGGATCGCTAGAGCTAGCATACCTTTTAGCATCCTTAGGATCGACAAAAATTTTCTGATTGTATCACATACAACCTTTCCTTACGAAAACTGGTAAGGAAACTCGTTTTGACATCCATCTGCTAGATTTCATAAATGCAGCTAATGCTAACATGATTCCGACGGACTTAAGCATCGCTACGGATGAGAAAATCTCATCGTAGTCAACTCCTTGAACTTGTGAAAAACTCTTCGCCACAAGTCGAGCTTCATAGACGGTGACATTACCGTCCACGTCCGTCTTCTTCTTAAAGATCCATTTATCTCAATGGATCCTATCTCGGATTTCATGGCTTCTAACCATTTGTCGGCATTTGGGCCCACCATTGCTTCTCCATAGCTCGTAGGTTCATTGTTGTCTACCAACATGACCTTCAAGACAAGATTACTGTACCATTCTGAAGTAGTACGCATCCTTGTCACCCTACGAGGTACGGTAGTGACTTGATCCAAAACTTCATGATCACTATCATAAGCTTCTACTTCAATTGGTGTAGGTGCCACAGGAACAACTTCCTGTGCCCTGCTACACACTAGTTTAAGTGATGGTTCAATAACCTCATCAAGTCTCCACCATCCTCCCACTCAATTCTTTCGAGACAAACCTTTCCTCGAGAAAGGACCCGATTCAAGAAACAATCCCTATTGCTTTCGGATCTGAACTAGGAGGTATACCCAACTGTTTTGGGGTGTCCTATGAAGATGCATTTTATCCGCTTTGGGTTCGAGCTTATCACGATGAAACTTTTTCACATAAGCGTCACAGCCCCAAACTTTCAAGAAACGACAGCTTAGGTTTCTCTAAACCATAGTTCTCACGGTGTCATCTCAACGGAATTACGTGATGCCCTATTTAAAGTGAGTGTGGTTGTCTCTAATGCCTAACCCATGAACGATAGTGGTAATTCGATAAGAGATATCATGGTACGTACCATATCCAATAGGGTGCAACTATGATGTTCGGACACACCATCACACTATGGTGTTCCAGGCGGTATTAATTGTGAAACAATTTCCACAATGTCTTAATTGAGTGCCAAAGCTCGTAACTCAGATACTCATCTCTATGATCATATCATAGACATTTTATCCTCTTGTCACAATGATCTTCAACTTCACTCTGAAATTACTTGAACCATTCAATAATTCAGACTTGTGTTTCATCAAGTAAATATACTCAACATCTACTCGAATCATCTGTGAAGTAAGAACATAACGATATTCACTGCATGCCTCAGCACTCATTGGACTGCACACATCAAAATGTGTTACTTCCAACAAGTTGCTATCTGGTTCCATCATACTGAAAAACGAGGCTTTTCAGTCATTTTGCCCATGTGGTATGATTTGCATGTCTCAAATGATTCAAAATCAAGTGAGTCCAAACGATCCATCTGCATGGAGTTTCTTCATGCGTATACACCAATAGACATGGTTCACATGTCTCAAAATTTTCAAAAACGAGTGAGTCCAAAGATCCATCAACATGGAGCTTCTTCATGCGTTTTATACCAATATGACTTACATGGCAGTGCCACAAGTAGGTGGTACTATCATTACTATCTGGTATCTTTTGGCATGAAAATGTGTATCACTACGATCGAGATTCAATAAACCATTCCTTTAGGCGCAAGACCATTGAAGGTATTATTCAAATAAATAGAGTAACCATTATTCTCCTTAAGTGAATAACCGTATTGCGATAGACATAATCCAATCATGTCTATGCTCAATGCAAACACCAAATGACAATTATTCAGATTTTATACTAATCTTGATGGTAGAGGGAGCGTGCGATGTTTGATCACATCAAACTTGGAAACACTTCCAATAGATATCGTCAGCTCACCTTTATCTAGTCTCCGTTTATTCCTTAGCTCTTTTATTTCGAGTTACTAATACTTAGCAACCGAACCGGTATCTTAATACCCTGGTGCTACTAGGAGTACTAGTAAAGTACACATTAACATAATGTATATCCAATATACTTCTATCGACCTTGCCAGCCTTCTTATCTACCAAGTATCTAGGGTAATTCTGCTCCAGTGGTTGTTCCCCTTATTACAGAAGCACTTAGTCTCGGGTTTGGGTTCAACCTTGGGTTTCTTCACTAGAGCAGCAACTGTTTTTGCCGTTTCATGAAGTATCCCTTCTTGCCCTTGCCCTTCTTGAAACTAGTGGTTTTACCAACCATCAACAATTGATGCTCCTTCTTGATTTCTACTTTCGCGGTGTCAAACATCGTGAATACCTCAAGGATCATCATATCTATCCCTGATATGTTATAGTTCATCACGAAGCTCTAGCAGCTTGGTGGCAATGACTTAGGAGAAACATCACTATCTCATCTAGAAGATCAACTCCCACTTGATTCAAGTGATTGTTGCACTCAGACAATCTGAGAACAAGCTCAACGATTGAGCCTTTCTCCCTTAGTTTGCAGGCTAAGAAAATCGTCGGACGTCTTATACCTCTTGACGTGGGCACGAACCTGAAATCCCAATTTCAGCCCTTGAAACATCTCATATGTTCCGTGGCGTTTCGAAAACGTCTTTGGTGCCTCAACTCAAACCGTTTAACTGAATTATCACGTAGTTATCAAAACGTGTATGTCCGATGTTCGCAACATCCATAGACGACGTTTGGGGTTCAGCACACTGAGCGGTGCATTAAGGACATGAGCTTTCTACTGTCCGCATAATCGCTACTGTCAACTTTCAACTAAATTTTCTCTAGGAACATATCTAAAACAGTAGAACTAAAGCGCGAGCTACGACATAATTTGCAAGAATCTTTTGACTATGTTCAGGATAATTAAGTTCATCTTATGAACTCCCACTCAGATAGACATCCCTCTAGTCATCTAAGTGATTACATGATCTGAGTCAACTAGGCCGTGTCCGATCGTCACGTGAGACTGACTAGTCATCATCGGTGAACATATTCATGTTGATCGTATCTACTATACGACTCATGCTCGACCTTTCAGTCTCTTGTGTTCCGAGGCCATGTCTGTACATGCTAGGCTCGTCAAGTCAACCTAAGTGTTTCGCGTGTGTAATTCTGGCTTACACCCGTTGTATGTGAACGTTAGAATCTATCACACCCGATCATCACGTGGTGCTTCGAAACGACGAACTTTCGCAATGGTGCACAGTTAGGGGGGGCACTTTCTTGAAATTTTAATGAGGGATCATCTTATTTACTACCGTCGTTCTAAGCAAATAAGATGTATAAACATGATAAACATCACATGCAATCAAATAGTGACATGATATGGCCAATATCATATTGCTCCTTTTGATCTCCATCTTCGGGGCTCCATGATCATCATCGTCACCGGCATGACACCATGATCTCCATCATTGTGTCTCCATAAAGTTGTCTCACCAACTTATTACTTCTACTACTATGGCTACCGGTTAGCAATAAAGTAAAGTAATTACATGGCGTTGTTCAATGACACGCAGGTCATACAATAAATAAAGACAACTCCTATGGCTCCTGCCGGTTGTCATACTCATCGACATGCAAGTCGTGATTCCTATTACAAGAACATGATCAATCTCATACATCACATATCATTCATCACATTCTTCTTGGCCATATCACATCACATAGCATACCCTGCAAAAACAAGTCAGACATCCTCTAATTGTTGTTTGCATGTTTTACGTGGCTGCTATGTGTTTCTAGCAAGAACGTTTCTTACCTACGCAAAAACCATAACGTGATATGTCAATTGCTATTTACCCTTCATAAGGACCCTTCTCATCGAATCCGATCCGACTAAAGTGGGAGAGACTGGCACCTGCTAGCCACCTTATGCAACAAGTGCATGTTAGTCGGTGGAACCTGTCTCACGTAAGTGTACGTGTAAGGTCGGTCCGGGCCGCTTCATCCCACAATGCCGCCGAATCAAGATTGGACTAGTAACGGTAAGCATATTGAACAAAATCAACGCCCACAACTACTTTATGTTCTACTCATGCATAGAATCTACGCAATAAACCTAGCTCTGATACCACTGTTGGGGAACGTAGCAGAAATTCAAATTTTCCTACGAGTCACCAAGATCTATCTATGGAGAGACTAGCAACGAGGGGAAGGAGAGTGCATCTACATACCCTTAGATCGCTAAGCGGAAGCGTTCAAGTGAACGAGGTTGATGGAGTCGTACTCGTCGTGATCCAAATCACCGATGATCCTAGTGCCGAACGGACGGCACCTCCGCGTTCAACACACGTACAGCCCGGTGACGTCTCCCATGCCTTGATCCAGCAAGGAGAGAGGGAGAGGTTGAGGAAGACTCCGTCCAGCAGCAGCACAACAGCGTGGTGGTGGTAGAGGAGCGTGGCAATCCTGCAGGGCTTCGCCAAGCACCGCGAGATATGAGGAGAAAGAGAGGTAGGGCTGCACCAACAGGAGAAGAACTTCATGTGTTGGGCTGCTCCTTTGCCTCCACTATATATAGAGGGAGAGGGGGCTGCGCCCCCACCTAGGTTTCCACCCCTAGGGGCGGCGGCCAGCCCTAGATCCCATCTAGGGGGGCGGCCAAGGGGGGAGAGGGGGAAACTTACCCCCCAAGTCAGGTGGAGGCGCCCCCTCCCCAAACCCTAGGTGCCTTGGGCCCTTGTGGGGGGCGCACCAGCCCACCTGGGGCTGGTCCCCTCCCACACTTGGCCCATGCAGCCCTTCGGGGATGGTGGCCCCACTTGGTGGACCCCCGGGACCCTCCCAGTGGTCCTGGTACATTACCGATAAAACCCGGAACTTTTCTGATGACAAAAAGAGGACTTCCCATATATAAATCTTTACCTCCGGACCATTCCGGAACTCCTCGTGACGTTCGGGATCTCATCCAGGACTCCGAACAACATTCGGTAACCACATACAAACTTCCTTTATAACCCTAGCGTCATCGAACCTTAAGTGTGTAGACCCTACGGGTTCGGGAACCATGCAGACATGACCGAGACGTTCTCCGGTCAATAACCAACAACGGGATCTAGATACCCATGTTGGCTCCTACATGTTCCATGATGATCTCATCGGATGAACCACGATGTCAAGGACTCAATCGATCCCGTATTCAATTCCCTTTGTCCAGCGGTATTGTACTTGCCCGAGATTCGATCGTCGGTATGCCGATACCTTGTTCAATCTCGTTACCGGCAAGTCTCTTTAATCATTCTGTAACACATCATCCCGTGATCAACCCCCTGGTCACATTGTGCACATTATGATGATGTCCTACCGAGTGGGCCCAGAGATACCTCTCCGTTTACCGGAGTGACAAATCCCAGTCTCGATTCGTGCCAACCCAACAGACACTTTCGGAGATACCCGTAGTGCACCTTTATAGCCACCCAGTTACGTTGTGATGTTTGGTGCACCCAAAGCATTCCTACGGTATCCGGGAGTTGCACAGTCTCATGGTCTAAGGAAATGATACTTGACATTAGAAAAGCTTTAGCATACGAACTACGATCTTTGTGCTAGGCTGAGGATTGGGTCTTGTCCATCACATCATTCTTCTAATGATGTGATCCTGTTATCAACGACATCCAATGTCCATGGTCAGGAAACCGTAACCATCTGTTGATCAACGAGCTAGTCAACTAGAGGCTTACTAGGGACATGGTGTTGTCTATGTACCCACACATGTATCTGAGTTTCCTATCAATACAATTATAGCAGGGATAATAAATGATTATCACGAACAAGGAAATATAATAATAACTAATTTATTATTGCCTCTAGGGCATATTTCCAACATTCTGGTGTCTCTTATTTGTCGACAAACTTGTTCAGCTCTTTCCTCCACCTCCTGAATAGGGTTGCCATCTTCTTAAGAGCACAAGACTTGATTAATTGCTCTTTAACTGGCTTCTCCGGATCCTCCTCTGACGGTAGGGTGAAATTTGCCTTCAGCTGAGTCCAAAGATCATTTTTCTGCATATCATTGACATAAGACACTTCAGGGTCTTCCTCCTTAGGCTTATACCATTGCTGGATGCTGATCGGGATCTTGTCCCTAACAAGAACCCCACACTGAGCAGAAAATGAGTTCTTTGTCCGGATGGGTTGAATCGGTTCGCCGTCGTGTGCGATTGCTGTGATCTCAAACTTTTCATCCGAGCTCAACTTTTTCTTCGGGCCTCGTCTCCTTACCGAAGTTGTGCTCGATCCGTAGGGCTAGAAAAAGGAAGAAAGACAAGAGTTAATTAATATGTGTACATATACCAAAACAATGGATGCATCAATTAACTAGTCAGCACGGGCTTAACTAATATATATATATATACCTGGCCGGACTCGGTTCGGTCACCGGAGCAGTCAGCACGGTCTCCTTCTTGTACCTCCATTATGTCACCGGAGCCATCATGAACATAGCCCTATTCTTGTACCGGCATTAATGGGCCGGAGCCATCATGAACATAGCCCTCTTCTTGTACCGGCATTAATGGGCCAGAGCCATCATGAACATAGCCCTCTTCTTCACCCAGTCCTTCTAGCTGACCATCAGTGTCATTGAGAAATGACGCAGCTTCATCACTTCCTTGTGCGATTATGTCCCCCAACATCGCTTCTGTTGCTTCGTCTCGGGAGTGCTCCATATATAGTTTCTGCAAATATTTACAACATGTCAATTATTATTCAAACATGGTACAGATGGATATATATTAGTGCCAAACGTAGAACTAGCTAGCTAATCACAATAAGGAATCATGTTAGTGGCCTCGACACTGCTTCTCTAGGGTTTGGGGTGGCCTCGACACAATGCTTCAAGGGTTTGGGGTGGCCTCGAAGACAATGCTCTTTTAACTTGGTAAATTTGGGTGGCCTCGAGAGAGTTAATTTGTCGGGTAGGGGCGCGGCGGGAGGGGGTAGTAGGAGACCAACATCGTTTTCTCTCTAGGGTTTGGGTGTCCTCGAGAGATTTGGTCGAGCGAGAGGGCCGAGGGGGTTATCACGGTCGAGAGAGGGTATATATATCGACCGCCCCTCATGTGAAAGTTATGCGGGAGGGGGTTATATCAACAACGACGCACATACATATACATGGGAAAATAATGTTATCGGGGAGGGGGTATCTGTACCCCCCCCCCCTCGTGTTTAAGTTTCTTCTTTCTCCTCTATTCCTTTCTTCTTCTTCTCCTCTTCTTTTTCTTCTTCTCCCTCGAGAAAAGAAAATAAGGAAAAGGAAGAAAAGAGGAAGAAGGAAGAAGGAGATCGAAGAAGAAGAAAAAGAAGGAGAGGAAAAAGGAAAATAAGAAGAGGAAGAAAGGAGAAGAAGAGGAGAGGAAGAAAAGGAGAAATAAATAAGAAGAGGAAAAAAGAAGAAAAAGAAGAGCCTCGACCGGGGGGGTTATATGTTTCTTCTTCCTTCTTCCTCTTTTCTTCCTTTTCCTTATTTTACTTTTTCCTCTACACTAACCTAAAATGCACTAACCTAAAATCGATATGTACTAACAACCTAAATAAAAAATGAATACATATCTGAAACAACATATATAAACAAAAAAATGCTATGAACATTATATTCATACATACATAGCCACATCCATTCATCATATAGCTACCACATACATATATATATTATATATATGAAAAAAATGCAATGAACAAAAAAGTACACATGTATGTATGAAAAAAAAGCACTGAACACAGAGCCTCGACAGCGGCGGCTCACAACAGGGGCGGCCGGCGAGGGCGACGGCGGGGGCGGCGAGGACGTCGGCGACGACCACGGTGGTGTGCGCGGGCCGGGGCAGG
>NC_041393.1:732801623-732802177 GCF_002162155.2 Triticum dicoccoides | reverse complement strand
CACCAACCGGGACCAAAGGCCCCTGTGCTGCCCGCAGCGCGACGAAAGTTTAGTCCCACCTCGCTAGTTCAGAGGGCTCGAGTGTGGTTTATAAGCGCTGTTGAGCTCACCATCTCGAGCTCCTCTCAACTGTAGGCTTTCGGGCCTAATCTGACACTATGCTGCGGTGGGCCTATTGGGCCTTCTACGGGCCTGAATCCTGGCCCAGGTTGGGTTTCTAGTCGTATTAAGGTCGTAGAGGCCCAATAGGTGGCAGTTTTTTTTGTTTTTTGCATTATTTTTTTGCTTTTGTTTTTTGCTTTATTTTTTAATTCTTTTTGCTTTTAGTTTTAGAAAAATTATAAACTTTCTGTTAGTGCCGTTAGTTTTCAAATTTGAAAACACTTTTTTATTTTCTTTCTTGCTTTATTTATTTTATTTTGTTTCTAATTACAACAAAATACTTATTGTTGCTATTTTTATTTTTTTCTTGTTTTTTTTGTTTTATTTTCTGCATTATTTATTTTCTTTTTTTTGCTCTATTTTTAATTCTTTTTTGCTTTTAGTTTTAAAAA
>NC_041393.1:732787406-732801371 GCF_002162155.2 Triticum dicoccoides | reverse complement strand
TCAAATTTGAAAACACTTTTTTTGTTTTCTTTCTTGCTTTATTTATTTTATTTTGTTTCTAATTACAACAAAATACTTATTGTTGCTATTTTTATTTTTTTCCTGTTTTTTTGTTTTGTTTTCTGCATTATTTATTTTCTTTCGTATTTTGCTCTATTTTTTAATTCTTTTTTGCTTTTAGTTTTAGAAAAATTATAAGCTTTCTGTTAGTGCCATTAGTTTTCAAATGAACTCTGAAAAAGTTGAAAGCTGGCATGGTATCATAAATTCACCCACATAGCATGTGCATGTACAAAACGGACAATGGTATCATACTCGTCTATTACAAAGTTGGCATAGTGTCATCATAATAGTTGCGGGAGAAAGTCTTCACTTTTTCTTCGCTTGTGTCATTTGCTTATTGCGCCGTAACCATGTATAATCTTCATCGTTTATCAGGATGCTGGGTCAGCCTTGACTTTGAAGGGAGGAATTTCATGAAACTTTTCATAATCTTCAGACATGTCTGTCTTGCCCTCCACTCCCACGATGTCCCTTTTTCCTGAAAGAACTATGTGGCGCTTTGGCTCATCGTATGATGTATTCGCTTCCTTATGTTTTCTTTTTCTCGGTCTGGTAGACATCTCCTTCACATAGATAACATGTGTCACATCATTGGCTAGGACGAAAGGTTCGTCAGTGTACCCAAGATTTTTCAGATCCACTGTTGTCATTCCGTACTGTGGGTCTACCTGTACCCCGCCTCCTGACAGATTGACCCATTTGCACTTAAACAAAGGGACCTTAAAATCATGTCCGTAGTCAAGTTCCCATATGTCCACTATGTAACCATAATATGTGTCCTTTCCCCTCTCGGTTGTTGCATCAAAGCGGACACCGCTGTTTTGGTTGGTGCTCTTTTGATCTTGCTCAATCGTGTAAAATGTATTCCCATTTATCTCGTATCCTTTCCAAATCGTAACAGTCGAAGATGGTCCCCTGGACAACAAGTACAGCTCATCACAAACAGTGTTGTCACCTCTGTGACGTGTTTCCAACCAACTGCTAAAAGTCCTGATGTGTTCACATGTAATCCAGTCGTCGCACTGCTCCGGGTGTTTGGAGCGCAGAATGTTCTTGTGTTCATCGACATACGGGGTCACCAAGGTAGAGTTCTGTAGAACTGTGTAGTGTGCTTGAGACCAAGAATATCCGTCCCTGCATATTATTGAGTCCCTTCCAAGCGTGCCTTTTCCAGTCAGTCTCCCCTCATACCGCGATTTAGGGAGACCTATCTTCTTAAGGCCAAGAATGAAGTCAACACAAAACCCGATGACATCCTCTATTTGATGGCCCATCGAGATGCTTCCTTCTGGCCTAGCACGGTTACAGACATATTTCTTTAGGACTCCCATGAACCTCTCAAAGGGGTACATATTGTGTAGAAATACGGGGCTCAGAATGACAATCTCGTCAACTAGATGAACTAGGACGTGCGTCATGATATTGAAGAAGGATGGTGGGAACACCAGCTCGAAACTGACAAGACATTGCACCACATCACTCCTTAGCCTTGGTATGATTTTTGGATCGATCACCTTTTGAGAGATTGCATTGAGGAATGCACATTGCTTCACAATGGCTAATCGGACGAGAAGCCAGACTTTAGGTTCTGAAACTTTTTCAGTTGCGTCATAATCACGTGGCAGTCATGAGACTTTAGGTTCTGAAACTTTTTCTCTGCCATATTTATTATTCCCTTCATATTCGACGAGAAGCCAGACGGGACCTTTATACTAAGCAGGCATTCAAGGAAGATTTCCTTCTCTTCTTTGGTAAGAGCATAGCTGGCAGGACCTTCATACTGCTTTGGAGGCATGCCGTCTTTTTCATGCAAACGTTGGAGGTCCTCCCATGCCTCAGCTGTATCTTTTGTCTTCCCATACACGCCCAAGAAGCCTAGCAGGTTCACGCAATGGTTCTTCGTCACGTGCATCACGTCGATCGAAGAGCGGACTACTAGGTCTTTCCAATAGGGTAGGTCCCAAAATATAGATTTCTTCTTCCACATGGGTGCGTGTCCCCTAGCGTCACTCAGAACAGCTAGTCCGCCGGGACCCTTTCCAAAGATTACGTGTAAATCATTGACCATAGCATGTACGTGATCACCGGTACGCATGGCGGGCTTCTTCCGGTGATCTGCCTCGCCTTTGAAATGCTTGCCTTTCTTTCGACATTGATGGTTGGTCGGAAGAAATCGACGATGGCCCAGGTAAACATTCTTCCTGCAGCTTCCCAGGTATATACTATCGGTGTCAAGTAAACAGTGTGTGCATGCATGGTATCCCTTGTTTGTCTGTCCTGAAAGGTTACTGAGAGCGGGCCAATCAGTGATGGTCACGAACAACAACGCCTTTAGGTCAAATTCCTCCCGTTTGTGCTCATCCCACGTATGTACACCGTTTCCATTCCACAGTTGTAAAAGTTCTTCAACTAATGGCCTTAGGTATACATCAATGTCGTTGCCGGGTTGTTTAGGGCCTTGGATGAGAACTGGCATCATAATGAACTTCCGCTTCATGCACATCCAAGGAGGAAGGTTATACATACATAGAGTCACGGGCCAGGTGCTGTGATTGCTGCTCTGCTCCCCGAAAGGATTAATGCCATCCGCACTTAAAGCAAACCATACGTTCCTTGGGTCACTTGCAAACTCATCCCAGTACTTTCTCTCGATTTTTCTCCACTGCGACCCGTCAGCGGGTGCTCTCAACTTCCCGTCTTTCTTATGGTCCTCACTCTGCCATCACATCAACTTGGCATGCTCTCCGTTTCTGAACAGACGTTTCAACCGTGGTATTATAGGAGCATACCACATCACCTTCGCAGGAACCCTCTTCCTGGGGGGCTCGCCGTCAACATCACCAGGGTCATCTCATCTGATCTTGTACCGTAATGCACCGCATACCGGGCATGCGTTCAGATCCTTGTACGCACCGTGGTAGAGGATGCAGTCATTAGAGCATGCATGTATCTTCTGCACCTCCAATCCTAGAGGGCATACGACCTTCTTTGCTGTGTATGTACTGTCGGGCAATTCGTTATCCTTTGGAAGCTTCTTCTTCAATATTTTCAGTAGCTTCTCAAATCCTTTGTCAGGCACAGCATTCTCTGCCTTCCAGTGCAACAATTCCAGTACGGTACCGAGCTTTGTGTTGCCATCTTCGCAATTAGGGTACAACCCTTTTTTGTGGTCCTCTAACATGCGATCGAACTTCAGCTTCTCCTTTTGACTTTCGCATTGCGTCCTTGCATCGACAATGACCCGACAGAGATCATCATCATCGGGCACATCGTCTGGTTCCTCTTGATCTTCAGCAGCTTCGCCCGTTGCAGCATCATCGTGCACATCGTCTGGTTCCTCTTGATGTTCAGTAGCATCACTGTATTCAGGGGGCACATAGTTGTCATCGTACTCTTCTTCTTTGCCGTCTTCCATCATAACCCCTATTTCTCCGTGCCTCGTCCAAACATTATAGTGTGGCATGGAACCCTTGTAAAGCAGGTGGGTGTGAAGGATTTTCCGGTCAGAGTAAGACTTCGTATTCCCACATATAGGGCATGTACAACACATAAAACCATTCTGCTTATTTGCCTCAGCCACTTCGAGAAAATCATGCACGCCCTTAATGTACTCAGAGGTGTGTCTTGAACCGTACATCCATTGCCGGTTCATCTACATGCATTATATATAATTAAGTGTGTCAAAAATCATGAATAGATAATTAAGTAACCAAATTAATAGAAGTTCATCATCACATTAAAACCAAAGTACATACATAGTTCTCATCTAACAACATAAAGCTCTGCAGAGCATCTAAATTAATTAAACCATACATTGAAACTATGTAAAACATTTCAATGCAAAAACAAATGCGATCATAATCGCAACCAATGTAATAACTGATCCAACGGCATAATGATACCAAGCCTCGGTATGAATGACATATTTTCTAATCTTTCTAATCTTCAAGCACATTGCATTCATCTTGATCTTGTGATCATCGACGACATCCGCAACATGCAACTCCAATATCATCTTCTCCTCCTTAATTTTTCTTATTTTTTCCTTCAAGAAATTGTTTTCTTCTTCAACTAAATTTAACCTCTCAACAATAGGGTCGGTTGGAATTTCCGGTTCAACAACCTCCTAGATAAATAAAATCTATGTCACGTTGGTCGGCATAATTGCCATAAACAATAAATGAACCAATAGTTATGAAAAGATAATATATACCACATCCGAATCATAGACAGGACGAGGTCCGACGGGGGCGGATACCAAAACCATCGCACTATATAAGGTGCAATAATAAAAGTAAGAAAATTATACAAGTATCTATATAAACATACAAGTAAGAATATTTTTTTCCTTTCAGAAAGAAGATAAGAACAAGAGGCTCATCACGGTGGTGCCGGCGACGAGATCGGCGCGGGCGATCGACGGCGGTGAAGACGGGGACAGGACGTGATGGACCGCTAAACCTAGACAAATATTGAGGAAAATGAAGTTTGGAGGTCGAGCTTGGAGAGGAGAAAGCTTAAGTAGTGTGGCTCGGGCATTCCATCGAACACCTCGTGTGCATAGGAGGTGAGCTAGAGCACCACAAAGCTCTCTCCTCGCCGGCCAGGAAAAACAGAGCAGTGGGAGTGCTCTGCTCGTGGGCGAGGGGTATATATAGGCAATTAATTGGTCCCGGTTCGTGGCACGAACCGGAACTAAAGGGCAGCCTTTGGTCCCAGTTCAGGCCACCAATCGGGACCAATGGTGGTGGGCCAGGAGCGAGGCACATTGGTCCCGATTCGTCCCACCAACCGGGACCGAAAGGTCTAGACGAACCGGGACCAATGGCTCACTTGACCCGGCTGGCCCCCGGGGCTCACGAACCGGGTCCAATGCCCCCATGGGTCCCGGTTCTGGATTGAACCGGGACTGATGGGCTGACCTGGCCTGGACCATTGCCCCCTTTTCTACTAGTGGATGTAGTTAGCGAGTGGGAGGGGTCTGGGTGATTTGGTGTGAGGCGAGAGAGAGAGATTGAGAGAGAGAGAGAGGGGGGGGGAGGGGACAATGTATACCATAAAAAAGTTGAAGGACCAAATGTGACTTGTGTGATAATTAACTTGAGTGACAGATAAAATTCTTCTTTCGTTCTTTCATCCTAATTTTCTCTTTTTTGTGAGTAAAAGGGGTTTCCCTTGATTTCAACAAATATAAACCATTAGGAGTTCCATCCAAGCAAACTGTACTCCTTTTATTATTATTTTTTTCTGCCGTAATAAAACGGGCACAAAGTCCACCTTCCTCATTCAAAAAATTATTTGGAAAAATAAAACCATCCAATTAATGGGTTGGTGAATAAATAATTCTAGCTGCAACGGATACAGGCAAAGAGAGAAAGCGAGGGGTCAGTGGCCGAGAGCTACTCCTAGCTCAATTTTTTGTCCAAAAGAACCCCCAGTCGAGTCGAATTGCTAGAAAGGACCACCTTTAAAATGAAGTGACAAAAAGAACCAGCTGCACCGTGGCGGCAGGCACGACGGGCAACACGTGGCACCTGCCGCCTGACTCGCCGGCGGCAGCCCCTGCCGGCACGAGCGCAGGCGGCAGCTCGATCGTAACAGATTTTTTCGTCCGCGTCAGCTGCAACGGAATGGCCAGGCGGCACCTACTTCTGCGCGTGTGCCGCTGCATGCCAGATGGGCCTTGCCGCCACGGCCAGAGGCGGCAACCGCTGCTTCTACAACCGAGCAATAAAATATATAATATTATATGCCTATTTGTGTCAGCCAGTCAGGTGGTGATGTATCCATTAACGACTGGGTGGAGTTCATGTATTTGACATATCAAAGACGGATGAACAGATCGTCTCATGCTTTCCAGTAACCCATCATCCTCAACCAAGGGAAAAATCGCATCAATACGAAGCTTTTGGACGGTCAGGCATTGCCTTGCCTGCCTACGTGATTAGTGATCAATCTTACTTTGAATTATGACATCTCTGACAAAATTAAAACCGTCGAAGCAAGGAAAGGACATGTCAATACATATTGCGTCCCGCAGCAGTAGCGGCTGCCGCCTCGGGCCGTGGCGGCAGGGCCCACCTGGCTTGTCACGGTACGAGCAGCAGCCATACCACTCAGGCGTTCTGTTGCAGCTGGCACGCGAACGAAGAAACCTGTTAAGGCGGGGCTGCCGCCTGCATCAGTGGTGGCAGGTCCTACCGCCGGTGCCCGTGGCGGCAGGTGCCACATGTCAGCTGGCGCTCCTGCCGCCACAGCTCAGCTAGTCTTTTTTGGCAATTTGATCGAGTGGCGGTCCTTTTTGTCAATTCCACCAAGGTAGTAGCCCCTTGCGTTTCCTCATTTTTTGATAGCACTGTATAGTGTTAATATCATTAATGCTTGCAAATACAACACACTCAATATAGCACACCAAACGATGATTCATCCATTCATCATTCATCTTATTCTGCAACTCAGTTTTGACAATGCTCATAGCTGAGAAAGCTCTTTCTACGGTTGCTGTAGCGACAGGCAGAATCAAGGCCAATTCAATGAGACGATATACTAATTGAAAATGTGTGTGCCTATCTGTTTGAACCATCTTCATAGCAAGCTGCCCAAGATCAATGCATCTTAAAAATTCAGTATCAGCTCTAGCTTAAGTGACAAATGTCTCAAGTTGGTCCCTAAGAACTCTGCACTCATATTCTGACAAATCAGCACCATACATCTGAGCAAGTTCAACCAGCTTATTTATATCAAAGTTGGCAAAAGAATTTCTTGGGTCAAGACAAGCAATGCATCTCAATAGTTGAGTAGATTTATCAGCAAAGCGATTGTTGAACTCAACAATAATCTGGTCAAGCACCACATTAAATATTTCATGATTGTAAGAATGCAAGTGAGTTACCAATTGGTCGCCGCGACCTCTGGAACGGCCCCCGATAGCTAATGTTTCCATCATGTTTGGAATAATGATGTTATGTTGGAGACAAAAGGCCTTTACCTCTTCAAATAACTCATCCCAACCCTGATGCCTCATCTCATTAAGTTTTTGTAATGTGGTATGAATCAAGCCCATAGCACGAACAATGTTCTGGTTCTTTTTTTGCAAGCACTGTGATAGATCATTAGTTTTTCCCAACAATTTGATCATTAGATGCAGTATAAACACAAATTCAAAGCTCTCCATATGACGTATCAAGCCTCGTGATGTGGTTTTTTGTGATGTGTTAGTGGCATCATCAGACATATTTTCCAATACCTCTAGCACTGCATACCACATCTGATGAAGATGACACAAGGTTTTGTGATGTGAGCCCCACCTAGTATCACCAGGTCTGGTAAGGTTAGTTTTCCTCTTCCTGTAAAAATTTCTCCACTCTCCAATTTCTGCACAACATTATCATCGTGTGCTTGGGCTAACTGATCATGTCTCTTGCAAGAACCATTAACACTATTGACAATCATAGAAGTGTAGCTAAAGAAATCCAAGACAGAAGGAAAACACTTGGCAACAACAACTACCACTAACTGCAACTGATGGACAAAGCAATGAATATAAAAAGCATAAGGATTCTCATCTAGTACCCTTCTTTGCAGCCCATGGAATTCACCTCTCATGTTCGATGCTCCATCTTATCCTTGGCCCTGCACTCTATGGATAGATAGGCCATGTTTAAGAAACAGAGCATCTAAGGCTGCCTTCAATGAAGATGACATTGTGTCAGCAATATGTTTAATCGCAAGAAACCTCTCAATCACTTCCCCCTGACTGTTCAAATACCTAGGTGAGATAAGAAACAAACTCAATACAAACATACTTCATAACAAAGAAGCAATAAAAATTTCAATTCATGACATACAAACCTCAAGGCCACAACCATTTGCTCCTTGATAGATGCATCTCGAGCCTCATCAACAAGGACATCGAATTTTTTATCCCCAATATGCTTCACAATGGCTTTCGTAGTCTCTTATCCACAAGCTTTACACAACTGCTTTTGTATTTCTCCAGAAGTCAACAAATTATTTCTAGGAGCGCAATCTAACAACTTCGCAACATTTTCATCCTTCTTTTTATACCATTGCACCATCTCTAAGAAATTCCCCTTATTATTTGAGTTAGCTGACTCATAATGTCCATGAAAAGTAAGAGTTTCCAATAAAAGGAACCTCACAACACCTAACATAATAGTGAGACGACCCAAATACTCTTCCTCCTTCTTCTTATCTGAACCAGCCCATACTTGTTCAACATTTTGCCTTGGGTTTTGAAAAGCTTTACAATGTCTTCTAGCTCTATTATGAGCACTATTAACATGGCCAACATGAGCCTCAAAAGATGCAGTAGCCTTTTTCCAATTACTAAAACCTTTCTTTGTATGTGCTTCTATTCCATAGTTTTCAGCTCTTGGTTGCTTAAAGAGAAAGCAATGTAAACAAAAGGCGGCTTTTTTAGCAACACTATATTCCAACCAATGATGTGACTTGTACCACTCTTCACGAAAGCCTCTCATTTGTTTTCCTTTTCTTTCTTGTTCATAGACATGTCCGGTTGGTTGGCATGGTCCCATGGCCAAATACTCCCTTCTAGCAGCATCTCTCACACTCACATGCAACTCCTCAATTGGTTTTCGGAGGCCGGGGTCGGGATTAATGTCATCTGGATTAAGCTCCACACGTGCATTGTCAGTAGGCGAATCATTGGTGTTGGTTGCAGGCTGGTCAGATGTTGACTGAAAAAAGATTCAATTGTCCGAATCCTCTTCATCTTGAATTTTTTTTGCTATTAACAAATAACAATGAAACAAAAGTGATTAAAGTAACTCAATCGAATGTCACAAACTCGTTGATTTTCAGCTAATAGAAAGAGACTAGGGAAAATTAGATGACAGATACAGTAAACTGAAGATTACCCGTCCTGCTGTCTGTCTAGCTGATTGTGAAGATGAAAAGGAACAGAAAGGGCTGGAGCCTGGAGGGGGCTGCTCCTGCTCGGACGAGGCGAGATGACCCGTGCTTCGAGCGGCGAGCGCCAACCGCCTGGGCGCGGGACGCCGGTCTCAGTTCTCGTGGGAAACGACGGACGGCTGATGCATCATAGTTGAGGCGGCCCAGCTGTGAACGAGAGATATTTGATCGATCAGGCGAGATATCAGGCGAGACGCTGGACGATTGATTCCTGATGAATCGGTACTACCAAAGCCAACGTGGAGTCGTGGCGCAGGTGTCTACTTTTTCTTCCAACCAAGCCCGTATGACATCTTAGTTGGGCTGGGAACTGGGAACTTACGTGGGCTGTGCTTGGACGCCTGGGGCTGGGCTTTGTAAGTCTACAAATGTAAAAAAAATCTACTAAATATATACCTACCAGTTGGGCCAAGCCTGGGGCTATAGCCCCAGTTTCCCCAGGCCCAATTCCGCCCTAGATTCTTAGGATAAGCAGTTATAGCAATTTCATATTCATAAGTATCCTTCGGAGGGGCATCATGGTCATAAGAATCATTCAGACGGGCACCATGGTCAGAATTATCATAGTCATCAAAAGGAGAATAATTAAACAATGTATGAATTAAAGAGTTATTCTCATTAGAAGGTGGGAATGTTTCATGAATCTGCTCTTCCTCCTTTATTCCTTCACTCTCCTCTGCATCTTTTTGATCTAAAGAGCTCACGGTTTCAGCAATTTAGTTTTCCAAATGTTCCTATAAAACATTAGCCTCTTTGTGGAAAATGAAGAATTCCTCAACGTGATTAGTGATATAAATGTTAATACTAAAATTTTGAAAACAATAATCAAGGATACAATAAGTCTCTAATTTAATACAGACAACAAGATTGCAACTTTCTGCTTGTACAACTCTAGTAGCTATTTCCTTAGGTAACATAAATATAACAAATTCCTAAATTTGCTCAATATCATGATAACCATATTCTTTCTTAACATAAGAGGTTAGAAACAATTGTTAATATTCTTGCATTGAGATCCAAAGCATTTTTTTAGGGCAACAAGTTAAACCTTTAAAAAACATGAATCAATAGAATGAGGATCCAAATTGTATAATAAACCCTTGAAGAGTCCTTTTTGAGATAAGCGGTGTTTTTACATAAAATCATGCCCTTCCAAAGTTTTTCCCCATACTATGCTAGTTGGGTGTTCAGCACAAGCATGGAAGGATTCAACAAAATCCATGTAAAACTTATCAGATAGGAGGATTTCGGGAGGTTGCACAACATTTTTGGGAGCAAGTGCATGATTTTTTTGGTATTTCGTATTTCCTACACATAAATAAAGATAAGTAACAAGTAACAAACATGGATAAAAATACTACTTAGCAATAAAGACAATAGATCACATGAGAATATTCACCCTGCACTATTGCTCCCCAGCAATGACCTCAGAGAAGGTCTTGATAACCCACAAGTGTAGGGGATCGATTGTCACCTTTCCAATAACTAAGAGTGTCGAACCCAACGAGGAGATAAACGTAGGATTTGTATTCTCTAAGGTTCTACCAACCACCGATAAAACCCTACGTACATCAAATGTTTATTTTACCTATGAAATAAAACTAGAAGTATTTTGTGTGTATAAAAAGATAGCTTTGCAAGATAATAAAGAACTTCTAAATAAAATTTATTTGATGCAAAGTAAAGGAACAAGTAACTGAAATTTAGTGGCTATGGAGTAGCGGGATAGGAGGTGTGGAATTATCCCTAGGCAATTGGCTACGATACTAGATTGATAATCACTGTGTTGCTAACATGAAACAAAATCCATTGGTAACATGTACTTATGAATGGGACCCTAGCAAGGATCCACAAATACTAAAGATTCATTAAGGTAAATGTAAACCATAGCATTAAAATATATTGGTCTCCTTTTATCCCACATGTATCAACTCCTATACACATGTTCGTAATATATGTCACTCCGACCACCTTATCAAAAGTTATATCAACATACTATTAACCCTAATGTGTGATCCGCATACGTGTGCGCTCATATGATGGGGACTAAAGGACAATAGCATGTCAACATACAAGTCAAATCAACCATAAAAGATCACTAGTTAACCATTGGACAAAAGGGATACCTAGATATAATAGCAATGAAAGAAATCATTCGATAGTAATTCATAACATCAAATAACATGTTCAAGTAGCGAACTACAGAGGTTTGCGGGAGTGGACCACTATATAGTGAGGGAGGAAGGTGATGGAGATGTCAGTCAATTTGATGAAGGCGATAGGGGACGATGGTTGTGATGATGGTTCCCCCGACAACACTCCAGCGCCACCGAAAGAGACGGGGAGAGAGGCCACATGTTTCTTCCTTGGACTCCCCCCAGGTGGGGACAGTCCCCCCACTGGTATTTGGAGTTAATGGCACCCGGAGGGCAAGAGGCCCTCCAAGATTGGATCTCTCTCTGTTTGTTCTGTTTCACTCTGATTTTGCTACTTTTCTGCGTTAGATCACCGTTTCTTAAATCAGAGGTCCTCCCATTGGGCTAAAATTTTAAGGGTACTCTAGAGTCTTCAGATCTTTCTTGCGGCCAAAGAAGAGGCTCATCCGACTTAAGGAGCTCCCACGCAACCCCGCCACACACCTCCTGGATGCATGAAGGGGATGCATGGCCACCTGGTGAATCTCGGACCATTTTTTGGTTGGTGGAGTCTTCTGGCGTAAAAGAATTTTTGTCAAATTTCCATATTTTTCTGGCACTGAATGTTCTTAAACTAAAAAACAATAAAGAACCTAGAAGCTAGGAACTAGCCTTTGTTATTGGATTAATATGTTAGTCTAAATAAAAATGATATACATTGTACCAAAATAATATATAAATGATGTAAATATAAAATGAAGGCAACAACAAGTTATAGATACGCCGGAGACGTATCAGCCACCACCAACCACCTCCCACCCAATATCACTTCCCTCGCCATTGCTAAAGGCTGCCACCGGGCAAAGCCTGCGTTATGTCGACGGTTGCGGGATATTTCTTACTATAGCAAGGTGTGAGAGGCCTGGAGCAGCTCGGCTTCATGGAGGAATGGATGTCGGCATGGCGGATTGTGGAGTTGTCGGGTGACATAGAGGGCAGAGGCACAACGGGTCGGCGTGGATATGGCTTTCGATCCTATGTGTGGATAGGGGGAGTGGGGCTCGACACGTACCTGGCCTCCTGACTAGAGCAACAACGTTGATGTGTGTGGATGCACAAATGCACGGTCGGCCAACACAGCTAATTCTGGCTGTCGGAGTACGGGTAAAGTTGGTCGGGATGGTGGACTGTGTGTGCGAGAGTAGTCTGGTCGGAAGCTAACCATGGGAGTTGTTGCTGGGTCTGACGGCAGTAGCATCTTGTCTTGTACCGCTGTGTGGTGATGGTTCTGCCAAACGCATGGTGTCGCGGAGGAACGGAAGCAACAAGATGGACACACCAGTGCCATGGATCTGGAGAGGCTTTGACTATTGTGCATGATAGTTCAGTGCTCCTTCCTATCCCATGACACGGGAGGGAAGAGGGTGTGGCAAGACCGGCTGAAAGCCCCACTATGGGCTGCTTGCAAAGGCAGCCGACATGAACGCTCGTGGGTGCTGCTTTCTTATTGCAAATGTCATTGATGCATGGTGCATTCTACCCGATCACTTTGGAGGAAACCTTAGATCTCCTTCGGGATCAAATGATGGTAGTGTTTCTATGTCTTGCTCCCGATTGGGGGCGTCCTTCTTTGGAGTGTCCATAATTGGAAGGGACCAGTGTGCGTGTGGATGGCGGAAGGCAGCGACCGTGGCATCGGGGCCTCTGTGGCAATGACGGTGGGGTGAGCGGTGTAAGGGTTGCTACATCCTAGCGGTAGTTGTCTCTTCTCCAACGTGCCCGTGGCTTGTTTGTTGCTGTGAGGTTGGAGTTGTGGTGGCGGGGGCTGGGTGAAAACGATGAAGGGCGGCAGGTGGTATGTTCATGATCTTGCACGACGCGAATCTTGCGTAGTTCTCCTCATAGCTCTTTGTCCGAATTGGAGCTGTGTTGTCCACGTCGCGTGTGGTTGTGTGATTGGCATTTAGTGGTGGAGCCATGAATCTTGATGGATGGGGGATCAACATGCGAGGTAAAAGGTTGGAGGGGCCAAATATGTAAATCTAAAGCATCCTGAGCTAACAATACATGAGTGTTTTTTAAGTACCAAGGGGAGCCGTGGCCTGTGCTTTCCCACCCCTGGCTCCATCCCTACTGGCATGGATCTTCATGTGGCTTCGTATGACTTCTACGTAGTAAGCTGGCTTGGTGGTTATCTATGATGAACTCGGAGTTTCTTGCTCCTAGAGAAGGGATGTGAAGATACTTGTTCGTGGGAGAAGTGTTGACCATTACGTGTTTTGTACTATGTCAACGTGTGAGGTATCTTAATTGTGGCAATCGCAAGTTTTATTTGGGCTTCTGTTAATTAAATGAACAACTCTCTTATTCTTAAAAATTCTACGCCTTGCCATTAAGGGATAGCTGGTGTGTCGGGTAGTTAAAACATGGCACATATTCTGTGATTTCTAGCTTCTTCATTCACTTAGTGGTACCATACCTGTGCGTACACCCAATCTTTCTATTGGTTTCTTGTTAACAAATAGCAAGAGTTATCCCAATGGCATCATAATTAATGATTGCCGAAGCTCTGAAGACAAATCTAGCCGAACCCTAAAAGGCTTAACTGCTCAAAAGATTCTTCAATAAGGTTACCTTTTAAGGAGTTAAGCAGCAACTAGCCGAACTCTAAAAATCTTTAACTCCTCAAATATTTGAGGAGAAGTGTTCCCTCTTCCTCAAATTTGAGCACTCAAAACCATTTCTCAGCACAAGATTCCCACTATCTCTCATTCGTCCACTTCTCTCTGTTGCTCGCCTGCCTCCACCCCGG
>NC_041393.1:732770776-732786974 GCF_002162155.2 Triticum dicoccoides | reverse complement strand
ACTACCCTGCCTAGCGACAGAGATCACCGATCTTTTTTTCGTCTTCTTCATCATGTCCGGCCACGACAACACTCCACTGTGTCGTCTCTAGCCCGGCGATGCTCCTCCCATCATTCCCAACCACGAGCAAAGATATACGAGGAAAGTGGTCGCCGGCCGCCATCGCCGATTTCAACGATTCTTTGCGTATTGGACCATGCCATCGCACCACTAAAAGAAGGTTGAGGGGAAGAACCTATTTATCTGAAGAAGCGCCAAAGCTATGGTACGTTGATAATGAATTTCACCTACTTTCATGACTACTTCGCCGAACACTTGCGTCATGCATGGAGAGGAATGAAGAAGTAAGAACAAGAGGAAGCGAGACTTCTGTGTGGGGTGTAGTTTCTTTGAAGTGTTAAGTTTGATGGTTCGGTTAGATTCGCGTCTTAATAACTCCTCAAAGTAAAGGAGTTATGGTTTGAGGAGGTGTTTAAGGGGCTAAAATTTGAAGATTAGTCAAGAGAAGCCCTTATATCCATGGCATATACCTATATCCTGGTTTATTTGCCCCCTTCATAATTTATGCTAAATTTTGATCAAAGATTTAATTGATAAAATGTTAGTGCATGTCAACAAAAATTATATCGTTGAATTCGTATTTGAACATAGTTTTCAATGATATATTTTTTTGACATGCATGAACATTTTGTTAGTTAAATTTATGGTCAAAATTTGGCATGGATTACAATGAGGACCAATATGGATGGAGCTAGTACTAGCCTTGAAGTGAAAACTACTCCCTCCTTCTCAAGATATAAAGTATCGTTGATCTTGTATGGTCTTTAATGCACGACTTTGATCATTAAATATTTTTTTCCCAATACATTAAATATTAATATATACCACAATGCATTGATTCAACATGTATAAATGGTATCATCATATTTTTCTTGCAATATAGTTTTAGTTCATAAGTTTTATACTAATTTTATGGACATAAAATAAGTAATATCATAGTTAACAGTGAACCAACCTATGGCTGGATGGTTAGGAGGACAGTGGTATCCTCACCCCACTAGGGTTCAAGTCCTGATGCTCGCACTTATCCTATATTTATTTTAGAATTTTTGGAGATGCACATTCAGTGGGAGGAGACTTTTGGTCTCTCGGTGGTTCTCATAGGCAGTGGCAAATCTTGGAGGAAAATCAAGGGCAGGCTCAAAGTCAACGGTGTGAAAAAAAGAGCCACTAAGTCTCAAATCTTTTGTTCAAAGAATGTTAGAGTTTGCCATAATACTAGTAGGAACATGTACTATTAACTACTAATTTCTTTTTTGCATTGCTGGAGGGCAGGCTCAAGCCGATTAAAGCCTCCACAATTGATTCGCCACTGCTCATAGGGATATGGTGTATGTGTGCATTTATAAGTGTGAGTGTATGTGCATATATATATGAACGCTTGCGTCTGTACTGTGTTAAAAGAATCATAGTTAACGTTGTGTGATAAAGATTAAAGAAAAATATGTTTTGGAAAAAGGAGAGTACTAAAATATTTATATTTTGAGGAGGGAGTACTGGATGAATACTCCCTGTCGCCACAAAACGACACAGATCACTCGGAAGAGCCGGTTGCAAAATCACCGAGCATAGATATTTTTCGTACTACTAGTTCTTACCTTGATTTACGTACTATAGACCGCTATCTCACCTTCAGAGCCCTGGGTTGAGTGACAGGGACAAAAGGGAGATCATGACTGCCCTGCCTATTTCATTCTGTTTTTTCTCTTGTGGTAGTGTCACTCATAGTTGGTGCACATGTTTTTCAACATAAAATAGAATTTAAAAGCGCCTCAAATGTCATTTCTTTGTAATAAAGCGCCACATGTTCTGGTGGAAATTTATGGCCCTATTTGCCTCTAGTTACCACTTACCACCTAGCCAGCTTTTTAGCAATGACAATGTAATCATGAATCATGCATGCACGAACACGCACAAGTTGACTTACGACAAGACTAGAGCTAGCCTCGCATAATTTGGCACCTATAATCCTACGTGAGAGGGGCAGCTGGCCTTTTTTCCGGGTTCACCACTGCTCTTGAGCATCGCATAAAGCATAATTCTGGCAGGGCGCAATATCATTCAGTAAATAGTATCAGGATTTTTGCAAGAGAACTTTCTATTTCTTTTCCTTTCTTCTGAGAGGACATAAACTGTTATGGGAATGTCAAAGCACCTTGTCGTTTTGTCAATTGCTAGCTTAGCTAGCTCATAAGTGGGACGTGGAAAGCAGATGTGCTACTCATCGTGGACAGATGGATTAGACGTGTGGGTTACAATTTGGTTCATGATTCACCACACTGAGCTTTCTCCGTTAAAGATAGAGGAAGAGGTCCATCATGAATCCTCAAGTATGGCGGTTGCTCTCACTAAACCGTCAAATGTAAAAACCATATATTATGGTCTTTTTTTGACTGTTTGTGCTAAACACTACTTCTTCCGTGCCAAAATAATCGAGGTTCTAGGTTCATCCTAAGTCAAACTTACTTATGTTTTTTTAGCAAAGGAGGATAACCCCGTCCTCTACATCGAACAATGCACACAAGCTTCTCTATTATATTATTTAATAAAGTCTGACATAACAAATACATGGATCAACTCAAAGCCATCTTCGTGATGATCTATGTCGCTACACCTACTAACTTAATGATGTGCCCTTACCACGCACTAACACACCATCTAATCCGATGGCCACACAAGCTGCCCCACGGCTAGCCGAGATCACCAACCGGTCCGGCAGACCCTTAGCATGCACTGCATGCGCTTGCTCCACAATCTTCTGCCACCATCTTCCACCATCCCAACTTCAGGAGAGATCCACATATTGACCTTCCTAGGCCCAACTGCCATCGACACCACCATGATGCCAGACAGCGCCGGCATCCCGCGCGCTTCCATCAACACACGTCCATCACTGAGACCCCGCTACGCTACATTGCCAAGACCCGCTGGCGCCGAAGCGGTAGATGCCACACCGCACCAACTCCTAATCCAGGTCGCTGCCAACAACAACCCAATGGTGTTCACCAGCGAACTATCTTCCAAGGCGGCGCCTTTACAAAAGCAACAACGCCAAAGACGCCATTGCCGCCCACTGCAGTTAGGGTTTTCACACGGGAGACAAATGTCATGATGGAGGTGGAAGCAAGATATGATGAACGTCTCCATGGATAAAAAAGGCACCCTCGATCGTTGCAATCACGGCCGACCAGTGCCGGCTAGGGATTTCTCCCGATCAGAATCCTACATCAAAAACTTGCTTATGTTTGATCAACTCTATAGAAAAATATGGTAAGATGTACAACACAAAATAGCATAGTACGAAAATATATGTACTAAAGAGTGTTAATATTTTGGTTTTCTAGATGTTAATATTTTTTTATATACATGGTCAAACTTAAGAAAGTTTGACTATGAACAAATCCAGGACCTCATGGATGGTGGCTATGAGTTTTATGGTTTTCAATAGAAAACGAAACTAATATTATAGTGGCGCAGAGAATGCAATAAAATGAGAACACAGACCCACTAGAAAGAAGAAAACAAATACACATTGAATTGTTCATGTACTTTCGTGCACGGAGCAGCTTGTAGTAACATGCTTGGATAAATTATTGCAAGTTATCATTTCACACCAATACGCTAGTCCCTACCTAGTACATCCATGAATTGTTTCACATTTTTCAAAACAAAGGAGTGAAAAACTAATGTACACCCGAAGTTTTTTCTAACCTACTGGGGTTCATAGAAACATTTGGACTACATTTTTTTTCTTGGCACACATACTTATAGTAGGTTCCATTTGCATTCTCGACACCTATGATTATTTTTTTGAAACAAGGATGTCTGAGCTCCGCCTAAGGTTTAGAAAGGTCACCTCTAATTGGACAATTTTCTAGTTGAGAAGTGAAAAGTTGACCAAACACCAATGGTACAGCTACATCAACAACCAAAGTCTAAAATAGTACACTATGGCAACAGAATTAATTAGTTGGCGCTATAGCGTCGTTAAGTTACGTTATATCCCGCTAAAATCACAAAATTGTACTACATAGATGTCCTTTATTGAGACCTTATGGCGTCGTTATAACATGCTATTCATAACTATGTGAGCAATGTAGACATAGCAAGTAGCCAGCGGTAATATTTGGACCATAACACGAAGGACACTTTCACTGGGAGCAGTACTACTACTACAGTAGTCGAGGAAGATTCCAATACTCCATATGGAGACATAGAATGCTAGGGGTGTAAATTGTTTAAATATAGAACAATTCTAGATGGAGGATATCGTCTACGCCCATGATTATTTTTGGAAACTATGATTTGTGAACTCTGCCTAAGATTTAGATAGGTCACCTTCTTATCGACAATTTTCCAGTTGAGAAGTGAAAAGCTGACCATAGATGTCATTTATTGGGACCCTTTTAAAAACGCTATAGTACCCTTATGGCATCATTATAGCCTGCCGTTCAAAACTTTGTGACGAATGCAGACATAGCAAGTAGCCAGATGTAATATAGCAAGTAGCCATCAGTAATATTTGGACCACATCACGAAGGTACACTTTCACAGAGAGCAGTTCTACCACTACAGTAAGAGTGGAGGAAGATTGCAATACTCCACATGGAGACATAGGCTGCTAGGTGTGTAAATTGTTAAACTATAGAATAATTCCAAATAGAGAATATATTCTAAGCCCCTGATTAATTTTTGGAAACTGCGATGCTTGAGGTCCGCTTAAGATTTTGGCAGGCCACCTCTAATATGGACAATTGGCTAGTTGAGAAGTAAAACTTGACCAATCACAAACCATACGGATACATGAACAACAATAGTATAAGTACTGAACTATGTTAATAGATTAAATTAATTGGTGCTATAAGACTGTTAAATCACGCTATATCCCACTAAAATCCCTAAATTGTACTCCCTCCATAACTTAATGTAAGATGTTTTTGCAGTTTAATTTAAACTTCAAACACTTTTTACATTAAGTTACAGGTGCTGTACTATATATTGGGACCCTGTTAATAATGCTACAGTACCCTTATTACGTCGTTATGACCTGCTTCAAAACTTTGTGAGCAGACATAGCCAGCCGTAATAATTGGACCACATCACAAAGGTACAATTTCACTAGGAGCAATTCTACTGCTACAGTGAGGGTGGAGGCAGATTGTAATGCTCCGTACGCAGACATAGGCTGCAAAAGAAGCAGAGTAGGGACGTAAATTTTTACTGCTAGCACAAGTCCAAACAGAGGAGATCTTCTCCATAAAAGGAGGGGTGACCAGGCAGGATTGGTGAAAATAGGATGAAACCCCTCTGCATTGGATTCTCTCAGACCTCTCCCAATGTAAATGTGGTTAGATGAGGTGCTAAGTGCATTAAATACCTTAGCAACTCAACTCCTGAATGTATAGGTGCTTAACTTGTTGTTGCTAAGCACACTATATTTAATGAGTGAGCACCTAAAGTCTTTTATCCATTGGTCAAGTTGTTTCATTTAAGTGGTTTGCCTAGGTTCACGCGCTTGGCATTGGTTCTTCCTGGGGTCACCAAAGTGCTCTCTCTCCTCTTTAATTATTATGCCATGTCATCTTTTTGCTTATGTGGCATGCTTAGCACCTGTCCACCATGGAGCACTGGAAAGGGCCTCAGCTAGTTCCCATGGCCGCAACAATAGCCCCATACATGGTTTCACTTCCCGACGACGCACTGCAATGCAACCTTATCCTCCAAGTGCTTAAAAGGAGGAGGAGTAGTAATTCTTTTTCTTGTTTATGTCAACATGGGCTCGACCAACACTTGGCTTGGTTGCTCTTGCCACGAGGCGGATCTATCTCGGCTCCTGCATGCTCTGCCATGCCGAGGCCATATTGCCATGCACGCATCGCACGCAAGGTTCCCAAGGCTTAGGCTGCCCCTTTGCTTTCTGTAAGGCAACTTTGAGAACGAAAAGAGACATGCAGATAATAGAGAGAGCCGACGGCGCCATTGCTATTGGGCAATGCAGAATCACGCGGCTGCGAAGATAACTTGGGAAGAAATCTCAAAAGGTATTGGCTTAGGCAGAATCACGCTGCTGGTAAGATAATAACCAGGGACGTAAAGGCATTGGCTTAGGCAGAATCTTGCAGAAACCCAGTGCACAGTGCGTCGGCTTTATGTGGAGCAAGCAGCGAACGAGACCGTATCCTTCCTCCTACGTGGACCGTATCCTTTTAAGAGCATCTCCAACAGGCGCCGAACGCTCCGCGCGGTAAAAACTGATTTGGCACGCGTTCATCGCCTGGTCCTCAAACTACGGTCATCACCGAGAAGTATCCCAATTATTGTCACTTCGGGGTTGTCGGATCATCACACATCATAGATGACTATAGACTTGCAAGATAGGATCAAGAACACACATGTATTCATGAAAACACAATAGGTTCAGATCTGAAATCATGGCACTCGGGCCCTAGTGATAAGCATTAAGCATAGCAAAGTCATAGCAACATCAATCTCAGAACATAGTGGATACTAGGGATCAAACCCTAACAAAACTAACTTGATTACATGGTAAATCTCATCCAACCCATCACCATCCAGCAAGCCTACGATGGAATTACTCACGCACGGCAGTGAGCATCATGAAATTGATGATGGAGGATGGTTGATGATGACGACGGCGATGAATCCCCCTCTCCGAAGCCCCGAACGGACTCCAGATCAGCCCTCCCGAGAGAGATTAAGGCTTGGCGGCAGCTCTGTATCGTAAAACGCGATGAAACTTTCTCCTTGATTTCTTTCTCCCCGAAACGGTATATATGGAGTTGGAGTTGAGGTCGCAGGAGGTCCGGGGGACCCACGAGATAGGTGGGCGCGCCCCTAGGGGGGGCGCCCCCTGTCTCGTGGACAGCCCGTGGGCCCCCTGGCCTTGATTCTTTCGCCAAAAATTCTCATTAATTCTGAAAAGTGCCTCTGTAGATTTCTAAGACATTCTGAGAACTTTTCTTTTCTACACATAAAACAACATCATGGCAGTTCTGCTGAAAACAACGTCAGTCCTGGTTAGTTTCATTGAAATCATGCAAGTTAGAGTCCAAAACAAGGGCAAAAGTGTTTGGAAAAGTAGATACGTTGGAGACGTATCAACTCCCCCAAGCTTAAACCTTTGCTTGTCCTCAAGCAATTCAGTTGACAAACTGAAAGTGATAAACAAAAACTTTTACAAACTCTGTTTTCTCTTGTTGTTGTAAACATGAAAATCCAGCATTCAAGTTTCAGCAAATATTATGAACAAACGATACTCACAATAACACATAGGTCTCACAATTACTCATATCAATAGCATAATCAGCTAGCGAGTCATAATAATAAAACTCGAATGACAACACTTTCTCAAAATAATCATAACATGATATAACAAAATGGTATCTCGCTAGCCCTTTCTGAGACCGCAAAACATAAATGCAGAGCACCTTTAAAGATCAAGGACTGACTAAACATTATAATTCATGGTAAAAGAGATCCAGTCAAGTCATACCCAAAATAAATCAATAAAAATGAATGCAAATGACAGTGTGCTCTCTAGCGGGTTCTTTTAATAATAAGGATGATGACTCAACATAAAAGTAAATAGATAGGCCCTTCACAGAGGGAAGCAGGGATTTGTAGAGGTGCCAGAGCTCGATTTTAAAATAGAGATTGAATAAAATTTTGAGCGGCATACTTTCGCTGTCAACGCAACAACTATGAGATGGCTATATCTTCCATACTACATGCATTATAGGCAGTTCCCAAACAGAATGATAAAGGTTTATACTCCCCAACCACCAACAAGCATCAATCCACGACTTGCTCGAAACAACGAATGCCTCCAACATACAACAGCCCCGGGGGAGTTTTGTTTAATTATTTTGATTTGCTTTGATCTTTTTGGATCATGGGACTGGGCATCCCGGTTACCGGCCCTTTCTCTTGAATGAGGAGCGGAGTCCACTCCTCGTGAGAATAACACACCTAGCATGGAAGATATAGGCAGCCCTAGTTGAAACATGAGCTGCTCGAACATACAAAACAGAATTTCATTTGAAGGTTTGGAGTTTGGCACATACAAATTTACTTGGAATGGCAGGTAGATACCGCATATAGGAAGGTATAGTAGACTCATATGGAACAACTTTGGGGTTTAAGGAGTTTGGATGCACAAGCAGTATTCCCGCTTAGTACAGGTGAAGGCTAGCAAAAGACTGGGAAGCGACCAACTGAGAGAGCGACAACAGTCATAAGAATGCACTAAAATTAATTCACACCGGATACAAGCATGAGTAGGATATAATCCACCATGAACATAAATATCATGAAGGCTATGTTGATTTGATTCAACTACATGCGTGAACATGTGCCAAGTCGAGTCACTCAATTCATTCAAAGGAGGATACCATCCCATCATATCACATCATAATCATTCTAATAGCATGTTGGCACGCAAGGTAAACCATTATAACTCATAGCTAATCAAGCATGGCACAAGAAACTATAATCTCTAAATGTCATTGCAAATATGTTTACTTCATAATAGCTGACTCAGGAACGATGAATCATCATATTTACAAAAACAAGAGAGGTCGAGTTCATACCAGCTTTTCTCATCCCAATAAGTCCATCATATATCGTCATTATTGCCTTTCACTCGCACGATCGAACGAAGTGTATAATAATAGGAGTGCACATGCATTGAACTAAGCTGGAATCTGCAAGCATTCAACTCAAGAGAGAAGACAAGTAATGTGGGCTCTAAATATAAATAATCAATCATGCATATGAGAGCCACTAAGCATTTTCAATATGGTCGTCTCGACCCTCAAAAGAAAGAAAAGAAAAGAAAATTATTTACACGGGAAAGCTCCCAACAAGTAAAAGAAGAACGAGAAATCTTTTTCGGTTTTCATTTTAGTTTCTACTACAAGCAAGGAAATTAAACTAACTAATTTTTTTGTTTTTTCTTAAGGTTTATCAAACACACAAGAAGAAAACTAGAAAAGGAAATTTAAACTAACATGGATAATACAATGAAAGAGTATGAGCACCGACGACTAGTGTGTGAACATGAATGTAAAGTCGGTGAGAAATACGTACTCCCCCAAGCTTAGGCTTTTGGCCTAAGTTGGTTTAATACCAAGGACCGCTTGGCTGATATGCATAAGTGAAACTTGATTGTACTGAGATGCAGAGGCAACGGCCTCCTGGGCAGCAGCGTGTTGGCGAGCTGCCTCCATTCCCCTGTCATATTTTGTGGCTTCTTCCCTAGTGATAACGTATCCTCCTCTTGCCTGATAATCAAAAAGGTAGGGAGCAGGAAGAGTGACAGGGACGACGTTGCGTCTATCATAGATTAGTCGATAATGGAGGAATTGTTCATTCCTCTCAAGAAATTGATGATCAAGCATAGCTTCTTTATCTAAATAAACAGGAGGTACAATCATATCCCCTTCTCGTGGAGCTATATTAAGAAAATTTGCCACACGGGTTGCATAAATTCCTCCAAAGAAATTTCCCTTTTTACTATTATTATGCAACCTACATGCAACTATTGCCCCCAAATTATAACCTCTGTAACCAGACACAGCACTCTTGAGGATACAAAGATTAGGCGCACACAAGTGACTTACTTCGTCCTTACCGTTAATGCATTTACCAATAAAGAGAGCAAAGTAATGTATAGCAGGAAAATGAATGCTCCCTATGGTAGCTTGTGCTACGTCCCTAGATTCTCGCACAGTAATACTAGTAAGAAAATCTCTAAATTCAGATTTGTGAGGCTCATTGATATTACCCCACTGAGGGAGTTTGCAAGCAGTTGTGAAATCCTTTAAATCCATGGTATAAGATGTATCATAAATATCAAACATAACACTAGGAGAATTACGCGAAGAAATATATTCGAACCTCCGCACAAAGGAATCAGTCAAATGGTAATATTGAGGGCACTTATCTTGTAAGAAGTCCTCCAGCTCAGCATTACGCACATACGCGTTAAATTCCTCCTTGAAGCTTGCTTCGACCATAAAATCATCGGATGGCCACTCACAAGCCCGTACATATGCATCCCTCGGCAATTTAATGTCTTGCTCTCGTATAGCAATGCTTGGCCCTTTCTTTGCCGAGGAGCCACCTTGGTACATTCTCCTAAGCATATTTCTTTTTCTGAATTTTTTTGAAATTTTAGTAACTTCAAAATAAAAGTGCATAAAACTAAACAAGATTGATAGCAACTACTCCTACAAGTGCCTAGAGCCTATATCATGCATTGGAATTGCTTGGGACCTCAAAAATTTAACATGCAAGCTCAAGGACAGGGTCACCAAGGCAGCAAGGATTTGCAATGAATAAAGCACTAGAACAAAAACTAATTGGACCAATGGAGGAGTCACATACCAGGCAACAATCTCCCAAAGCAGTTTTGTGAATGGAGCTTTGAGCTAAGAGATCGAAAATCGCAGCAAAATGAGCTAGAACTCGTGCTTGAGCTGGATGTGGATTTTTTTGGATAGAAGATGAAGTGTGTGGGTGTTGGCATAAGTGGAGGGGAGTCACCAGGGGCCCACGAGACAGGGGGGCGCGCCCTCCTCTCTCGTGGCCTGGTGCTTGGTCCTCCTGCAGTGTTTTCAGTGCCTAAAATCCTCAAATATTCCAGAAAAAATCATACTAAATTTGCAGGGCATTTGGAGCACTTTTATTTTCGGACTATTTTTTTATTGCACGGATAAATCAGAAAACAGACAGATAATATTATTTTTGCTTTAGTTATTCTAAATAACAGAAAATAAAAGGAGGGTATAGAAGGTTGTGCCTTCTAGTTTCATCCATCTCGTGATCATCAAAATGAATCCACTAACAAGGTTGATCAAGTCTTGTTAACAAACTCATTCCGAATAACACGGAACCGGAGAAATTTCGAATAACACTAAGTTACCTCAACGGGGATATGAAAATCCCCAACAATAAGAATATCATATTTTTTCTTGACAGTAGGGAGAGGAAATTCAAAACCTCCAAAAATGATAGTTGGAACTTTTTCAATAGAATTGATGCTATGAACTTGAGATTGTTTCCTCGGAAAGTGTATCGTATGCTCATTACCATTAACATGAAAAGTGACATTGCCTTTGTTGCAATCAATAACAGGCCCTGCAGTGTTAAGAAAAGGTCTACCAAGGATAATAGACATACTATCATCCTCGTGAATATCAAGAATAACAAAGTCCGTTAAAATAGTGAAATTTGCAAGCACAACAGGCACATCCTCACAAATACCGACAGGTATAGAAGTTGATTTATCAGCCATTGGCAAAGATATTTCAATAGGCGTCAACTTATTCAATTCAAGTCTATGATATAAAGAGAGAGGCATAACACTAACACGGGCTCCAAGATCACATAAAGCAGTTCTAACATAATTTCTTTTAGTGGAGCATGGTATAGTTGGTACACCCGGATCTCCAAGTTTCTTTGGTATTCCACTCTTAAAAGTGCAATTAGCAAGCATGGTGGAAATTTCAGCTTCCGGTATTTTTCGTTTTATTTGTGATGATATCCTTCATATATTTAGCATAAGGATTTACTTTAAGCATATCAGTTAAGCACATACGTAAGAAAATAGGTCTAATCATTTCAGCAAAGCGCTCAAAATCCTCATCATCCTTTGACTTGGATGGTTTAGGAGGAAAGGGCATGGGTTTCTGAACCCATGGTTCTCTTTCTTTCCCGTGCATCCTAGCAACAAAATCTCTCTTATCATAATGTTGATTATTTGATTGTGGGTTATCAAGATCAACGGCAGGTTCAATCTCTACATCATTATCTTTGCTAGGTTGAGCATCAACATGAACATTATCATTGACATTATTACTAGGTTCATGTTCATCACCTGATTGTGTTTCGGCATCAGAGATAGAAGTGTCATTGGGATTCTCAAGTGTTTCTACATTAGGTTCACTTGAAGTTTGCAAAGTCCTATCATTCTTCTTTTTCTTCTTCTTAGAAGAGCTAGGAACATCTAGATTATTATTCTGAGAATCTTGTTCAATTCTTTTAGGGTGGCCTTGAGGATACAAAGGTTCCTGAGTCATTCTACCAGTTCTATTAGCCACTCCAACAGCAAAGTCATTTTTATTATTCAATTCATCAAGCAAATCGTTTTGAGCTTTGAGTACTTGCTCAGCTTGAGTAGCAACCATAGAAGCATATTTGCTAACGCGGTGAAGTTCATCTTTAACTCTAGCCAGATTATCACCTACGCGTCCTATCTCGAAAGCATTATTCTTTAACTCTCTACCAACATAAGCATTAAAACTTTCTTGTCTAGCCATAAATTCATCAAATTCATCTAAGCATGGGCTATGAAATTTAGTAGAGGGTATTTCAACTTTATCGTATCTATAGAGAGAATTTACCTTCACTACCTGTGTCGGGTTATCAAGACAATGTAGTTCTTCAGGCGGTATATTCAGACCATGTATTTCTTCAATAGGAGGTAAATTCTTAACATCTTCAGCTTTACTACCTTTTTCTTTCATTGATTTCTTTGCCTCTTGCATATCTTCAGGACTGAGAATAAAACACCTCTCTTCTTCGGAGTGGGTTTAGGAATAGGCTCAGGAGTTGGCTCAATTAGTTCAGGAATTACTTCAGGAGCTGGCTCGGGTAGAGTCCAATTATTTTCATTGGTCAACATATTATTAAATAGTATTTTAGCTTCGTGGACTGTTCTTTCCCTGAAAACACAACCAGCACAACTATCCAAGTGGTCCTTGGAAGCATCGGTTAGTCCATTATAAAAGATATCAAGTATTTCATTTTTCTTAATATGATGATCAAGCAAAGCATAAAGCAACCGGAGAAGCCTCCCCCAAGCTTGTGGGAGACTCTCTTCTTTGATTTGCACAAAATTGTATATTTCCCGCAAGGCAGCTTCTTTCT
Organism: Triticum dicoccoides; assembly: GCF_002162155.2. NCBI lineage: Eukaryota > Viridiplantae > Streptophyta > Magnoliopsida > Poales > Poaceae > Triticum > Triticum dicoccoides. Next base: position 732,773,963 of record NC_041393.1, on the reverse strand, counting down.
TATGAGCAGGGAAATATTTAGCAGAGAAGTAATAAATCATATCCTGGGGACTATGCACACAACCAGGAGCAAGAGAATTATACCAAGTCTTAGCATCACCCTTTAATGAGAACAGAAATATCTTAAGGATATATAAATAGCGAGACTTCTCATCATGAGTAAATAGGGTGGCTATGTCATTTAGCTTGGTAAGATGTGCCACAACAGTTTCAGATTCAAGGCCATAGAAAGGATCAGATTCAACTAAAGTAATAATATCAAGATCAACAGAGAATTCATAATCCTTATCAGTAACATAGATAGGTGAAGTAGCAAAAGTAGGATCGGGTTTCATTCTAGCATTAAGAGACTGCTGCTTCCATTTAGCTAATAATTTCTAAACATCAGATCTATCATTGCAAGCAAGAATAGCTTCAGCAGCTTCTTTGTTCATAACATAACCCTTAGGAACAACAGGTAAAACATAATCATTGGGGGAACGTTCATCATCACAATCATCAATAGCATCTTCAATATTTTCATTCCCCCTAACTCTAGCAAGTTGTTCATTAAGAAATTCACCTAATGGCAAACTAGTATCACGCACAGAAGTAGTTTCATCATGCATAGCAGAAGTGGCATCATCAATAACATGCGACATATTAGAATTCATAGCAGTAGCAGGTTTAGGTGTCGCAACCCTACTAATAAAGGAAGGAGAATCTAGTGCAGAGCTAGATGGCAGTTCCTTACCTCCCCTCGTAGTTGAGGGCAAAATCTTGGTCTTAGCATCTTTCAAGTTCTTCATAGTGATCAACAGATATAAAACCCAAGTGACTCAGAGAATAGAGCTATGCTCCCCGGCAACGGCGCCAGAAATTAGTCTTGATAACCCACAATTGTAGGGGATCGCAACAACTTTCGAGGGTGAAGTACAACCCAAATTTATTGATTCGACACAAGGGGAGCCAAAGAATATTCTTGAGTATTAGCAGTTGAGTTGTCAATTCAACCACACCTGGATAACTTAGTATCTGGAGCAAAGTATTTAGTAGCAAAAGCGGTATGATAGTAATGGTAACAGTAGCCACAGAAAACGTAAATCTTTTTGGGTTTTTGTAGTAGTTGTAACAGTAGCAACAGAAAAGTAAATAAGCGAAGAACAATATGTGAAAAGCTCGTAGGCAATGGATCAATGATGGATAATTATGCCGGATGCGATTCCTCATGCAATAGTTATAACATAGGGTGATATAGAACTAGCTCCAATTCATCAATGTAATGTAGGCATGTATTCCGTAAATAGTCATACGTGCTTATGGAAAAGAACTTGCATGACATCTTTTGTCCTACCCTCCCGTGGCAGCGGGGTCCTAGTGGAAACTAAGGGATATTAAGGCCTCCTTTTAATAGAGAACCGAACCAAAGCATTAACACATAGTGAATACATGAACTCCTCAAACTACGGTCATCACCGAGAAATATCCCGATTATTCTCACTTCGGGGTTGTCGGATCATAACACATAATAAGTGACTATAGACTTGCAAGATAGGATCAAGAACACACATATATTCATGAAAACATAATAGGTTCAGATCTGAAATCATGGCACTCGGGCCCTAATGACAAGCATTAAGCATAGCGAAGTCATTGCAACATCGATCTCAGAACATAGTGGATACTAGGGATCAAACCCTAACAAAACTAACTTGATTACATGGTAAATCTCATCCAACCCATCACCGTCCAGCAAGCCTACGATGGAATTACTCACGCACGGCGGTGAGCATCATGAAATTGGTGATGGAGGATGGTTGATGATGACGACGGCGACGAATCCCCCTCTTCGGAGCCCCGAACGGACTCCAGATCAACCCTCCCAAGAGAGATTAGGGCTTGGTGGTGGCTCCGTGTCGTAAAACGCGATGAAACTTTCTCCTTGATTTTTTTCTCCCCGAGACGGTATATATGGAGTTGGAGTTGAGGTCGGAGGAGGTCCGGGGGGGCCACGAGATAGGAGGGCTCACCCCTAGGGGGGGGGCTGTCTCGTGGACAGCCCGTGGGCCCCCTGGCCTTGATTCTTTCGCCAAAAATTCTTATTAATTCTAAAAAGTGCCTCTGTGGATTTCCAGGACATTCCGAGAAGTTTTCTTTTCTACACATAAAACAACATGATGGCAGTTCTGCTGAAAACAGCGTCAGTCCGGGTTAGTTTCATTCAAATCACGCAAGTTAGAGTCCAAAACAAGGGCAAAAGTGTTTGGAAAAGTAGATACGTTGGAGACGTATCACCCCCTTCTTCTTCCTTTCCCTTCCCCAAGCGAGGAGAGGTTCCCCCACCAGTCCTTAGTGTTCATGCCTCCCGGAGGGCGAGAGCCCCACCGAGATTGGATCTCTCTCTTCTCCCTATTTCTCTCCATTTTTGCTACTTCTCTGCGTCAGATCACCATTTCTGAAATAAAACATAGATCCTGCCATTGTGCTGAAATTTTAAGGGTACTCTAGATTCTTCAGATATTTCTTGCAGCCAAAGAAGAGGGTCAACTGACTTAAGGAGCTCCTATGCAGCCCCACCATACACCTACTGGCCGCTTGAAGAGGATGCGTGGCCACCTGGTTGATCCACTAGGGCCCATCTTCTGGTTGGGGGAGTGTTTTGGCGTAAAAAAATCATTAAATTTTACGATTTTTTCGGCTCTGAAAGTTGTTCAATTGAAAAACAATAAAAAAACCTAGAAAATAGAAACTAGCTTTTGTTATTGGATTAATATGTTAGTCCAAATAAAAATGATATAAACTGTACCAAAAGCATATATAAATGAAGTAGATATAGCATGAACGTAACAAAAATTATAGATAGTTGGAGACGTATCAGCCATCGCCAAACACCTCCCACCCAATATCCACTAGTAGAAAACAGGGCTTTGGCCACAACTCAATGTACACATTAGTCCCAGTTGCATCACGAACCGGGACTAATGTGAGCATTAGTCCCGGTTCGAGCGGCTAAGGCGTGGAGAAGGCATTAGTCCCGGTTCAAATGGGACCTTTAGTCCCGGTTTGAGACAAGAACCGAGACTAAAGGGTATGATGCCCTTTAGTCCTGGTTCGTGTCTCAAACCGAGACTAAAGGTTAGACCTTTAGACTCGGTTTGAGACACGAACTGGGACTAAAGGGTGCGATGCCTTTGGTCCCGGTTCTTGTC
>NC_041393.1:732769126-732770651 GCF_002162155.2 Triticum dicoccoides | reverse complement strand
TACAGTTGTGTAAAAAACAAAAGAAAATGATAAAAACTTCAAAAATTAAAATCCTTTGAGATGTACTTATGTTACAACATCTACTAGTTAGGAAAATTAAAAAACTTAAATTTGGACATGTTTTGCAAAAAACATGTTATGAAAAAGTAAAACAGCCATATCTTGTGCATACGATGGTGAAAAAAACGTGTAATATATCAAAAAAACCAGCACAAAAATCTGCATCCGATTTTGACTGCCATAGGCTTGTTTGCAAATTTTTAGAATCCTCAAATTCTGAAAGGAAAAAAAGATATGCTCAAATTTCAGTTTTTTTGACTTTTCGTTAAATCTGGTCAAAATTTGGTCAAACTATGATCAAACAAATTATTCAAGAAATATTAGTGTTAATAAATAATTATTTTTAGTTTATTTGAATTTTGGTCAAAGTGTGGTTAAATCTGGTCAAACTATGGTCAAATTTGGTCAAACTGTGGTCGAAATATGGTCAAACTACTTATTCAAGAAATATTAATGTTAATAAATATTTTTTTTACTTTTGGTCAAATCGTGGTCAAACTATGGTCAAATCTGGTCAAACCATGGTCAAACTATGGTCAAAAGTGGTCAAACTGTGGTTAAACTACTTATTCAAGAAATATTAGTGGTACTAAATAGTTATTGCTTTTTAGAATAATAGTTTCAAACTCAAACGGTGCTTAATGCTCAAGTTCAACTCCTAAGGGTTAATAGGGTTGACAGCTTAGTATTGTGAGGAAAATAATAAGTGCAGACTTGGAAACTAGGGCGAATAGAACTCGAAAGTTAAGCGTGCTCAGGCTGGAGTAGTGAGAGGGTGGGTGACCGGCCGTGAAGTTAGACGATTTGGAATGAGTGGTTCATGATTGAGCAGTGATGAGGTGTGATTAGAGATGGTGATTAGAGATTTAATTGTCAAATAATTCAGAAATTGCCACGTGGAGGGCCTTTAGTCCCGGTTCGTAACACAACTGGGACTAAAGGGGGGGGGGCCTTTAGTACCGACCCTTTAGTCCCGGTGCGGGAACCGGGACAAATGGGCCTTATGAACCGGGACAAATGAGCCTTTTTCTACTAGTGATCACTTCCCTCGCTGTTGCATAATGGTGCTACCGGGCAAAGCTCGCGTATTGTCGACCTTGAAGGGCCATTTCTTACTACAACAAGGTTTGAGAGGCGTGGAGCAGCTCGGCTTCGAGGCCGCCGATGCGCGACTGGTTTTGTCTACCGGAGTATGGGTGCAGTTGGTCCGGGTGGTGGACTGTGTGTGTGGGAGTGGTCTGGTCAGAAGTTGTCTGTGGGAGTTGCTGCTGGGTCTAATGAGATGGTGCCATACGATGGAGAATTCATTGGGCCTTCTTGATGGTCTTCGGCATAGAGCTCGGCAATAACATCTTGTATTGTGCAACTGCATGGTGGTGGTTCTGCCAAACGCATGGTGTCGCGGAGGAAGGGAAGCAGGGGGATTGATACACGAGTGCCATGGGTATAGAAAGGCTTTGATGAT
>NC_041393.1:732767554-732768954 GCF_002162155.2 Triticum dicoccoides | reverse complement strand
CAGAGGGTGTGGCAACACCGGTTGAAAGCCCCGCTATGGGCTTCTTGCGAAGGCAGGTGACATCAATGCTTGTGGGTGCTGCTTTCTTCTTGCAAATGTCTTCAATGCGTGGTGCATTCTACCCACTCACTCCGGAGGAAACGTCGGATCTCCTTCTGGATCGAATGATGGTTGTGTTTCTACGTCATGCCCCCGATTGGGGGCGTTCTTCTTGGAGTGTCCACTAGCTGGAAGGGACCGGTGTGCGTGTGGATGGTGGAAGGCCGCGGCCATGGCATTGGGGCCTCAGTTGTAATGACAGTGGGGTGAGCGATGTTAGGTTGCTACATTCTTGAGGTAGATGGATCTTCTCCAGCGTGTCCTTGGGTTCATCTTGGGTTATTTGTTTCTGTGAAGTTGGAGTTGCGGTGGCAGGTCCTTGGTGAAAACTGTGATGGGTGGCAAGTGGTATGTTCATGATCTTCCGTGTTGTGAACCTTACATAGTTCTCCTTGTAACTCTTGGTCAAAATCGGAGCTGCATTGTCCACGTCGCGGGTGGCTGTGTGATTGGCATGTAGTGGTGGGGTCATGAATCTTGAAGTATGGGGGGTCAACATGCAAGTTAAAAGGTTGGAGGTGCCAAATATATAAAAACCTAGAGCATCCTGAGCTAACAATACGTGAGTCTTTTTTAAATACCAAGGGGAGCCATGGCCTCTGCTTGCCCACCACTGGCCCCATCCCTACACGCATGTATTTTCATGTGGCTTCATACGACTTCTACGAGTAAGCTGGCTCGGTCGTTATATATGATGAAGTCGGAGTTGCTTGCACATGGAGAAGGGATGTGATGGTACTTGTTCGGGGAGAAGTGTTGACCATGACGTCTTTTGTACTATGTCAACAAAGCTTTCTTGATTATAGTTTGTGAGGTATCTTAATTGTGCCGCCCAAGGAAGTATGGAAATTCTAATTCTTAAAAATTATGCACCCTACCTTTAAGGGATAGCTTGGGTATCGGATAGTTAGAACATGGCACCTATTCTGTGATTTCTAGCTTCTTGATTCACTTAGTCGTACGGTAGCCATGAGTCCACCCGATCTTTCTACCGGTTTCTTGTTGCCAAATCGCAAGAGCTATCTCAATGGCCTCATAATTAATGATTGCCGAAAATCTGAAGAGAACTCTAGCCTAACCCTAAAAGGCTTAAATCCTCAAAAGATTCTTTAATAAGATTACCTTTTAAGGAGTTAAGCCTCAACTAGCCGAACTGTGGAAATCTTTAACTCCTCAAATATTTGAGAAGTGTTCCCTCTTCCTCAAATTTGAGCGTTCAAAACCATTTCTCAGCAAAAGATTCCCACTTATGTCGTGCTTCCGCTTCTCCATGTTGCTCGTCCACCTCCACCCCAGTGTCG
>NC_041393.1:732758153-732767409 GCF_002162155.2 Triticum dicoccoides | reverse complement strand
TGCCTCCAGCAACCACCCTGCCAAGCGACAGGGATCGACGATATTTTTTCTTGTCTTTTTTGACGTGTCTTTCCACAACAGCACTCCCCCTCATCGTCCCTAGCCTGGCGACGCTCCTCCCTTCATCCCCAACCACGATCAAGGACATACAAGAAAAGTGGCTGCCGGTCGTCATCACCGATTTTGATGATTCTTTGCGTATTGGACCATGCCATCACACCACTAGAATAAGGATGAGGGGGAGAACCTATTCAGCCGAAGAAGTTCCCAAGCCATGATATTTTGAGAACGGATCTCACCTACTTTCCGGACTACTTCCTCGAACTCTTGCTTCATGCACGGAGAGGAATGAAGAAGTAAGAAGAAGAGGAAGAGAGACTTCTATGTGGGGTCTAGTTTGTTTGAAGTGTTAAGTTTGAGGGTTCAGTTAGATTCGCCTCTTAATAATTCCTCAAAGTTAAGGAGTTAAGGTTTGAGGAGGCGTTTAAGGGCCTAAATTTTGGAGATTAGTCTAGAGAAGCCCTTATATCTATGACATATAGCATCCTTAATGTGAAAACTACTCCCTCCTTCCCAAAATATAAAGCATGGTTGACTTCTTATGATCTTTAATGTATGACTTTGACTATCAAATATTAATATATACCACAGTGCATTGATTGAACATGTATAAATGGTATCATCATATTTGTCTTGCACTTGTAATTCTAGTTCATACATTTCATACTAATTTTATAGACATGCAATAAGTAATATCATAGTTAACGTTGTGTGATCAAGATAAAAAAATCTAACGCACCTTGTGTTTTTGGAAAGAGAGAGTACTAAAATACTTATATTTGGGAAAGGAGGGAGTACACGATGGATGCGCCCTCTCGCCACAAAACGACATATGAGTCAGAAGAGCCAGTTGCAAAATCAGCAAGGAAAGATCTTTTGGTACGAGCTCTTACCTTTTCCTTCCCTTCTTTTCTTTCTCATATGTTTGGTGGAATTCGTTTGGTGGATGCCCTGACATTGCCAACTCTGTCCATATCTCATCGTGCTCATCTGATGGTGGTGCAATGGCCAAGGCTGCATGTGTACGTGTCGTGCAGTCCTTCATTTGCTGGGCGAGCTTCGGCATGAAGCTACCATCTATCAATCTCTGCTCTCTAGAAAAACACTTGAAAGCATGCGGACACTACTGCATGCCATCCTTCTCAAGGGTAGAAAGAAAATGATTTCTGAACCATATCGCCGCCTGACTACAAGATATGGATACTAATTCGACCCTCCTAAACAACTGTTCTGGATAACATCAAAAAGAGGTTACCCTGACAAGCACATGAAGTATTACTATAAACCTAATGGATCATCAACTTCAGGTTATAGTTATGTCGTTTTCTTCAGGATTGTAAAGGTTTTTTATCCCCCCTAGTAGCAGCTAGCATAAAGTTCTCCATGAAAAATTTACCTGGCATGTGAACCAAGTGGCTAGTGGGAATATTTGGACCACATGATCACAAAGGTACACATTCCCTAGTAGCAGTTCTACCACCATCAAATCAATCAATTGTTAACACTTGTTCGATAAGCATGAAAGCACCTTGCATGTAAAAAGAGGTTGGAGTGGATGTTAGATTTCCTATGAAATGTAGTATAAAAGATTTCATAGGAAAAATTTCTATGGGATCCAATCCTATGAATCAAAGGACGAACGTAGGAAAAATTCATAAGGATTTCAGTCCTTCGGAAATCCTATAGAATTCCTTTGAACCAAAGGCGCCGGAATATAGGACGTTTTAAAGACTTGCGATCTCTACTCTCTAGAAACACTTAAACACATGCGGACACATCTGCTATATATCCCTCTCATGGGGTAAAAAGAAAGATTTCTGAACCGTCGCCTCTTGACCGCAAGATATAGATAATTCGATCCTCTTATAAACAACAATTTTCGATAACACTAAAAGGAGTTTAGCTTGACATGCACATAAAGTATTACTATAAAACAACAAATTATCAACTTCAGGTTATTGTTACGTCATTTTCTCCAGGAAAATTTTGTTACCTAGCATGTGAACCGAGTAGCTAGTGGGAATATTTGGACCACATGATCACAAAGCTACACTTTCACTAGTAGCAGTTCTACCTCCATCACATCAATTAACTATTAACACTTGCTCGATAAGCATAGAAGCATTGCCTTGGCCCCTACAGACTATAGACTGGTATCTGACCTTCAGCCATGGGTTGAGTGACAGGGACAAAAGGGAGATCGATCATGACTTCCCTGCCCATTTTTATTCTGTTTTTCTCCTATAGTGTCGCTCATAATTGGTGGACATGACCGCATGGGACATGTGGTTAGCAAACTAAAAATTGATATAATTGCTGCACATGTTTTTACCAACACAAAATAAAATTTAAAAGCTCCTCAAATACCATTTCTTTGTAATATAAAGTGCCACATCTTCTGGTGGAAATTTGTGGCCCTATTTTCCTCTACTTATCACGTAGCCACTTTTTTTAACAATGACAATGTAATCATGCATGCATATATTGAGTAGTATGACACGTACACGCACAAGTTGACTTAGGACAAGACCGCTAAAAAGCCACGCATAATTTGGCACCTATAGTCCTACGTGAAGGGGGGCAGCTGGCCTCTTTTTCTTGAGTTGACCACTGCTCTAGTGCGCTTGGGCATTGCATAAAGAAATAATTGTGGCAGGGGCAATATCCCGGAAATAGTCTGAGGATTTTTGCAAGTGAACTTTTTCGTTTTTGTGAGAATATCAAAGCACCTTGTCGTTTTGTCCATGGGCTATCTTAGCTAGCTCATAAGTGGGATGTGGAAAGCAGATGTGCAACTCATCGTGGACAGATGGATTAGACGTGTGGGTTCCCGTTTGGTTCATGATTCACCACACATAGCTTTCTCCGTGAAAGGTAGAGGAAGATGTCCATCATGAATCCTGAACTATGGTGCTGCTTGCTCCCACTAAACTGTCAAATGCAAAACCAGGTACTCTGATTCTGATCTTTGTTCTGAACTATGGTGGGCTAGTTGATTTAGCCATAAGTTGTTAAGTTTTGCAACACAAAACTTGAAGTCAACGGGAAGTTAGTGCCGGATGTGCGAAACCAAATTTCTGAATCTTTGCTTTGATATGCGGCTCGCTCTGCCAATTTCTCTCCAAACCAGGAAGGTCGATCATGAAACCTCAACTATGGCGCTTTCTCCTGCTAAATCGGCAAATGTAAAACCATATACTCTGATTCTGATCTTTGTTTGATCGTTTGGGCTAAACGCTAGTTCAGTTACGGGTTTTAGGTTTTCAGTAAAAACTGAATAACATGGGCGTAGAGAATGCATAGTACTCCCTGTGTAAATAAATATAGGATCGTTTATATCACTATATTAGTGATCTAAATGATCTTATTTATTTATTTTACAGAGGGAGTACATTGCAAGTAGCTAGCGGGAATATTTGGACCACATCACCAAGGTACACTTTCACTAGGAGTCTAAGAGCAGTCTAGCAAGCGTGGTGGCGGATTGTGATGCTGTATGCAGACATGGGATGCAAAAGAAGTAGAACAGGTCCAAACAGAGGAGATCCTCTCCTTAAAAGGAAGAAACCCCTGTGCATTGGATTCTCTCAGCTGGTTCCCATACATGGTTTCAGTTCCCAATGACACACTGCAATGCAATAGTATCCTACAAGTGCTTAAAAGGAGCAGTAGTACATGTAATTCTTTTTCTTGTTTATCATGCAACATGGGCTCGACCAACACTTGGCTTGGTTGCTCTTGCCATGAGGCGGATCTTCTCGGCTCTTGCGTGCTCTGCCATGCATGCATGCAAGGTTCCCAAGGCTTAGGCTGCCCCTTTGCTTTCTGTAAGGTAACTTTGACAATGAAAAGAGACAAGTAGATAGATAGAGAGAGACCATGGCGCCATTGCTATTGGGCAACGCAGGATCACGCTGCTGCTAAGATAACTAGGGAAGAAATCTCAAAAGGTATTGGCTTAGGCAGAATCACGCTGCTAGGTGCTAACATAATAAAGGTATTGGCTTAGGCAGAATCTTGCAGAAAGCCAGTGCACAGTGCGTCGGCTTTATGTGGAGCAAGCAGCGAGCAAGACCGTATCCTTCCTCCTGCGTGGATCGCACGAGGTTTTCATTAATTATTAGGTCCATTTGCTTGATTCTGTTCGAGCCCCCAGGAGGATTGGTTTGTTTAGGGGGTGGTAAATCGAGTGATCTTCTTTCCACGTCCAGCTTTGCATCTTCTCTGTCCGAGCTTTCCACCGTATCTCTCTCTCGCTCCCGTCCGGCCAGCCTTCCGAGGAGATTCGCCATGCATGCATGCAGCACCACGGAACGGATTGCTGTTATTGTACTTTAATTAAAAGAGCGCACTTTAAGACGAGTAGATTCTGCTGGGTGTCGCCATGCAGTGCAGTGCAGATATGCGAGATCTAGGAGGACCAGGTCGATCAGATCATTGAAAGGCGTACATGCATATATTAAAATACGATGAACGGCACGGCACTTACTGAAGGACTGATATGATCTTCACGGCCGGTGAGCTCTGAGCATGCAGCAGCGGATCCATGGCTTTAACTTCGGACACCCTGTGATTGCCAGCTTCGATCGGCAGGATCTGGGTACTGGGCACATCAGTAGTACTTCCTCAGTTTTTTTAGTCTGCATATAAGATTTGGTGAAAGTCAAGCGATGCAAAGTTTGACCAAATATATATAAAAAATATCAACATCTACACTATTAAAGGTATACAATATGAAAATTTATATCATGACGCATCTAATAATGTCGATTACACACTGTGAATGTTGATACTTTGTTCTATAAAGTTAGTCAAAGTTTATGAAGTTTGACTTTGACCAAATCTTATATGCGGACTAAACAGAAACAGAGGGAGTACATGCTATGCAACCATGGCAGCAAAGGGCAAACTAAAGCCAGTCACAAAGCGAAAATGGCCGGCCATGGGGGTTTCCCAGGTTATGCATGCAATGGCAATGCGTATAGAATGGCTTTCCTTTTGAGCGCTGAAGCCACCGCTTTTGAGGGCGCAACCAAACGTCAATAAAGCAAAGATTCCCAGAGCTAGTAAAAACCGGTAGTATAAATCGAAGGCCATGCCATGCATGCATGCACAGCCACAACGCCGAATACACGAAAGCTTGACTACTCCGTAGAGCTAAGAAAAGGAAGGAGAGTACCTTATGATCTCATTATGCATGCATACACAGTCACTCTCCTTCCTTTATTAAGTTATACAGAGGGAGTACATGTTATTTATTAGGACCATGGTAAAAATGCTATAGTACCCTTATGGTCTCATTATAGCCTACTATTCAAAACTTTGTGAGGAATGCAAACATATTAAGTAGCTAGATGTGATATAGCAAGTAGCCAGCGGTAATATTTGGACCACATCACGAAAGTACACTTTCACTGGGAGCAGTTCTACTACTACAGTAAGAGTGGAGGAAGATTGTACTCCACAAGGAGACATAGGCTGCTAGAGCTGTAAATTGTTAAACTATAGAATAATTCCAAATAGAGAATATATTCTAAGGCCCTGATAAATTTTTGGAAACTGCGATGTCTGAGGTCCTCTTAAGATTTAGGTAGGTCACCTCTAATATGGACAATTTGCTAGTTGAGAAGTAAAAGTTGACCAATCACAAATATACGGATACATGAACAACAATAGTATAAGTACTGAACTATGGTAATAGATTAAATTAATTGGTGCTATAGCACCGTTAAATCGTGCTATATCCTTCTAAAATCCCTAAATTGTAGTCCCTCTATAACTTAATATAAGATGTTTTTGCAGTTTAGTTTAAACTTCAAATACTTTTTACATTAAGTTACAGAGGTTGTACTATACATTGGGACCCTGTTAATAATACTATAGTACCCTTATGGCGTCGTTATAACCTGCTTCAAAACTTTGTGAGCAGACATAGCCAGCCGTAATATTTGGACCACATCACAAAGGGTACAATTTCACTGGGAGCAATTCTACTGCTACAGTAAGGATGGAGGCAGATTGTAATGGTCTGTATGCAGACATAGGCTGCAAAAGAAGTAGAGTAGGGACGTAAATCTTCTAACTTAAAACGATAGAAAAGGAACAAACGAGATTAAACAAGCAAAGAAGAACGGCTGACATTTAATGAATCTATAGATATGTAACGTTGGAGTCAAAACGTATTTTTAATAAGTAATTTTAGTATATAAGTCCGTTGACACATATAAGTGTAAAACTAGGTCATGTCCTTAATACATCCAATCACGTGGCTGTAGAAGCTACTCCCTCCGTCCCATAATGTAAGACATTTTTTGGCATTAGTGTAGTGTCAAAAAACGTCTTATATTATGGGACGGGGGAGTAACAAACAAAGGCCTATTTTTTGGAGGGATAAACAAAAGGGAAAGGCGTATTAGGACAAAGTAATAGTCCGGCTAGTTTTCAAAAAAATAAATAATAGTCCGGCTATAAAAAGTAAGAAAATATATTGGTGGGCAGTCCGTACACAACCAGATTTGTACATTGTAGGATATAAACAAAGGCCTATTAGGACACAGTAGTAGTCCGGCTGTAATAACAAAAGTAAAAAAAATATTTTAGGGCAGACCGATTGGTACACCACATGATTTGTGCGGAGGGTAATCTGTTTGGTGCCGTCAAGAAGCGACAAACTGAATCACTTTATACAGGTAGCATAGCCTTTTTTTGAACACATACGCGTAGCATAGTTAGATAGGCAGTGTGGTCATTCGACCAACTCGGGCGGTACATCGGATGAATCATTCTGCAGCACGTCAGAATTACAACGTCCGTCCCAAAATATAACACCATTTTGACACTGTTATAGTGTAAAAAATGATCTTATATTTTGAGACAGCGGGAGTATGTCGATACAATTAAATTTTTGTTTAGAAAAAAAATCCATGCCAATTTCTAAATTTCTAACATTTGTTATTTTCATATTTCATGTATATAAATAGCTAGAAAATTAATAGCTTATAAAACCAACCAATATAAGTTAGAATCACTTATAATTAATTTCTATATTGGGGCAAGTGAAATGGGCAATGTAGGTGCTGTACTAAAGAAAGGCTACGCCGTGAGTAATGTATATAATGTTTTAGCGTAAGAAGGTGCAGGCAACAAATGATAACAGGTATGGAATTGGCTATTCTATTTGTGCTAATAACTAGGAAGAAAAAGAGATGGACACTGAGAGAGAGAGTGTGTGTGTGTGTGCGTGCGCGGCGTGTGTGTGTGTGTGTGTGTGTGAGAGAGAGAGAGAGAGAGAGAGAGAGAGAGAGAGAGAGAGAGAGACTGTGTGTTTCCGCAACATCTGGCAATATATGTCAATATTAGTTTGTCAAGAGATATGACAGTACATCAAGTGTCAACAGCATCAATATATAGCCAATAAAATGTGGCTGAATGACGACATGGACTAACCTCGACTATGAGCTTTCTCTATTTAGCTTTAATCCTTATTAAAAGATCCACCTTAAATTTATTAATGGTAAGATAGACACCAAAAGGTGAGGAGGACTGGAACAGAAAAATCTCGAGATCTGTCCAAAAGTTGATCGATTATACATCGATATATACCAAATGAGAAGGCGATTGAATGAAGAGATGGACTAACCGCAAGTACGAGCGTTCGGTTTTAGATTTAATACTTACTAAAACAACATCTAAAATTAATAGTGGAAAGAGAAGGAAAAGGATCTAAAACCAATAGATGTATTGGTGAGGAGTAGTACAAAAGGAAAGCCCATAGTCGGTCCAAAATTTTATAATTAAGTTACATAATTAGTCGAAGACCCTGTACTATCGGTCCTATGTTGACAGTCTTCACCAAAAACACAATACAAATAGTAGTAAGCTATATCTATCGTAGTTGTGTTCTACAATCACTAGTAGAAAACCCTAAACCCTAAACAGTGTTGTGGTTCAGGCCGGGCCAGCCCATTAGTCCCGGTTCAGCCCAGAACCGGGACCCGTGGGGGCATAGGTCCCAGTTCGTGAGGCCAGGGGCCGGCCGGTCCATCGTGGGGCATTGGTCCCGGTTCATCTGGCACCTTTGGTCCCGGTTCGAGGCTCAAACCGGGACCAATGTGCCTTGCTCCTGGTCCACCATCATTGGTCCCGGTTTGTGGCTTGAACCGGGACCAAATGATGTCCTTTAGTTCCGGTTCCAGCCACGAACCGGGACCAATGATATGCCTATATATACCCCCCTCGCCCGCGAGCAGAGCACTCCACTGCTCTGTTTTTCTGGCCGGCCGTTGGAGAGCTTTGTGGTGCTCTAACTCACTTCCTATGCACATGAGGTGTTCGATGAAATGCCGGAGCCACACTTAAGCTTTCTCCTCTCGAAACTCCTTGCCCAACCTCCATTTTCCTCGAGATTTGTCTAGGTTTCGCGGTCCGTCCTGTCCCCTCTCCGTCCTCACCGCCGTTGATCGCCCGCGCCGATCTCGTCGTCTGCAGCACCGTGGTGAGCCTCTTGATCTTATCTTCTTTCTAAAAGAAAAAAGTTCTTACTTGTATGATTTAGATAGATACTTGTGTAGTTTTCTTACGTATTATTGTTTGTTATTATATAGTGTGATGGTTTTTGTATCCGCCTCCGTCAGCCCTCGTCCTATCTATGATACAGATGTGGCATATATTTTTTCTTTTATAACTATTAGTTTCATTTAGTGTTTATGACAATTATGCCGAGCAACGTGATATATATTTTTTTATCTAGGAGGTACGTGAACCGGAAATTCTAATAAACCCTATTGTCGAGAGATTAAATTTAGCTGAAGAAGAAAACAGTAACTTGAAGGAAAAATTGAAAAAATTGAGGAGGAGAAGATGATATTGGAGTTGCATGTTGCGGATGTCGTCGATGATCACAAGATCAAGATGGATGCAATGAGCTTGAAGATTAGAAAGATTATAAAATATGCCATTCATACCGAGGCTTGGTATCATTATGCTGTTGGATCAATTGTTACCTTGGTTGCGGTTATGACCGCATTTGTTGTTGCATTGAAATGTTTTACATAGTTTCAATGTATGGTTTAATTAGATGCTCTGGATTGCTATATGTTGTTCAATGATAACTATGTATGCACTTTGGGTTTAATATGATGATGAACTTCTATTAATTTGGTCACTTATCTATTCATGATGTACGCAGAGATGAACC
>NC_041393.1:732757077-732757961 GCF_002162155.2 Triticum dicoccoides | reverse complement strand
TCCGAGCTTTCCACCGTATCTCTCTCTCGCTCCCGTCCGGCCAGCCTTCCGAGGAGATTCGCCATGCATGCATGCAGCACCACGGAACGGATTGCTGTTATTGTACTTTAATTAAAAGAGCGCACTTTAAGACGAGTAGATTCTGCTGGGTGTCGCCATGCAGTGCAGTGCAGATATGCGAGATCTAGGAGGACCAGGTCGATCAGATCATTGAAAGGCGTACATGCATATATTAAAATACGATGAACGGCACGGCACTTACTGAAGGACTGATATGATCTTCACGGCCGGTGAGCTCTGAGCATGCAGCAGCGGATCCATGGCTTTAACTTCGGACACCCTGTGATTGCCAGCTTCGATCGGCAGGATCTGGGTACTGGGCACATCAGTAGTACTTCCTCAGTTTTTTTAGTCTGCATATAAGATTTGGTGAAAGTCAAGCGATGCAAAGTTTGACCAAATATATATAAAAAATATCAACATCTACACTATTAAAGGTATACAATATGAAAATTTATATCATGACGCATCTAATAATGTCGATTACACACTGTGAATGTTGATACTTTGTTCTATAAAGTTAGTCAAAGTTTATGAAGTTTGACTTTGACCAAATCTTATATGCGGACTAAACAGAAACAGAGGGAGTACATGCTATGCAACCATGGCAGCAAAGGGCAAACTAAAGCCAGTCACAAAGCGAAAATGGCCGGCCATGGGGGTTTCCCAGGTTATGCATGCAATGGCAATGCGTATAGAATGGCTTTCCTTTTGAGCGCTGAAGCCACCGCTTTTGAGGGCGCAACCAAACGTCAATAAAGCAAAGATTCCCAGAGCTAGTAAAAACCGGTAGTATAAATCGAAGGCCATGCCATGCATGCATG
>NC_041393.1:732750096-732754882 GCF_002162155.2 Triticum dicoccoides | reverse complement strand
GAGAGAGAGAGAGAGAGAGAGAGAGAGAGAGAGAGAGAGAGAGAGAGAGAGAGACTGTGTGTTTCCGCAACATCTGGCAATATATGTCAATATTAGTTTGTCAAGAGATATGACAGTACATCAAGTGTCAACAGCATCAATATATAGCCAATAAAATGTGGCTGAATGACGAGATGGACTAACCTCGACTATGAGCTTTCTCTATTTAGCTTTAATCCTTATTAAAAGATCCACCTTAAATTTATTAATGGTAAGATAGACACCAAAAGGTGAGGAGGACTGGAACAGAAAAATCTCGAGATCTGTCCAAAAGTTGATCGATTATACATCGATATATACCAAATGAGAAGGCGATTGAATGAAGAGATGGACTAACCGCAAGTACGAGCGTTCGGTTTTAGATTTAATACTTACTAAAACAACATCTAAAATTAATAGTGGAAAGAGAAGGAAAAGGATCTAAAACCAATAGATGTATTGGTGAGGAGTAGTACAAAAGGAAAGCCCATAGTCGGTCCAAAATTTTATAATTAAGTTACATAATTAGTCGAAGACCCTGTACTATCGGTCCCATGTTGACAGTCTTCACCAAAAACACAATACAAATAGTAGTAAGCTATATCTATCGTAGTTGTGTTCTACAATCACTAGTAGAAAACCCTAAACCCTAAACAGTGTTGTGGTTCAGGCCGGGCCAGCCCATTAGTCCCGGTTCAGCCCAGAACCGGGACCCGTGGGGGCATAGGTCCCAGTTCGTGAGGCCAGGGGCCGGCCGGTCCATCGTGGGGCATTGGTCCCGGTTCATCTGGCACCTTTGGTCCCGGTTCGAGGCTCAAACCGGGACCAATGTGCCTTGCTCCTGGTCCACCATCATTGGTCCCGGTTTGTGGCTTGAACCGGGACCAAATGATGTCCTTTAGTTCCGGTTCCAGCCACGAACCGGGACCAATGATATGCCTATATATACCCCCCTCGCCCGCGAGCAGAGCACTCCACTGCTCTGTTTTTCTGGCCGGCCGTTGGAGAGCTTTGTGGTGCTCTAACTCACTTCCTATGCACATGAGGTGTTCGATGAAATGCCGGAGCCACACTTAAGCTTTCTCCTCTCGAAACTCCTTGCCCAACCTCCATTTTCCTCGAGATTTGTCTAGGTTTCGCGGTCCGTCCTGTCCCCTCTCCGTCCTCACCGCCGTTGATCGCCCGCGCCGATCTCGTCGTCTGCAGCACCGTGGTGAGCCTCTTCATCTTATCTTCTTTCTAAAAGAAAAAAGTTCTTACTTGTATGATTTAGATAGATACTTGTGTAGTTTTCTTACGTATTATTGTTTGTTATTATATAGTGTGATGGTTTTTGTATCCGCCTCCGTCAGCCCTTGTCCTATCTATGATACAGATGTGGCATATATTTTTTCTTTTATAACTATTAGTTTCATTTAGTGTTTATGACAATTATGCCGAGCAACGTGATATATATTTTTTTATCTAGGAGGTACGTGAACCGGAAATTCTAATAAACCCTATTGTCGAGAGGTTAAATTTAGCTGAAGAAGAAAACAGTAACTTGAAGGAAAAATTGAAAAAATTGAGGAGGAGAAGATGATATTGGAGTTGCATGTTGCGGATGTCGTCGATGATCACAAGATCAAGATGGATGCAATGAGCTTGAAGATTAGAAAGATTATAAAATATGCCATTCATACCGAGGCTTGGTATCATTATGCTGTTGGATCAATTGTTACCTTGGTTGCGGTTATGACCGCATTTGTTGTTGCATTGAAATGTTTTACATAGTTTCAATGTATGGTTTAATTAGATGCTCTGGATTGCTATATGTTGTTCAATGATAACTATGTATGCACTTTGGGTTTAATATGATGATGAACTTCTATTAATTTGGTCACTTATCTATTCATGATGTACGCAGAGATGAACCGACAATGGATGCACGGTAACTGACGCACCTCCGAGCTTTCCACCGTATCTCTCTCTCGCTCCCGTCCGGCCAGCCTTCCGAGGAGATTCGCCATGCATGCATGCAGCACCACGGAACGGATTGCTGTTATTGTACTTTAATTAAAAGAGCGCACTTTAAGACGAGTAGATTCTGCTGGGTGTCGCCATGCAGTGCAGTGCAGATATGCGAGATCTAGGAGGACCAGGTCGATCAGATCATTGAAAGGCGTACATGCATATATTAAAATACGATGAACGGCACGGCACTTACTGAAGGACTGATATGATCTTCACGGCCGGTGAGCTCTGAGCATGCAGCAGCGGATCCATGGCTTTAACTTCGGACACCCTGTGATTGCCAGCTTCGATCGGCAGGATCTGGGTACTGGGCACATCAGTAGTACTTCCTCAGTTTTTTTAGTCTGCATATAAGATTTGGTGAAAGTCAAGCGATGCAAAGTTTGACCAAATATATATAAAAAATATCAACATCTACACTATTAAAGGTATACAATATGAAAATTTATATCATGACGCATCTAATAATGTCGATTACACACTGTGAATGTTGATACTTTGTTCTATAAAGTTAGTCAAAGTTTATGAAGTTTGACTTTGACCAAATCTTATATGCGGACTAAACAGAAACAGAGGGAGTACATGCTATGCAACCATGGCAGCAAAGGGCAAACTAAAGCCAGTCACAAAGCGAAAATGGCCGGCCATGGGGGTTTCCCAGGTTATGCATGCAATGGCAATGCGTATAGAATGGCTTTCCTTTTGAGCGCTGAAGCCACCGCTTTTGAGGGCGCAACCAAACGTCAATAAAGCAAAGATTCCCAGAGCTAGTAAAAACCGGTAGTATAAATCGAAGGCCATGCCATGCATGCATGCACAGCCACAACGCCGAATACACGAAAGCTTGACTACTCCGTAGAGCTAAGAAAAGGAAGGAGAGTACCTTATGATCTCATTATGCATGCATACACAGTCACTCTCCTTCCTTTATTAAGTTATACAGAGGGAGTACATGTTATTTATTAGGACCATGGTAAAAATGCTATAGTACCCTTATGGTCTCATTATAGCCTACTATTCAAAACTTTGTGAGGAATGCAAACATATTAAGTAGCTAGATGTGATATAGCAAGTAGCCAGCGGTAATATTTGGACCACATCACGAAAGTACACTTTCACTGGGAGCAGTTCTACTACTACAGTAAGAGTGGAGGAAGATTGTACTCCACAAGGAGACATAGGCTGCTAGAGCTGTAAATTGTTAAACTATAGAATAATTCCAAATAGAGAATATATTCTAAGGCCCTGATAAATTTTTGGAAACTGCGATGTCTGAGGTCCTCTTAAGATTTAGGTAGGTCACCTATAATATGGACAATTTGCTAGTTGAGAAGTAAAAGTTGACCAATCACAAATATACGGATACATGAACAACAATAGTATAAGTACTGAACTATGGTAATAGATTAAATTAATTGGTGCTATAGCACCGTTAAATCATGCTATATCCTTCTAAAATCCCTAAATTGTAGTCCCTCTATAACTTAATATAAGATGTTTTTGCAGTTTAGTTTAAACTTCAAATACTTTTTACTTAAGTTACAGAGGTTGTACTATACATTGGGACCCTGTTAATAATACTATAGTACCCTTATGGCGTCGTTATAACCTGCTTCAAAACTTTGTGAGCAGACATAGCCAGCCGTAATATTTGGACCACATCACAAAGGGTACAATTTCACTGGGAGCAATTCTACTGCTACAGTAAGGATGGAGGCAGATTGTAATGGTCTGTATGCAGACATAGGCTGCAAAAGAAGTAGAGTATGGACGTAAATCTTCTAACTTAAAACGATAGAAAAGGAACAAACGAGATTAAAAAAGCAAAGAAGAACGGCTGACATTTAATGAATCTATAGATATGTAACGTTGGAGTCAAAACGTATTTTTAATAAGTAATTTTAGTATATAAGTCCGTTGACACATATAAGTGTAAAACTAGGTCATGTCCTTAATACATCCAATCACGTGGCTGTAGAAGCTACTCCCTCCGTCCCATAATGTAAGACATTTTTTGGCATTAGTGTAGTGTCAAAAAACGTCTTACATTATGGGACGGGGGAGTAACAAACAAAGGCCTATTTTTTGGTGGGATAAACAAAAGGGAAAGGCGTATTAGGACAAAGTAATAGTCCGGCTAGTTTTCAAAAAAAAAAATAGTCCGGCTATAAAAAGTAAGAAAATATATTGGTGGGCAGTCCGTACACAACCAGATTTGTACATTGTAGGATATAAACAAAGGCCTATTAGGACACAGTAGTAGTCCGGCTGTAATAACAAAAGTAAAAAAAATATTTTAGGGCAGACCGATTGGTACACCACATGATTTGTGCGGAGGGTAATCTGTTTGGTGCCGTCAAGAAGCGACAAACTGAATCACTTTATACAGGTAGCATAGCCTTTTTTTGAACACATACGCGTAGCATAGTTAGATAGGCAGTGTGGTCATTCGACCAACTCGGGCGGTACATCGGATGAATCATTCTGCAGCACGTCAGAATTACAACGTCCGTCCCAAAATATAACACCATTTTGACACTGTTATAGTGTAAAAAATGATCTTATATTTTGAGACAGCGGGAGTATGTCGATACAATTAAATTTTTGTTTAGAAAAAAAATCCATGCCAATTTCTAAATTTCTAACATTTGTTATTTTCATATTTCATGTATATAAATAGCTAGAAAATTAATAGCTTATAAAACCAACCAATATAAGTTAGAATCACTTATAATTAATTTCTATATTGGGGCAA
>NC_041393.1:732738115-732750086 GCF_002162155.2 Triticum dicoccoides | reverse complement strand
CAAGTGTCAACAGCATCAATATATAGCCAATAAAATGTGGCCGAATGACGAGATGGACTAACCTCGACTATGAGCTTTCTCTATTTAGCTTTAATCCTTATTAAAAGATCCACCTTAAATTTATTAATGGTAAGATAGACACCAAAAGGTGAGGAGGACTGGAACAGAAAAATCTCGAGATCTGTCCAAAAGTCGATCGATTATACATCGATATATACCAAATGAGAAGGCGATTGAATGAAGAGATGGACTAACCGCAAGTACGAGCGTTCGGTTTTAGATTTAATACTTACTAAAACAACATCTAAAATTAATAGTGGAAAGAGAAGGAAAAGGATCTAAAACCAATAGATGTATTGGTGAGGAGTAGTACAAAAGGAAAGCCCATAGTCGGTCCAAAGTTTTATAATTAAGTTACATAATTAGTCGAAGACCCTGTACTATCGGTCCTATGTTGACGGTCTTCACCAAAAACACAATACAAATAGTAGTAAGCTATATCTATCGTAGTTGTGTTCTACAATCACTAGTAGAAAACCCTAAACCCTAAACAGTGTTGTGGTTCAGGCCGGGCCAGCCCATTAGTCCCGGTTCAGCCCAGAACCGGGACCCGTGGGGGCATAGGTCCCAGGTCGTGAGGCCAGGGGCCGGCCGGTCCATCGTGGGGCATTGGTCCCGGTTCATCTGGCACCTTTGGTCCCGGTTCGAGGCTCAAACCGGGACCAATGTGCCTTGCTCCTGGTCCACCACCATTGGTCCCGGTTTGTGGCTTGAACAGGGACCAAAGGATGTCCTTTAGTCCCGGTTCCAGCCACGAACCGGGACCAATGATATGCCTATATATACCCCCCTCGCCCGCGAGCAGAGCACTCCACTGCTCTGTTTTTCTGGCCGGCCGTTGGAGAGCTTTGTGGTGCTCTAACTCACTTCCTATGCACATGAGGTGTTCGATGAAATGCCGGAGCCACACTTAAGCTTTCTCCTCTCGAAACTCCTTGCCCAACCTCCATTTTCCTCGAGATTTGTCTAGGTTTCGCGGTCCGTCCTGTCCCCTCTCCGTCCTCACCGCCGTTGATCGCCCGCGCCGATCTCGTCGTCTGCAGCACCGTGGTGAGCCTCTTGATCTTATCTTCTTTCTAAAAGAAAAAAGTTCTTACTTGTATGATTTAGATAGATACTTGTGTAGTTTTCTTACGTATTATTGTTTTTTATTATATAGTGTGATGGTTTTTGTATCCGCCTCCGTCAGCCCTCGTCCTATCTATGATTCAGATGTGGCATATATTTTTTCTTTTATAACTATTAGTTTCATTTAGTGTTTATGACAATTATGCCGAGCAACGTGATATAGATTTTTTTATCTAGGAGGTACGTGAACTGGAAATTCTAATAAACCCTATTGTCGAGAGGTTAAATTTAGCTGAAGAAGAAAACAGTAACTTGAAGGAAAAATTGAAAAAATTGAGGAGGAGAAGATGATATTGGAGTTGCATGTTGTGGATGTCGTCGATGATCACAAGATCAAGATGGATGCAATGAGCTTGAAGATTAGAAAGATTATAAAATATGCCATTCATACCGAGGCTTGGTATCATTATGCTGTTGGATCAATTGTTACCTTGGTTGCGGTTATGACCGCATTTGTTGTTGCATTGAAATGTTTTACATAGTTTCAATGTATGGTTTACTTAGATGCTCTGGATTGCTATATGTTGTTCAATGATAACTATGTATGCACTTTGGGTTTAATATGATGATGAACTTCTATTAATTTGGTCACTTATCTATTCATGATGTACGCAGAGATGAACCGACAATGGATGCACGGTAACTGACGCACCTCCGAGCTTTCCACCGTTCTCCCTCCGTCCGGGTTTATTAGGCCTCTTAGCATCACAAGCATGTCCTTTTTTATAAGGCCTTGCTTTGGAAAGGTGCATGCATGCAACCATTTCATTGGTTGTATTTAAAGCCATTGTTGTTGGTGCCATGGCTGCGAAATTAATACACTTCATGCGTGTTTTTTTATTGGCTGTATGCATGTGAGAGAGTGCATTGAGAGTGGAAGTGAATAATTAATGTGAGTAAATTATTATGTGTCTTGGTCTAAGAGAAGTTGTCTTTAGGCCTAATAAACCCGGACGGAGGGAGTATCTCTCTCTCGCTCCCGTCTGGCCAGCCTTCCGAGGAGATTCGCATCTAATAATGTCGATTACACACTGTGAATGTTGATACTTTGTTTTATAAAGTTAGTCAAAGTTTATGAAGTTTGACTTTGACCAAATCTTATATGCGGACTAAACAGAAACAGAGAGAGTACATGCTATGCAACCATGGCAGCAAAGGGCAAACTAAAGCCAGTCACAAAGCGAAAATGGCCGGCCATGGGGGTTTCCCAGGTTATGCATGCAATGGCAATGCGTATAGAATGGCTTTCCTTTTGAGCGCTGAAGCCACCGCTTTTGAGGGCGCAACCAAACGTCAATAAAGCAAAGATTCCCAGAGCTAGTAAAAACCGGTAGTATAAATCGAAGGCCATGCCATGCATGCATGCACAGCCACAACGCCGAATACACGAAAGCTTGACTAGTCCGTAGAGCTAAGAAAAGGAAGGAGAGTACCTTATGATCTCATTATGCATGCATACACAGTCACTCTCCTTCCTTTATTAAGTTATACAGAGGGAGTACATGTTATTTATTAGGACCATGGTAAAAATGCTATAGTACCCTTATGGTCTCATTATAGCCTACTATTCAAAACTTTGTGAGGAATGCAAACATATTAAGTAGCTAGATGTGATATAGCAAGTAGCCAGCGGTAATATTTGGACCACATCACGAAAGTACACTTTCACTGGGAGCAGTTCTACTACTACAGTAAGAGTGGAGGAAGATTGTACTCCACAAGGAGACATAGGCTGCTAGAGCTGTAAATTGTTAAACTATAGAATAATTCCAAATAGAGAATATATTCTAAGGCCCTGATAAATTTTTGGAAACTGCGATGTCTGAGGTCCTCTTAAGATTTAGGTAGGTCACCTCTAATATGGACAATTTGCTAGTTGAGAAGTAAAAGTTGACCAATCACAAATATACGGATACATGAACAACAATAGTATAAGTACTGAACTATGGTAATAGATTAAATTAATTGGTGCTATAGCACCGTTAAATCGTGCTATATCCTTCTAAAATCCCTAAATTGTAGTCCCTCTATAACTTAATATAAGATGTTTTTGCAGTTTAGTTTAAACTTCAAATACTTTTTACATTAAGTTACAGAGGTTGTACTATACATTGGGACCCTGTTAATAATACTATAGTACCCTTATGGCGTCGTTATAACCTGCTTCAAAACTTTGTGAGCAGACATAGCCAGCCGTAATATTTGGACCACATCACAAAAAGGGTACAATTTCACCGGGAGCAATTCTACTGCTACAGTAAGGGTGGAGGCAGATCGTAATGCTCTGTATGCAGACATAGGCTGCAAAAGAAGTAGAGTAGGGACGTAAATCTTCTAACTTAAAACGATAGAAAAGGAACAAACGAGATTAAACAAGCTAAGAAGAACGGCTGACATTTAATGAATCTATAGATATGTAACGTTGCAGTCAAAACGTATTTTTAATAAGTAATTTTAGTATATAAGTGCGTTGACACGTATAAGTGTAAAACTAGGTCATGTCCTTAATACATCCAATCACGTGGCTATAGAAGCTACTCCCTCCGTCCCATAATGTAAGACGTTTTTTGGCACTATACTAGTGTCAAAAACGTCTTACATTATGGGACGGAGGGAGTAACAAACAAAGGCCTATTTTTTGGTGGGATAAACAAAAGGGAAAGGCGTATTAGGACAAAGTAATAGTCCGGCTAGTTTTCAAAAAAAAAAATAGTCCGGCTATAAAAAGTAAGAAAATATATTGGTGGGCAGTCCGTACACAACCAGATTTGTACATTGTAGGATATAAACAAAGGCCTATTAGGACACAGTAGTAGTCCGGCTGTAATAACAAAAGTAAAAAAAATATTTTAGGGCAGACCGATTGGTACACCACATGATTTGTGCGGAGGGTAATCTGTTTGGTGCCGTCAAGAAGCGACAAACTGAATCACTTTATACAGGTAGCATAGCCTTTTTTTGAACACATACGCGTAGCATAGTTAGATAGGCAGTGTGGTCATTCGACCAACTCGGGCGGTACATCGGATGAATCATTCTGCAGCACGTCAGAATTACAACGTCCGTCCCAAAATATAACACCATTTTGACACTGTTATAGTGTAAAAAATGATCTTATATTTTGAGACAGCGGGAGTATGTCGATACAATTAAATTTTTGTTTAGAAAAAAAATCCATGCCAATTTCTAAATTTCTAACATTTGTTATTTTCATATTTCATGTATATAAATAGCTAGAAAATTAATAGCTTATAAAACCAACCAATATAAGTTAGAATCACTTATAATTAATTTCTATATTGGGGCAAATGAAATGGGCAATGTAGGTGCTGTACTAAAGAAAGGCTACGCCGTGAGTAATGTATATAATGTTTTAGCGTAAGAAGGTGCAGGCAACAAATGATAACAGGTATGGAATTGGTTATTCTATTTGTGCTAATAACTAGGAAGAAAAAGAGATGGACACTGAGAGAGAGAGAGTGTGTGTGTGTGCGTGCGCGGCGTGAGAGAGAGAGAGAGAGAGAGAGAGAGAGAGAGAGAGAGAGAGAGAGAGAGACTGTGTGTTTCCGCAAGATCTGGCAATATATGTCAATATTAGTTTGTCAAGAGATATGACAGTACATCAAGTGTCAACAGCATCAATATATAGCCAATAAAATGTGGCCGAATGACGAGATGGACTAACCTCGACTATGAGCTTTCTCTATTTAGCTTTAATCCTTATTAAAAGATCCACCTTAAATTTATTAATGGTAAGATAGACACCAAAAGGTGAGGAGGACTGGAACAGAAAAATCTCGAGATCTGTCCAAAAGTCGATCGATTATACATCGATATATACCAAATGAGAAGGCGATTGAATGAAGAGATGGACTAACCGCAAGTACGAGCGTTCGGTTTTAGATTTAATACTTACTAAAACAACATCTAAAATTAATAGTGGAAAGAGAAGGAAAAGGATCTAAAACCAATAGATGTATTGGTGAGGAGTAGTACAAAAGGAAAGCCCATAGTCGGTCCAAAGTTTTATAATTAAGTTACATAATTAGTCGAAGACCCTGTACTATCGGTCCTATGTTGACGGTCTTCACCAAAAACACAATACAAATAGTAGTAAGCTATATCTATCGTAGTTGTGTTCTACAATCACTAGTAGAAAACCCTAAACCCTAAACAGTGTTGTGGTTCAGGCCGGGCCAGCCCATTAGTCCCGGTTCAGCCCAGAACCGGGACCCGTGGGGGCATAGGTCCCAGGTCGTGAGGCCAGGGGCCGGCCGGTCCATCGTGGGGCATTGGTCCCGGTTCATCTGGCACCTTTGGTCCCGGTTCGAGGCTCAAACCGGGACCAATGTGCCTTGCTCCTGGTCCACCACCATTGGTCCCGGTTTGTGGCTTGAACAGGGACCAAAGGATGTCCTTTAGTCCCGGTTCCAGCCACGAACCGGGACCAATGATATGCCTATATATACCCCCCTCGCCCGCGAGCAGAGCACTCCACTGCTCTGTTTTTCTGGCCGGCCGTTGGAGAGCTTTGTGGTGCTCTAACTCACTTCCTATGCACATGAGGTGTTCGATGAAATGCCGGAGCCACACTTAAGCTTTCTCCTCTCGAAACTCCTTGCCCAACCTCCATTTTCCTCGAGATTTGTCTAGGTTTCGCGGTCCGTCCTGTCCCCTCTCCGTCCTCACCGCCGTTGATCGCCCGCGCCGATCTCGTCGTCTGCAGCACCGTGGTGAGCCTCTTGATCTTATCTTCTTTCTAAAAGAAAAAAGTTCTTACTTGTATGATTTAGATAGATACTTGTGTAGTTTTCTTACGTATTATTGTTTTTTATTATATAGTGTGATGGTTTTTGTATCCGCCTCCGTCAGCCCTCGTCCTATCTATGATTCAGATGTGGCATATATTTTTTCTTTTATAACTATTAGTTTCATTTAGTGTTTATGACAATTATGCCGAGCAACGTGATATAGATTTTTTTATCTAGGAGGTACGTGAACTGGAAATTCTAATAAACCCTATTGTCGAGAGGTTAAATTTAGCTGAAGAAGAAAACAGTAACTTGAAGGAAAAATTGAAAAAATTGAGGAGGAGAAGATGATATTGGAGTTGCATGTTGTGGATGTCGTCGATGATCACAAGATCAAGATGGATGCAATGAGCTTGAAGATTAGAAAGATTATAAAATATGCCATTCATACCGAGGCTTGGTATCATTATGCTGTTGGATCAATTGTTACCTTGGTTGCGGTTATGACCGCATTTGTTGTTGCATTGAAATGTTTTACATAGTTTCAATGTATGGTTTACTTAGATGCTCTGGATTGCTATATGTTGTTCAATGATAACTATGTATGCACTTTGGGTTTAATATGATGATGAACTTCTATTAATTTGGTCACTTATCTATTCATGATGTACGCAGAGATGAACCGACAATGGATGCACGGTAACTGACGCACCTCCGAGCTTTCCACCGTTCTCCCTCCGTCCGGGTTTATTAGGCCTCTTAGCATCACAAGCATGTCCTTTTTTATAAGGCCTTGCTTTGGAAAGGTGCATGCATGCAACCATTTCATTGGTTGTATTTAAAGCCATTGTTGTTGGTGCCATGGCTGCGAAATTAATACACTTCATGCGTGTTTTTTTATTGGCTGTATGCATGTGAGAGAGTGCATTGAGAGTGGAAGTGAATAATTAATGTGAGTAAATTATTATGTGTCTTGGTCTAAGAGAAGTTGTCTTTAGGCCTAATAAACCCGGACGGAGGGAGTATCTCTCTCTCGCTCCCGTCTGGCCAGCCTTCCGAGGAGATTCGCATCTAATAATGTCGATTACACACTGTGAATGTTGATACTTTGTTTTATAAAGTTAGTCAAAGTTTATGAAGTTTGACTTTGACCAAATCTTATATGCGGACTAAACAGAAACAGAGAGAGTACATGCTATGCAACCATGGCAGCAAAGGGCAAACTAAAGCCAGTCACAAAGCGAAAATGGCCGGCCATGGGGGTTTCCCAGGTTATGCATGCAATGGCAATGCGTATAGAATGGCTTTCCTTTTGAGCGCTGAAGCCACCGCTTTTGAGGGCGCAACCAAACGTCAATAAAGCAAAGATTCCCAGAGCTAGTAAAAACCGGTAGTATAAATCGAAGGCCATGCCATGCATGCATGCACAGCCACAACGCCGAATACACGAAAGCTTGACTAGTCCGTAGAGCTAAGAAAAGGAAGGAGAGTACCTTATGATCTCATTATGCATGCATACACAGTCACTCTCCTTCCTTTATTAAGTTATACAGAGGGAGTACATGTTATTTATTAGGACCATGGTAAAAATGCTATAGTACCCTTATGGTCTCATTATAGCCTACTATTCAAAACTTTGTGAGGAATGCAAACATATTAAGTAGCTAGATGTGATATAGCAAGTAGCCAGCGGTAATATTTGGACCACATCACGAAAGTACACTTTCACTGGGAGCAGTTCTACTACTACAGTAAGAGTGGAGGAAGATTGTACTCCACAAGGAGACATAGGCTGCTAGAGCTGTAAATTGTTAAACTATAGAATAATTCCAAATAGAGAATATATTCTAAGGCCCTGATAAATTTTTGGAAACTGCGATGTCTGAGGTCCTCTTAAGATTTAGGTAGGTCACCTCTAATATGGACAATTTGCTAGTTGAGAAGTAAAAGTTGACCAATCACAAATATACGGATACATGAACAACAATAGTATAAGTACTGAACTATGGTAATAGATTAAATTAATTGGTGCTATAGCACCGTTAAATCGTGCTATATCCTTCTAAAATCCCTAAATTGTAGTCCCTCTATAACTTAATATAAGATGTTTTTGCAGTTTAGTTTAAACTTCAAATACTTTTTACATTAAGTTACAGAGGTTGTACTATACATTGGGACCCTGTTAATAATACTATAGTACCCTTATGGCGTCGTTATAACCTGCTTCAAAACTTTGTGAGCAGACATAGCCAGCCGTAATATTTGGACCACATCACAAAAAGGGTACAATTTCACCGGGAGCAATTCTACTGCTACAGTAAGGGTGGAGGCAGATCGTAATGCTCTGTATGCAGACATAGGCTGCAAAAGAAGTAGAGTAGGGACGTAAATCTTCTAACTTAAAACGATAGAAAAGGAACAAACGAGATTAAACAAGCTAAGAAGAACGGCTGACATTTAATGAATCTATAGATATGTAACGTTGCAGTCAAAACGTATTTTTAATAAGTAATTTTAGTATATAAGTGCGTTGACACGTATAAGTGTAAAACTAGGTCATGTCCTTAATACATCCAATCACGTGGCTATAGAAGCTACTCCCTCCGTCCCATAATGTAAGACGTTTTTTGGCACTATACTAGTGTCAAAAACGTCTTACATTATGGGACGGAGGGAGTAACAAACAAAGGCCTATTTTTTGGGGGGATAAACAAAAGGGAAAGGCGTATTAGGACAAAGTAATAGTCCGGCTAGTTTTCAAAAAAAAAAAAAGAAGTAATAGTCCGGCTATAAAAAGTAAGAAAATATATTGGTGGGCAGTCCGTACACAACCAGATTTGTACTTTGTAGGATATAAACAAAGGCCTATTAGGACACAGTAGTAGTCCGGCTGTAATAACAAAAGTAAAAAAAATATTGAAGGGCAGACCGATTGGTACACCACATGATTTGTGCGGAGGGTAATCTGTTTGGTGCCGTCAAGAAGCGACAAACTGAATCACTTTATACAGGTAGCATAGCCTTTTTTTGAACACCGTAGCATAGTTAGATAGGCAGTGTGGTCATTCGACCAACTCGGGCGGTACATCGGATGAATCATTCTGCAGCACCTCAGAATTACAACGTCCGTCCCAAAATATAACACCATTTTGACACTGTTATAGTGTAAAAAATGATCTTATATTTTGAGACAGCGGGAGTATGTCGATACAATTAATTTTTTGTTTAGAAAAAAAATCCATGCCATTTTCTAAATTTCTAACATTTGTTATTTTCATATTTCATGTATATAAATAGCTAGAAAATTAATAGCTTATAAAACCAACCAATATAAGTTAGAATCATTTATAATTAATTTCTATACTGGGGCAAGTGAAATGGACAATGTAGGTGCTGTACTAAAGAAAGGCTACGCCTTGAGTAATGTATATAATGTTTTAGCGTAAGAAGGTGCAGGCAACAAATGATAACAGGTATGGAATTGGCTATTCTATTTGTGCTAATAACTAGGAAGAAAAAGAGATGGACACAGAGAGAGAGTGTGTGTGTGCGCGCGTGAGAGAGAGAGAGAGAGAGAGAGAGAGAGAGAGAGAGAGAGAGAGAGACTGACTGTGTGTTTCCGCAACATCTGGCAATATATGTCAATATTAGTTTGTCAAGAGATATGACAGTACATCAAGTGTCAACAGCATCAATATATAGCCAATAAAATGTGGCTGAATGACGAGATGGACTAACCTCGACTATGACCTTTCTCTGTTTAGCTTTAATCCTTATAAAAAAATCCACCTTAAATTTATTAATGGTAAGATAGACACCAAATGGTGAGGAGGACTGGAACAGAAAAATCTCGAGATCTGTCCAAAAGTCGATTGATTATACAGTTAATCGAAGACCCCAACACTATCGGTGTTCCGTTGACAACATCGATATATACCAAATGAGAAGGCGATTGAATGAAGAGATGGACTAACCGCAAGTACGAGCGTTCGGTTTTAGATTTAATACTTACTAAAACAACATCTAAAATTAATAGTGGAAAGAGAAGGAAAAGGATCTAAAACCAATAGATGTATTGGTGAGGAGTAGTACAAAAGGAAAGCCCACAGTCGGTCCAAAATTTTATAATTAAGTTACATAATTAGTCGAAGACCCTGTACTATCGGTCCTATGTTGACGGTCTTCACCAAAAACACAATACAAATAGTAGTAAGCTATATCTATCGTAGTTGTGTTCTACAATCACTAGTAGAAAACCCTAAACCCTAAACAGTGTAGTGGTTCAGGCCGGGCCAGCCCATTAGTCCTGGTTCGTGAGGCCAGGGGGCCGGCCGGTCCATCGTGTGGCATTGGTCCCGGTTCATCTGGCACCTTTGGTCCCGGTTCGAGGCTCAAACCGGGACCAATGTGCCTTGCTCCTGATCCACCACCATTGGTCCCGGTTTGTGGCTTGAACCGGGACCAAAGGATGTCCTTTAGTCCCGGTTCCAGCCACGAACCGGGACCAATGATATGCCTATATATACCCCCCTCGCCCGCGAGCAGAGCACTCCACTGCTCTGTTTTTCTGGCCGGCCGTTGGAGAGCTTTGTGGTGCTCTAATTCACTTCCTATGCACATGAGGTGTTCGATGAAATGCCGGAGCCACACTTAAGCTTTCTCCTCTCGAAACTCCTTGCCCAACCTCCATTTTTCTTGAGATTTGTCTAGGTTTCGCGGTCCGTCCTGTCCCCTCTCCGTCCTCACCGCCGTTGATCGCCCGCGCCGATCTCGTCGTCTGCAGCACCGTGGTGAGCCTGTTGATCTTATCTTCTTTCTAAAATAAAAAAATTTCTTACTTGTATGATTTAGATAGATACTTGTGTAGTTTTCTTACGTATTATTGTTTGTTATTATATAGTGTGATGGTTTTTGTATCCGCCTCCGTCGGCCCTCATCCTATCTATGATTCAGATGTGGCATATATTTTTTCTCTTGTAACTATTAGTTTCATTTAGTGTTTATGACAATTATGCCGAGCAACGTGATATAGATTTTTTTATCTAGGAGGTACGTGAACTGGAAACTCTAATAAACCCTATTGTCGAGAGGTTAAATTTAGCTGAAGAAGAAAACAATTACTTGAAGGAAAAATTAAAAAAATTGAGGAGGAGAAGATGATATTGGAGTTGCATGTTGCGGATGTCGTCGATGATCACAAGATCAAGATGGATGCAATGAGCTTGAAGATTGGAAAGATTATAAAATATGCCATTCATACCGAGGCTTGGTATAATTATGTTGTTGGATCAATTGTTACCTTGGTTGCGGTTATGATCGCATTTGTTGTTGCATTGAAATGTTTTACATAGTTTCAATGTATGGTTTAATTAGATGCTCTGGATTGCTATATGTTGTTCAATGATAACTATGTATGCACTTTGGGTTTAATATGATGATGAACTTCTATTAATTTGATCACTTATCTATTCATGATGTACGCAGAGATGAACCGACAATGGATGCACGGTAACTGACGCACCTCCGAGTACATTAAGGGCGTGAATAATTTTCTCGCAGTGACTGAGGCAAACATGCAGAATGGTTTTGTGTGTTGTCCATGCCCTATATGTGGGAATACGAGGTCTTACTCTGAATCGAAAACCCTTCACACCCACTTTCTTTATAAGGGTTTCATGCCACACTATAATGTTTGGACCAAGCACGGAGAAAGAGGGATTATGATGGAAGACAGCGAAGAAGAAGAAGATGACGACAACTATGTGCCCCCTGAGTACGGTGATGCTGCAACGGGGGAAGTTGAAGATCAAGATGATGACAACTATGTATATATGTATGTATGTGGCTATATGTATGTAGATGTTCATATGTATGTAGATGTTCATAATGTATTAATTTTTTGTTCATATATGTATTTTTTCCATGTATATATGTATGTATAGATGGATACTATTTTTTTCATGCATGTATTGTCGTTCTCGATATACCCCCTCCCTGATAACTTTGACATGAGGGGGGGGGGGTCGATATAC
>NC_041393.1:732700446-732737562 GCF_002162155.2 Triticum dicoccoides | reverse complement strand
GTCGAGGGGTCGAGGGTCGAGGGTCGCTGAGTGTTCGAGGGTCGAGGGTCGCCGAGGGGTCAAGGGTCGAGGGTTGCCAAGGGGTCGAGGGTTGAGGATCGCCGAGGGGTCGAGGGTCGTCTAGGGGTCGAGGTATTGAAGAAATCCATGGCTACATCATTTGTTGGAAGTAATAGGCGCATGATGCTACAAAGCTCTTCAAAGTTGTTTTGGAACAGAGTTCTTGATAGAATAATTTGCTTTTTCGTACAAATTTCAGCAAAGGCCTTCCAAATAACGATATTCTGAAGGCTCTTGCTGAACTTCGTACCAAAAAGCTAATTATCCTATCCGGGACTCCGTTCCAAAACAATTTTGGAGAGCTTTGTACCATTATGCGCCTGTTACTTCCGGCAAATGATGAAGAAATGGTTTTCTTGAATCATTTGACACTAGACAACATGACATATAGAAGGGTAGATGAGATCAGGAAAAATATGGACCATTTTCCGCACACCCAGAATGGAGCCATCTTGTTAAATCCCTTAAAGATTAAAAGAATCCGAGCGGTCGAGGATCGGAACTAGGGTAGAGGGTCAAGGGTTGCTTAGGGGATGGGGATCGAGGGTCGTCGAGGGGTCGAGAGTTGAGGGTCGAGGATCCCTAAGGGGTCGAGATGGGGATGTCGATCAACCCCCTCTCGCTTGACCAACTCTCGAGGACAACCAAATCATAGAGAAAAAACGTTGTTGATATCGTACCCCGTCCGGCCCCTACCCGACAAACTCTCTCGAGATTTATAAGAGATTTATCAAGAATGCCCCCATTATGGATGTGCATAATTAAGTTGATCCCTATTTTTCCTGATCTCATCTACCATTCTATATGTGCTCGTTCTCTTGTGTCAAAGTATTGAATCCTTTGACACTAGACAACGTGACATATAGAAGGGTAGATGAGATTATGAAAAATAGCGACCATTTTCTGCACATCCAGAATGGCGCCATCTTGTTAAATCCGTTGTTTGACATTCATGAGAGAGGCAGTCACTAGTAGAAAACATGGCTTACGTTCGGTCCAGATAAGCCCATTAGTCCCGGTTCAGTAAGGAACCGGGACCCATGGGCCCATTGGTCCCGGTTCGTGAGGCCAGGTGGCTGCCGGGCCTCGTGGGGGCATTGGTACCGGTTTGTCTGGCCCCTTTGGTCCCGGTTGGTGGGACGAACCAGGACCAATGGGCCTCGCTCCTGGCCACCACCATTGGTCCCGGTTGGTGGCTTGAACCGGGACCAAAACTGCCCTTTAGTCTCGGTTCATGCCAAGAACCGGGACTAATGAGTTTCCTATATATACCCCCTTGCCCGCGAGCAGAGCACTCCACTGCTCTGTTTTTCTGGCCGATCTTTGGAGAGCTTTGTGGTGCTCTAGCTGACCTCCTATGCACACGATGTGTTCGATGGAATGCCCGAGTCACACTACTTAAGCTTTCTCCTCTCCAATCTCGACCTCCAAGCTCCATTTTCCTCAATATTTATGTAGGTTTAGCAGTCCGTCATGTCCCGTCCCTGTTTTCACCGCCGTCGATCGTTAGCGCCAATCTCGTCGCCGGCACCACCGTGGTGAGCCTCTTGTTCTTATCTTCTTTCTGAAAGGAAAAAAATTCTTACTTGTATGTTTAGATAGATACTTGTATAATTTTATTACTTCTTATTATTTAGTGCGATGGTTTTGGTATCCGCCCCCGTCGGCCCTCGTCCTGTCTATGATCTGGATGTGGTATATATTATCTTTATAACTATTTGGTTCATTTATTGTTTACGACAATTATGCTGGCCAACGTGACATATATTTTATTTATCTAGGAGGTATGTGAACCAGAAAGTCCAACTGACCCTATTGTCGAGAGGTTGAATTTAGTTGAAGAAGAAAACAATTTCTTGAAGGAAAAAATAAAAAAAATTGAGGAGGAGAAGATGATGTTGGAGTTGCATGTTGCGGATGTCGTCGATGATCACAAGATCAAGATGGATGCAATGCGCTTGAAGATTAGAAAGATTAGAAAATATGCCATTCATATAGAGGCTTGGTATCATTATGCCGTTGGATCAATTGTTACCTTGGTTGAGATTATGATCGCATTTGTTTTCACATTGAAATGTTTTACATAGTTTGAATGTATGGTTTAATTAATTAGATGCTCTGGAGAGCTATATGTTGTTCAACGAGAACTATGTATGTACTTTGTTTTTAATGTGATAATGAACTTATATTAATTTGGTCACTTAATTATCTATTCATGATGTTCTGTAATGGTTTTTGACACACTTAATTATATATAATGCACACAGATGAACCTGCAATGGATGTACGGTGACAGAGACACCTCCGAGTACATCAAGGGCATGCATGATTTTCTCGAAGTGGCTGAGGCAAACATGCAGAATGGTTTTATGTGTTGTCCATGCCCTATCTGTGAGAATACGAAGTCTTACTCTAACCGGAAAACCCTTCACATCCACCTGCTTGAGAAGGGTTTCATGCCACACTATAATGTTTGGACAAAGCACGGAGAAATAGGGGTTATGACGGAAGATAGCGAAGAAGAAGAGGACGATGACAACTATGTGCCCCCTGAATACGGTGATCCTGCAACGGGTGAAGCTGTTGAAGATCAAGAGGAACCAGACGATGTGCCCGATGATGATCTCCGCCAGGTCATTGTTGATGCAAGGAGTCAGTGCGAAAGTGAAAAGGAGAAGATGAAGTTTGGTTGCATGCTAAAGGATCATAAAAAAGGTTTGTACCTCAATTGCGAAGATGGCAACACAAAGCTCGGTACCGTACTGGAATTGCTGCACTGGAAGACAGAGAATGGTGTGCCTGACAAAGGATTTGAGAAGCTATTGAAAATATTGAAGAAGAAGCTTCCAAAGGATAACGTATTGCCCGGAAATACGTATGCAGCAAAGAAGGTTGTATGGCCTCTAGGATTGGAGGTGCAGAAGATACATGCATGCCCTAATGACTGCATCCTGTACCTAGTGCGTACGAGGATTTGAACGCATGCCCGGTATGCCGTGCATTGAGGTATAAGATCAGACGAGATGACCCTGGTGATGTTGACGACGAGCGCCCCCGGAAGAGGGTTCCTGCCAAGGTGATGTGGTATGCTCCTATAATACCACGATTGAAACGTCTGTTCAGAAACAAAGAGCATGCCAAGTTGATGCGATGGCACAGAGATGATCGTAAGAAAGACAGGAAGTTGAGAGCACCCGCTGACGAGTCGCACTAGAGAAAACTCGAGAGGAAGTACTGGGAGGAGTTTGCAGGTAACGCAAGGAATGTATGGTTTGGTTTAAGCACAGATGGCATTAATCCTTTCGGGGAGCAGAGCAGCAATCACAGCACCTGGCCTGTGACTCTATGTATCTATAACCTTCCTCCTTGGTTGTGCATGAAGCGGAAGTTCATTATGATGCCAGTTCTCATCCAAGGCCCTAAGCAACTCGGCAATGACATTGATGTGTACCTAAGGCCATTAGTTGAAGAACTTTTACAGCTGTGGATTGGAAACGGTGTACGTGCGTGGGATGAGCACAAACAGGAGGAATTTGACCTGCATGTGTTGTTGTTTGTCACCATCAATGATTGGCCTGCTCTCAGTAACCTTTCAGGACAGACAAAAAGGGGATACCACGCATGCACGCACTGTTTAGATGACACCGAAAGTATATACCTAGACAAAAGCAGGAAGAATGTTTACCTAGTGCATCATCGATTCCTTCCGACCAACCATCAATGTCGAAAGAAAGGCAAGCACTTCAAAGGCGAGGCAGATCACCGGAAGAAGCTCGCCATGCGTACCGGTGATCACGTACTTGCTATGGTCAATGATTTAAAAGTAATCTTCGGAAAGGGTCCCGGCGGACTATATGTTCCGAAAAACGCGGAGGGACATGCACCCATGTGGAACAAGAAATCTATATTTTGGGACCTACACTACTGGAAATACCTAGAGCTCCGCTCTTCAATCGACTTGATGCACGTGACGAAGAACCTTTGTGTGAACCTGCTAGGCTTCTTGGGCGTGTATGGGAAGACAAAAGATACACCGGAGGCACGGGAGGACCTGCAACGTTTGCACGAAAAAGACGGCATGCCTCCAAAGCAGTATGAAGGTCCTGTCAACTATGCTCTTACCAAAGAAGAGAAGGAAATCTTCTTTGAATGCCTGCTCAGTATGAACGTCCCGTCTGGCTACTCGTCGAATATAAAGGGAATAATAAATATGCCAGAGAAAAAGTTCGAGAACCTAAAGTCTCATGACTACCACGTGATTATGACACAACTGCTTCCGGTTGCATTGAGGGGGCTTCTACTGGAAAACGTTCGATTAGCCATTGTGAAGCTATGTTCATTCCTCAATGCAATCTCTCAGAAGGTGATCGATCCAGAAATCCTACCAAGGTTAAGGAGTGATGTGGCACAATGTCTTGTCAGTTTTGAGCTGGTGCTCCCACCATCCTTCTTCAATATCATGATGCATGTCCTAGTTCATCTAGCCGACGAGATTGTCGTTCTGGGCCCTGTATTTCTAAACAATATGTTCCCCTTTGAGAGGTTCATGGGAGTTCTAAAGAAATATGTGAGTAACCGCGCTAGGACAGAAGGAAGCATCTCCATGGGCCATCAAACAGAGGAAGTCATTGGGTTTTGTGTTGACTTCATTCCTGACCTTAAGAGATAGGTCTCCCTCAATCGCGATATG
Organism: Triticum dicoccoides; assembly: GCF_002162155.2. NCBI lineage: Eukaryota > Viridiplantae > Streptophyta > Magnoliopsida > Poales > Poaceae > Triticum > Triticum dicoccoides. The sequence continues at coordinate 732,732,812 of NC_041393.1, read as the reverse complement.
AGGGGAGACTCGGTGGAAAAGGTACGCTAGGAGGGGACTCAATAGTATGTAGGGACGTGCATTCCTGGCTCAAGCACACTACACGGTTTTACAGAATTCTACCTTCGTGACCCCGTATGTCGATGAACACAAGAATATTCTGTGCTCCAAACACCCGGACCAGTGTGACGACTGGACTACATGTGAACACATCAGGAGTTTTGGCAGTTGGTTCCAAACACGTCTCAGGTGTGACAACACTGTTTTTGATGACCTGTACTCGATGGCGAGGGAACCATCTTTGACTGTAATGACTTACAAAGGGTATGAGATAAATGGGAATACATTGTACACGATATTGATGCAGCAACCAAGAGGGGAAAGGACACATATTATGGTTATATAGTGGATATATGGGAACTTGACTACGGACATGATATTAAGGTCCCTTTGTTTAGGTGCAAATGGGTCAATCTATCAGGAGGCGGGGTACAGGTAGACCCACAGTACGGAATGACATCAGCGGATCTGAACAATCTGGGGTACACAGACGAGCCATTCATCGTAGCAAATGATGTGGCACAGGTTTTATATGTGAATGACTAATGTCTACTACACAACCTTCTTCTTGTAGACGTTGTTGGGCCTGCAAGTGCATAGGTTTGTAGGACAGTAGCAAATTTCCCTCATGTGGATGACCTAAGGTTTATCAATCTGTGGGAGGCGTAGGATGAAGATGATCTCTCTCAAACAACCCTGCAACCAAATAGCAAAGAGTCTCTTGTGTCCCCAACACACCCAATACAATGGTAAATTTTATAGTTGCACTAGTTCGGCGAAGAGATGGTGATACAAGTGCAATATGGATGGTAGATAAAGGTATTTGTAATATGAAATTATAAAAACAGCAAGGTAATTAATGATAAAAGTGAGCGTAAATGGTATTGCAATGGTAGGAAACAAGGCCTAAGGTTCATACTTTCCCTAGTGCAAGTTCTCTCAACAATAATAACATAGATAGATCATATAACAATCCCTCAACATGCAACAAAGAGTCACTCCAAAGCCACTAATAGCGGAGAACAAATGAAGAGATTATGGTAGGGTACGAAACCACCTCAAAGTTATCCTTTCTGTTCTATCTATTCAAGAGTTCGTAGTAAAATAACATGAAGCTATTCTTTCCGCTCAATCTATCATAGAGTTCATACTAGAATAACACCTTAAGAAACAAATCAACCAAAACCCTAATGTCACCTATATACTCCATTGTCACCTCAAGTATCCGTGGGCATGATTATACGATGTGCATCACACAATCTCAGATTCATCTATTCAACCAACACAAAGTACTTGAAAGAGTGCCCCAAAGTTTCTACCGGAGAGTCAAGACAAGAACGTGTGCCAACCCCTATGCATAGGTTCATGGGCGGAACCCGCAAGTTGGTCACCAAAACATACATCAAGTGGCACATGATATCCCATTGTCACCACAGATAAGCACGGCAAGACATACATCAAGTGTTCTCAAATCATTAAAGACTCAATCCGATAAGTAACTTCAAAAGGAAAACTCAATCCATTACAAGAGAGTAGAGGGGGAGAAACATCATAAGATCGAACTATAATAGCAAAGGTCGGGATACATCAAGATCGTGCCATAAAGGGAACACGAGAGAGAACACGAGAGAGAGAGAGATCAAACACATAGCTACTGGCACATACCCTCAGCCCCGAGGGTGAGCTACTCCCTCCTCGTCATGGAGAGCGCCGGGATGATGAAGATGGCCACCGGTGAAGGATCCCTCCTCCGGCAGGGTGCCGGGAAGGGCTCCCGAGAGGTTTTTGGTGGCTACGGAGGCTTGCGGCGGCGGAACTCCCGATCTATCTTGATATTCGATGTTTTTAGGGTACGTAGGCTTATATTGGCGAAAGAAGTCGGTCAGGAGGTGCTCGAGGGGCCCACGAGACAGGGGGCGCGCCCAGTAGGGGGGGCACCCCCTATCTCCTGGCCTCCTCGAGGATCTTCTGACATGAACTCCAAGTCTCCAGGATGATATTCTTCCAAAAAATAACGCTGCCGAAGTTTTCATTCCGTTTGGACTCCGTTTGATATTCCTTTTCTTCGAAATACTGAAACAGGCAATAAAATAGCAATATGGGCTTGGCCTCCGGTTAATAGGTTAGTCCCAAAAGTAATATAAAAGTGTATAATAAAGCCCATAATCATTCAAAACAGATAATATAATAGCATGAATGATTCATAAATTATAGATACGTTGGAGACGTATCAATGACATGTCTACCAAACCGAGAAAAAGAAAAGATAAGGAAGCGGGTACATCATACGATGAGCCAAAGCGCCACACAGTTTTTTCAGGAAAAAGAGACATTGTGGGATTGGAGGGCAAGATAGACGTGTCTGAAGATTATGAAAAGTTTCATGAAATTCGTCCCTTCAAAGTCAAGGCTGACCCAAGCACCCTATTAAACGATGAAGATTATCCATGGTTACGGTGCAATAAGCAAAGAACACAAGCGAAGAAAAAGTGAATATTTTCTATCAACAACTATTATGATGATGCCTTTGATGTAGAATATCACTGCAGTTACATCTGAACAAATGAAATCCCTTTGTAACAGATGAGTTTTCGTCCGAAACCCTGATACTTCCAAAGAGATTGTCTGTTTTGTACACAAAGTGCATCCAGTTTTTTTCATAACCCTCTCAACTTATTAGCACATGCTATGTTGGTGAAATGATGATACCATGCCAACTTTCAACCTTTTCAGAGTTCATTTGAAATGCTTTTCAATTTCAGGGATCAACCAAAAAGATTTTATAAACCTCTAGTATTATTGAAACTAAAATTATATAAAATTTATGCAACTAAAATTATCAAAGTATTTTCTGTTCAAAACATTAAAAGCAAAAATAATTTTCATAAAATAAATAAAAAAAGCAAAAAAGAAAAGAAAATAAATAAGTAGAAACAAAATATAATAAATAAGTAGAAACAAAATAAACTTTAATAAATAAGTAGAAACAAAATAAACTTTAATAAAGTAAAATAAATAAACTTTAATAAAATAAATAAAAATAGCAATAGTAAGTACAAACAAAATAAAATAAATAAAGAAAAAAATATAAAAGCAAAAAAGAATAGAAAATAAATAAGTAGAAACAAAATAAAATAAATAAGTAGAAACAAAATAAACTTTAATAAAGTAAAATGAATAAACTTTAATAAAATAAATAAAAATAGCAATAGTAAGTAGAAACAAAAATCTTCTTCTTCTTCTTCTTCTTCTTCTTCTTCTTCTTCTTCTTCTTCTTCTTCTTCTTCTTCTTCTTCTTCCTCTTCTTCTTCTTCTTCTTCCTCTTCTTCTTCTTCTTCTTTTTATAGGGAACGAAGGTGTCGAGCAACGCTGAGGGGTCGAGGGTTGAGAACTAGGCTAGAGGGTCGCGAGGGTCACAGAGGGGTCGAGGGTCAAGGGCTTGAGGGTCGAGGGTTCGAGGGTTCTAGGGTTCTAGGTCGAGGGTTCAAGGGTTCTAGGGTTTGAGGGTCGAGGTTTCGAGGGTCGTCGAGGGGCTGAGGGTTCAAGGGTCGAGGGTCGTCGAGGGGTTGAGGGTTCAAGGGTGGATGGTTCGAGGGTCGAGGGTTCTAGGGTTTGAGGGTCGAGGGTTCGAGGGTCGTCGAGGGGCCGAGGGGTCGAGGTTCGAGGATCATCGAGGGGTCGTGTAAGTGCATCTAGTGCCACCCCTAGTTGGTTTTGGAGTATTGACGACAAACCTGGTTGAGGGACTAATGTGTTTGTGAGAATTGCAGGATAACACAGGTAGTAGTCCCTCATTGATTCCGTTTACCTACCGAAGATGACCCCTAAAAATGTGTGAAGACACTGAAGACAATGGTGGTGTGTGAAGCTAATCACGCTGAAGACTATGACATGAGAGAACAATGTCTGACTATGGAGCGCGAAAACTTAGGTGTTTCATTGTTTCTCTTCTTCTTTGTTGAGTCATAGGAACCACCGCACTGTTAAGGGGTTCCAAGTGAGCAAAGTCAGAGTGACTGAAGTGATGCACAACCAAATCCTATGTCTTCGAGCGACGACAATGAGAGCAAACCTTATCCAGAGTCGGATAAGTCAGCTTTACTTGTAGCCCAAGTCAAGCTGCCGCGTGTGTTTGAAATCTGACCGTTGCGACACGTGTTAGTTCCTTAGTGACCCAGGGTCATTTCGGACAAATCAGGTTGGGTTGCCAGTGGCTATAAATAGCCCACCCCCTACACCATAAATTGTTGGCTACTCAGAGTTAGATACGGCTTTTGTCATTTGAGAGCAACCCACCTCCGAAGCCTTTGAGAGAGAGAATCCTTGCGAGGACAAAGCCCAAACCACCCAGAACCCAAAGAGTGTTTGTCATCACTTAAGATTTTCTGTCCGCGTGATCTGAAGACTTATTTCACTTGAGGACTGTGAATCCTCCAACCGGTTAGGCGTCACATTCTGAGCATCCAAGAGTCATTGTGGATTGCCGATGAACAAAGTCTGTGAAGGTTCCGGAGTCTACCTTGAAGACTTACCAGAGTGATTTGGCGGAGACTGAGAGTCCTTAGCTCAAGGGGAATAAGGTGAAGACGCAGTCTTCTGAGTTAAATCTCAGCCTTCCTAACCAGACATACAGTTGTCACAGCAACTGGAACTGGTCGAATAAACCATTGTCCTTCTGAAGTCACTGGTTCTATCTCTCACTTCTCTTTACTTACCATTTGTCTTCGTGAAGTCATTGCCTGTTTGCAATTGTCTGTTTGTCTTCACTGCGTGACTACTTATCCTGATTGGCTTCGCACTATCTTCCTCTCTGATCCTTACTACCTGGCTGCTAATAGTCTTCGTGCTTTCACTTCATTGAATACTTGACTATGGCTTGTCCAGTGTAGTCTACCTTCCGCTGCATTCGAATAGTGTTGTTTCTACTGTTGGTCTTCGAAACTCTCATGTTTTGAAGACTTTCATAAAAATCGCCTATTCACCCCCCCTAGTCGATCACTAGCACTTTCAATTGGTATCAGAGCAAGGTGCTCCCTTGTTCTATGTGATTCGGTTTAACCACCTGGAGTTTTAGCTATGTCGATTGCAGGGATAATCAAAGTCTCCGCTGCGTGCCCCATCTTCGATGGCACTGAGTATCCCTACTAGAAGAATAGAATGCGCATGCATCTTGAAGCCATTGATGTCGATTTGTGGTATGTCGTCAAGAATGGCGTTCCCAAGACTGGTGAAGGTGCCACCCCCGCTGATGTGAAGAAGTTCATTCAACTGGACTCTAGAGCCAAGAATATCATATGTGGTCATCTGACCAAAGTGCAGTATGGCCGTGTGAGCGCTCTGGAAACGTCGAAGCTAGTCTGCGACTAGCTCTCCAAGGTCAATGAAGGCATCTCAACTCGGCATGATCAACGAATTAGTACTCTCTGCAACCTCTTCAACCGCTTCAAAAGACATGACAACGAGAACGTCCAGCTCACATTTGATCGCCTCACTGATATCACAAATGAGTTTCGTGCACTCGGTGCAACTGACATTACGAAGCATTAAATAGTGAAGACACTGCTGAGATCTCTTGACAGCTCATTTGCCACCTTAGCCCTGATGATACAAGAACGCCCTGACTTCAAGAAACTCGATCCGTCTGACATACTTGAGAGGCTTAACACACATGAGTTCTAGCTATCTGAGAAACGAGATATCTATGGCCCCAACTATGGCCGAACTTGCGCTTTGAAGGCAAAGGCTGCCGCTTCCTCATCTGGAGAAGAATCTGACTGCAGTTCTGGTGATCCTGAAGACATTGGAAAGGAGCTTGCTATGCTTGTGAAGAAGTTCCAGAGATTCACTAAGAAGAAAAGCTTGAGAAAGTCTCCACGATCTAGCTCAAGGGATGATGAAGCTTCCACCCATGAAAACAAGAAAAGAACCTGTCACAAGTGCAAGAAACCTGGCCACTACATCTCTGAATGTCCACAGTGGGACAATGAGAAGAAGAAAAAGAAGAGCAAGGAATAGGATTCTGATGACAAGAAGAAGAAGAAATCCTCAAAGTCTTCTTCCAAATCTTCCTCTAAGTCTTCATCACACAAGAAGATCTCATCAGGCAAGGCACGTGCTTTTGTTGGCAAGGAAATGGATTAAGAGGAGGAGTCTGCTTCTGAGGAGGTAGTGGTGGAGTCTGAGGAGGAGTCTGACTCTGGTGTCACAAGTCTGGCTCTAGCTAAAGCCTACGTCGCCAAGTCCATCTTCAACACTGAAGATAATGGCTCCGTCACCAACGCTAATGACAAGAATGACTCGGCTCCCACCTACTGCTTCATGGCACGTGGTGCCAAGGGAAAGGTCTCCAGCCGGAAATCAAAAGCATCCAAAGCTAATGCTGGAGACCTTAAGAACCTTGTAGGGCGCAAGATAAAATGCCCAAATGGTCTTACTATGTATTTCACTCCAGATTTCCTTGACACTCATCCCATCTATCCTAACCAAGACCTGAATTTCCATGTTCCACTTGTCCATCAAATGTTTCTGCTTCACAACTCGTTTGGTGAAGCCTATCCCCCAAACTGCACTGTAGGCTACGACACCTCGTGCTTCAGAATGGATTATGGACACTGGATGCACTAATCACATGACTCGCGGTCGAAGTCTTCTGATGGATTCAACGCTACGTCCATCAGACAAGAGCCACATCACATTTGCTGACACTGGTAAAAGAAAGGTATTGGGTCTAGGTAGAGTTGCAATATCAAGGGATCAGTACATGGATAAAGTAATGCTTGTTGAATCCCTTGGTTTGGACTTAATGTCTGTCTCAATGCTTTGTGACTTAAACATGATTGTGCTATTTGGAAAATATCGCTGGCTTGTACTGATGGAATCTCACAAGTCTCTAGTCTTTGAAGGATATCAAAAAGATGATCTGTATATGGTAGAGTTCTCAGCAGGACCACAGATGGCCATATGTCTTCTAGCAAAAGCTTCAGAATGTTGGCTTTGGCATCAAAGGCTAGGGCATGATGGCATGAGGAACTTGCACACTCTCACAAAGAAGAAGCATGTTGTGGGCATCGAAGGCGTCAAGTTCAAGAAGGATCAGCTTTGTGGTGCCTACGAAGCCGGAAAGATGACAAGAGCCAAGCATCCCTCGAAGACAATCATGACTACATCTCAACCCTTCGAGCTGCTGCACGTGGACTTATTTGGCCCTACTCACTATTCTACTCTCAATGCTACTGCTTGCCTCTATGGCTTCGTCATTGTTGATGATTACTCTCAATATACTTGGGTACATATAATTCTCTACAAGACTGAAGTGCAGGATCTCTTCAGATGCTTTGCCAACCGTGCCATGACGAACTATGGCGTCAAGATCAAGCACATCAGAAGCGACAACGGCACTGAGTTCAAGAACACTAGCCTCGACCTGTACTTGGATACCATGGGTATCACTCATGAGTTCTCTGCTCCTTACACACCTCAGTAGAATAGCATCGCGGAGCGCAAGAACATAACTCTTATTGAGATGGCTCGAACGATGCTTGATGAGTACAAGACTCCACGGAAATTCTGGTCTGAAGCCAATGACACTCTTGCATGCCATGTCATCAACCATTTTTATCTTCACGAGCTTCTGAAGAAAACCTCTTATGAGCTCCTAACTGGTAAGAAGCCAAACATAAGTTACCTCAGAGTACTTGGTGCAAAATGCTGGATCAAGGATCCACATCACACTTCAAAATTTGCACCGAAAGCACATGAAGGTTTTATGCTTGGTTACGGAAAGGATTCACACTCCTACAGAGTCTTCAACCTCCTTCACTATAAAGTGGTTGAAACTATGGATGTGCGGTTCGATGAGACTAAAGGCTCGCAAAGAGAGCACCTGCCAAATGTGCTAGATGAATTACCCTCCAGCAAGTCAATCAAGCAAATGGGAACTGGAGAAATCATACCCTTTGAGAACCAGACTGAAGAAGAGCTGATCGTTTCTACATCCACTCAACCTGAAGACAATGCTCAACCTAAAGATAATCCTCCAAATGATAACATTGATCAGAATGAGCAAAATCTTCGTCCTGCTCATCCTCGTGTTGCAAATGAAGTACAGATTGAGAAGATGATCGATAGCCTCAATGCACCTGGTCTCACTCGTTCAAGAGCCACACAAAGAGCAACACAACTCACCAATTTCCGTGGACATTTTGTATTCGTCTCAATCTCAGAACCCAAGAAAGTCACCGAAGCCTTCATGGAACCTGAATGGATTCAAGCTATGCAAGAAGAGCTTCAACAGTTTGAGTTGAATAATGTGTGGGAACTGGTCAAGCGTCCTGATCCTCGGAAGCACAATATCATTGGCACCAAATTGATATATCGCAAGAAGCAAGATGAGCATGGTCAAGTGGTTAGAAACAAAGCTCGTCTTGTTGCATAAGGTTACACTCAAGTGGAAGGAATTGACTTCGATAAAATATTTGCTCCTGTGGCAAGACTTGAAGCCATTCGTATACTGCTTTCCTATGCAAATCATCACAACATCCTTCTGTATCCTATGGATGTGAAGAGTGCTTTTCTCAATGGAAAGATAGAAGAAGAAGTATATGTTGCACAACCTCCTGGCTTTGAAGATCCAAAACATCCTGATATGGTTTATGATGACCCACAAGTGTAGGGGATCTATCGTAGTCCTTTCGATAAGTAAGAGTGTCGAACCCAACGAGGAGCAGAAGGAAATGATAAGCGGTTTTCAGTAAGGTTTTCTCTGCAAGCACTGAAATAGTAGGTGATAGATAGTTTTGTGATAAGATAAATAGTAACGAGAAAAAAGTAAATAAGGTAAATAAAGTGCAGCAAGGTGGCCCAATCCTTTATGTAGCAAAGGATAAGCCTGGACAAATTCTAATAATGAAGAAGGAGCGACCGAGGACACATTGGGAATTATCGTCAAGCTAGTTTTCATCATGTTCGTAAGATTTGCGTTCGGAACTTTGATAATTTGATATGTGGTTGGACCGGCACTTGGGTACTGCCCTAACTTGGACAAGCATCCCACTTATGATTAACCCATATTGCAAGCATCCACAACTACAAAAAGGAGTATTAAGGTAAACCTAACCACAACATTAAACATATGGGTCCATATCAACCCCTAACGAAGCAACGCATAAACTAGGGTTTAAGCTTCTGTCAATCTAGCAACCCATCATCTACTTATTACTTCCCTATGCCTTCCTCTAGGCCCAAAAAATGGTGAAGTGTCATGTAGTCGACGTTCACATAAAACCACTAGAGGAAATACAACATACATCTCATCAAAATATCGAACAAATACCAAATTCACATGACTACTAATAGCAAGACTTCACCCATGTCCTCAGGAACAAACGTAACTACTCACAAAGCATATTCATGTTCATAATCGGAGGAGTAATAATATGCATAGTGGATCTGAACATATGATCTTCCACCAAGTAAACCAATTAGCGTCAACTACAAGGAGTAATCAACACTACTAGCAACCCACAAGTACCAATTTGTGGTTTTGATACAAGATTGGATACAAGAGATGAACTAGGGTTTTGAGAGGATATGGTGCTGGTGAAGATGTTGATGGTGATTGACCCCCTCCCGATGAGAGGATCGCTGGTGATGACGTTGGTGATGATTCCCCCCTCCCGGAGGGAAGTGTCCCCGGCAGAACAGCTCCGCCAGAGCCCTAGATTGATTCCGCCATGGTTCCGCCTCATGGTGGCGGAGTTTCGTCCCGTAAGCTTGCCCCTGATTTTTTCCAGGATAAAAGTGATGATATAGCAGAAGATGAACGCTGGAGGCCCGCCAGGGGGCCCAGGAGATAGGGGGCCGCGCCCTACAGGGGGGCACGCCCCCTATCTCCTGGACAGGGTGTGGGCCCCCTGGCCTATTTCTTTCGCTCATAAATTCTTAATAAATCCAAAAAGTTGTTTCGTGGAGTTTCAGGACTTTTGGAGTTGTGCAGAATAGGTTTCCAATGTTTGCTCCTTTTCCAGCCAGAATTCCAGCTGCCGGCATTCCCCCTCTTCATGGTAAACCTTGTAAAATAAGAGAGAATAGCCATAAGTATTGATATATAATGTGTAATGACAGCCCATAATGCAATAAATATTGATATAAAAGCATGATGCAAAATGGACGTATCAACTCCCCCAAGCTTAGACCTCGCTTGTCCTCGAGCGGAAGCCTAAATCAAAAATATGTCCACATGTTTAGAGATAGAGGTGTCGATAAAAAATAAAATACGGACATGAGGGCATCATGATCATTCTAATAACAGTAACATATATAGATTTTGTCATATGATTTCCTATGCTCAAGTAATAAGCAAATAACAATGTCAAGTATGGTTCATAAACTTCATTGGGAACTAACAAACTATAATCTCAGTCACTGAAGCAATTGCAATTTATCGTAACATCAGAAAGAGTCAATAATAGAGCTTTTCAACAAGCTCACACACTCAACTATCTCGTAGTCTCCCATAATTGCTAACACTTACGCAATACTTGTGGTTATAGAGTTTCAGCCGGACACTGAGAAAGATAGGGGCTTATTGTGTTGCCTCCCAATGTATTCACCTTTAGGTGATGTCAACAATAATAGCCTATGCCAACTTACATCCAATTGGATATATGTATCATGATCTTTCAAACACGAGGAGCTTGCCAAAGGATAAAATGAAAAAGGGGAAAGGTGAGGATCACCTTGACTCAAGCATAAAGTAAAAACATAAAGTAAAAGATAAGCCCTTCGCAGAGGGAAGCAGAGGTTGTCATGCGCGTTTAGGGTTGATGCACGAAATCTTAATGCAAAAGAACGTCTCTTTATATTGCCCCTTGTATGTGGACCTTTATTATGCAATCCGTCCCTTTTATTACTTCCACAACAAGTTCGTACAAAGCTTATTTTCTCTGCACTAATAAGTCATACATATTTAGAGAGCAATTTATATTGCTTGCACCGATGACAACTTACTTAAAGGATCTTACTCAATCCATAGGTAGGTATGGTGGACTCTCATGGCAAAACTGGGTTTGAGGATATTTGGAAGCACAAGTAGTATCTCTACTTGGTGCAAGAAATTTGGCTAGCAAGAGGGGGAAAGGCAAGCTCAACCTGTTTGGAAGGTCAATGACAATATACTTTAACTGAGATGTCAGAAAACATAAACCATTACGTTGTCTTCCTTGTCCAACAACAACTATTTTAGCATGTCATACTTAATGAGTGCTACACAATCATAAAAGATGTACAAGATAATATATTTATATGTGATCCCCTCTTTCCTTATCACTTCCTATTAATTGCAACGATGACCAAGGCTACGTTCATCAACTCTCAACAATTTTTATGCCTCATACTTTCTATGTGTGAAGTTATCACTATCCATAAGATCAATATGAACTCTTTTGTTCTTTCTACTTTCTCAAGATCATAGCAACATAGCAAAGCCCTTGACTCAACACTAATCTTTATTATAGATAGCACACGGACTCGCTTACATAAAGAGATCACAATGCAAAACTCAAAACTACTTGATATCAAAACTTCAATCTACTAGATCAAGATACTACTAAAAGGATTGAACTAAATAAAGCAGTAAAGATAGCAGTGTGATGGTGATACGATACCGGGGCACCTCCCCCAAGCTTGGCAGTTGCCAAGGGGAGTGCCCATACCCATGTGATTATTTCTTCGGAGGTGGTGAAGTGGGAATTGTTGATGATGTAGGCTTGTCGTCTGTCTTCTAAGGCATAGGATCTCCATCATAAAAGGATGATCGAGTCTCCAGGATCCTTAAATCTGCAGCCAAATTCATTCGCTTGAATCTATATTCATACTCACAGTTCTGGTTTTGCGGGTCATAAATCTGGGCTTGGAGGTGCTCGATTTTCTCTTGAAGCTTGAAGATGGTCTCCCCAATGACATTGGCATCCAGCTTGTGGTTGTTGGTGAACTCCGTGATCATCATCTGGTTGGCGTTGAGTCCACGCTCCACCATCCCTTGACACTTGAAAACTTCTTGCTCCATGGCTTCGAGCTTTGTCTCCATGCTCCCGGTACGCCTTGGTCCCTCCACATCGCGGATGTGTAGCACCCCCTCATGCATCTCAATGGTTTGAGGGTGATGCAACACCTCCGCAAGATAGGGGTTGATAACCCTCTCGAAAAACTTGTGCTTGGGAGCGCTTGGAGACGACATGATGCTCTAGATCTGAAACAGAAACAACTTGAAATGAAAACAGAGGATATTTGCGTGATACGGTGGTCAAAACCTTCGGGAGTATATAAAATGAATTTGTACCTACCGAAATACGTATCATACAGGAAAACGGAGTCCGGGAGGCACACGAGGTGCCCACGAGGCAGGGGGCGCGCCCTACGGGGGGGGGGGGGTGGCCTCCTCTCTCGTGGGAGCCTCGTGTCCCTTTCGGACTACTTCTTCCTTCCTAAAATTCTTAAATAATCCAAAACTGATAAAAATTGCCATTAAAGTTGTTTTGGAGTCGGTTTACTTACCGTACCACGTACCTATGGCTTTTCGGGGTCTGGAACATTCTGGAAAGTGTCTCTTATGTATTCCTCGGGGGTTATGGTTTCAATAATATTAGTTTCAACATTGATAGGATTACCTGAAATATAATGTTTAATTCTTTGACCGTTAACCACCCTGGGATTTGTGCCTTCGAAGTTGTTGATTTTTATAGCACCAGAAAGATAGACCTCCTCGATAACGTAGGGACCTTCCCATTTTCCTGTAAAAAATCTTAAACGAGAGTTGAATAATAACACATAATCTCCTACATTAAACTCACGCTTTTGTATCCTCTTATCATGCCAGCGTTTGACTTTTTCTTTGAAAAGCTTGGCATTCTCATATGCTTGGGTTCTCCATTCATCAAGTGAGCTAATTCTCACCGACAAGTTTGAAGTCATAATTGAGCTCTTTAATAGCCCAATATGCTTTATGTTCAAGTTCAAGAGGTAAATGACATGCTTTTCCATAAACCATCTTATATGGAGACATACCCATAGGATTTTTGTATGCAGTTCTATAGGCCCATAATGCGTCATCAAGTTTTTTGGACCAATTTTTCTAGATCTATTCACAGCCTTTTGCAAAATTAATTTGAGCTCTCTATTGCTCAACTCTACTTGACCAGTAGACTGCGGGTGATAAGGAGATGCGATTCTATGATTGACATCATACTTAGCAAGCATCTTACGGAAAGCACCATGAATAAAGTGTGAACCACCATCAGTCATAAGATATCTGGGGACTCCAAACCTCAGAAAAATAACTTCTTTAAGCATTTTAATAGAAGTGTTATCATCAGCACTACTAGTTGGAATAGCTTCTACCCACTTAGTAACGTAATCAACAGCAACTAAAATATGTGTATAACCATTGGAGGCAGGAAAAGGTCCCATATAGTCAAAGCCCCAAACATCAAACGGTTCAATAACAAGAGAATAATTCATAGGCATTTCTTGACGTCTACTAATGTTACCTATTCTTTGACATTCATCACAAGATAAGACAAACTTACGAGCATCTTTGAAGAGAGTAGGCCAATAAAAACCAGATTGTAGTACCTTGTGTGCAGTTCTATCTCCAGCGTGGTGTCCTCCATAAGATTCAGAGTGACACTTGCGTAGGATTTGTTCCTGTTCATGCTCAGGCACACAACGTCTAATAATACCATTTACTCCTTCTTTATAAAGGTGTGGATCATCCCAGAAGTAATGTCTTAAATCATAAAATAAATTTTTCTTTTGCCGGTATGTGAAACTAGGCGGTATATATTTAGCAACAATGTAATTAGCATAATCAGCATACCAAGGAGCAGTACGAGAAGTATTGACAATCGCTAATTGTTCATCAGGAAAACTATCATTAATAGGCAGTGGGTCATCAAGAACATTCTCTAACCTAGACAAGTTGTCTGCAACGGGGTTCTCAGCTCCCTTTCTATCAATAATATGCAAGTCAAATTCTTGGAGCAAGAGAACCCATCTAATGAGTCTAGGCTTAGCATCTTTCTTTTCCATAAGATATTTAATAGCAGCATGATCAGTGTGAATAGTAACTTTGGAATCAACAATATAAGGTCTAAACTTATCACATGCAAACACAACTGCTAAGAACTCTTTTTCAGTAATAGCATAATTTCTCTAGGCAGTATCAAGAGTCTTACTAGCCTACTGGATAACATTCAATTTCTTATCGACTCTTTGCCCTAAAACAGCACCTACAGCATAATCACTAGCATCGCACATAATTTCAAAAGGTAAATTCCAATCATGTGGCTGAACAATAGGTGCAGTGATCAAAGCTTTCTTAAGTGTTTCAAATGCTTCTACACAATCATCATCAAAGACAAAAGGAATATATTTTTGCAATAAATTAGTCAGAGGCCTAGAGATTTTAGAAAAGTCCTTAATGAACCTCCTATAAAAGCCGACATAACCAAGGAAACTTCTTATACCTTTTATGTCCTTGGGACATGGCATCTTTTCAATAGCATCAACTTTGGCTTTATCAACTTCAATACCTCTCTCGGAGATCTTGTGCCCCAAGACAATGCCTTCATTAACCATAAAGTGACACTTTCCCAATTCAGGACGAGACTAGTGTCTTCGCATCTCTGCAAAACTCGATCAAGGTTGCTCAAACAATCATCAAAAGTGGATCCATAGACGGAGAAGTCATCCATGAATACCTCACAAATCTTTTCACAAAAACCAGAAAATATAGCCATCATGCATCTTTGAAAGGTAGCAGGTGCATTACATAAACCAAAAGGCATATGTCTATAAGCAAAAGTACCAAACGGGCAAGTAAAAGTAGTTTTAGATTGATCCTTCGCGGACAAAGGTATTTGAGAGAAGCCAGAATAACCATCTAGAAAGCAAAAATGTGTGTGTTTGGATTGCCTTTCTAGCATTTGATGAATAAAAGGTAAAGGGTAATGATCTTTCTTAGTAGCTTTATTTAACTTACGAAAATCAATTACCATCCTATAGCCTGTAATAATTCTTTGCGGGATCAATTCATCTTTATCATTAGGAACAACGGTAATACCTCCCTTTTTAGGGACACAATGGACAGGGCTTACTCATTTACTATGAGCAACGGGATAAATAATACCTGCCTCAAGGAGTTTTAGAATCCCCTTTCTTACCACTTCCTTCATTGTGGGGTTTAATCGTCTTTGAGGATCTCTAACTGGTTTGGCATCTTTCTCCACTGAAATTTTGTGTTGACATAATGTGGGACTAATGCCCTTAAGATCGTCCAGAGTATATCCAATAGCAGCTCGGTGCTTCTTCAGAGTTTTCAATAATCTTTCTTCTTCTTTCTCTGAAAGGTTAGCACTAATAATAATAGGATATATTTCTTTTTCATCAAGATAAGCATACTTGAGATTATCAGGTAAGGGTTTGAGTTCGAACACGGGATCACCCTTTGGTGGAGGGGGATCCCCAAGAATTTCAACGGGAAGGTTATGTTTTAGCATAGGTTCTTGTTTAAGGAACACTTCATCTATTTCTTCCCTTTCCTTCATAAACATATCATTTTCATGGTCTAACAAATATTGTTCTAATGGGCTAGTTGGAGGAACAGCAATCGAAGCAAGACCAATAATTTCATCCTTACTAGGTGGTTCCCTTTCACGAGGTTGTCTACTAAACTTAGCGAAATTAAACTCATGAGACATACCATCTATGCCAACAGTGACAATATTCTTTTCACAATTAATCTTAGCACTAGTAGTATTCAAGAAGGGTCTACCAAAAATAATGGGACAAAAATCATCTTGTGGGGAACCAAGAACAAGAAAATCAGTAGGTTATTTAATCTTCCCACACAAGACTTCAACATCTGTAACAATCCCAATAGGTTTAATGGTGTCCCTATTAGCAAGCTTAATAGTAACATCAATGTCTTCTAATTCAACAGGTGCAATATCGTGCATAATTTCTTTATAAAGATCATAAGGTATCGCATTAGCACTAGCACGCATATCACATAAGCCATGATAACAATGATCTCCTATTTTAACAGAAATAACAGGCGTGCCTACAACAGGTCTACGTGTCTTAGTATCGGGTCTAGCAATATTAGTAGTTTCACCCAAGAAAGAGATAACATGCCCATCTAAGTCCTCATCCAAGAGATCTTTAATCATAGCAATACCAGGTTCAACATTAATTTTCTCAGGAGGTGTATAGGTCCTAGTAGTACTCTTACGAACAATAGTCGAAGCTTTAACATGATCTTTTATCCTAACAGGAAAAGGAGGTTTTTCGACATAAGCATTAGGAATAATAGGATCACTATATGTAATAGTCTTTTCTTCTACTGTAATAGTTGCAACTACTTTCACTTCAACAAGAGGATTATATTTAAACCACTTCTCTTTAGGGAGATCAACCTGAGTAGCAAAAGTTTCACAAAAAGTAGTTACTATCTCAGAGTCAAGTCCATACTTAGAGCTAAATCCATGGAAAGTATTGGTATCCATAAAAGATTTAACACAATCGAACTTAGGTGTCATACCTGACTCCTTACCACTGTCGGAACCCCAATCTTCAGAGTTGCGTTTAATTCTTTCCAATAAGTCCCATTTGAAATCAATAGTCTTCAGCATATAGGAACCAGCACAGGAAGTATCGAGCAGGTTGCGATTATCAAGAGAAAGTCGAGCATAAAAATTCTGAATAATCATTTCCCGAGATAGCTCATGATTGGGGCATGAATATAGCATTGACTTAAGCCTCCCCCAAGCTTGAGAGATGTTTTCTCCTTCGCGAGGCCAGGAATTATAGATGTAACTACGATCACGATGAACAAGATGCATAGGATAGAACTTCTGGTGAAATTCCAACTTCAGTCGCTTATAATTCCAAAATCTTGTATCATCACATAGCCTATACCATGTCATTGCATCTCCCTTCAAAGATAAAGGGAAGACCTTCCTTTTGAAAACATCATCGGGGATACCTGCAAGCTTAAATAATCCACAAACTTCATCTACAAAGATAAGGTGTAAGTTAGGATGCAATGTTCCGTCTCCTGCAAAAGGATTAGCTAGCAGTTTTTCTATCATACCCGAAGGAATCTCAAAGTGAATATTTTCATAAGGTTTAGTAGCTTGAGGAGCATCTCTTTGCTCTTCTGGTTGGGGTGAAGATACCCCAAACAAGCCCCTAAAAGGATTAGTTTCCATAGTGACAAGTAACAGAAAATTTCAGCACACTATATAAATGTTTCCTTACCAAGTTCCACTCACCAAAAGCGCTACACTCCCCGGCAACGACGCAAAAAAAGAGTCTTGATGACCCAAAAGTGTAGGGTATCTCTCGTAGTCCTTTTGATAAGTAAGAGTGTCGAACCCAACGAGGAGTAGAACGAAATGATAACGGTTTTCAGTAAGCTTTTCTCTCCAAGCACTGAAATAGTAGGTGATAGATAGTTTTGTGATAAGATAAATAGTAACAAGCAAAAAGTAAATAAGGTAAATAAAGTGCAGCAAGGTGGCCCAATCCTTTATGTAGCAAAGGATAAGCCTGGACAAATTCTAATAATGAAGAAGGAGCTCCCGAGGACACATTGGGAATTATCGTCAAGCTAGTTTTCATCACGTTTGTAAGATTCGCGTTCGGTACTTTGATAATTTGATATGTGGGTGGACCGGAACTTGGGTACTGCCCTAACTTGGACAAGCATCCCACTTATGATTAACCCCTATTGCAAGCATCCACAACTACAAAAAGGAGTATTAAGGTAAACCTAACCACAACAGTAAACATATGGGTCCATATCAACCCCTAACGAAGCAACGCATAAACTAGGGTTTAAGGTTCTGTCACTCTGGCAACCCATCATCTACTTATTACTTCCCTATGCCTTCCTCTAGGCCCAAATAATGGTGAAGTGTCATGTAGTCGACGTTCACATAACACCACTAGAGGAAAGACAACATACATCTCATCAAAATATCGAACGAATACCAAATTCACATGACTACTAATAGCAAGACTTCACCATGTCCTCAGGAACAAACGTAACTACTCACAAAGCATATTCATGTTCATAATCAGGGGAGTAATAATATGCATAGAGGATCTGAACATATGATCTTCCACCAAGTAAACCAATTAGCGTCAACTACAACGAGTAATCAACACTACTAGCAACCCACAGGCACCAACTTGGGGTTTTGATACAAGATTGGATACAAGAGATGAACTATGGTTTTGAGAGGAGATGGTTCTAGTGAAGATGTTGATGGAGATTGACCCCCTCCCGATGAGAGGATCGTTGGTGATGACGTTGGTGATGATTTCCCCCTCCCAGAGGGAAGTGTCCCCGGCAGAACAGCTCCGCCAAAGCCCTAGATTGATTCCGCCAAGGTTCCGCCTCGTGGCGGCGGAGTTTCGTCCCGTAAGCTTGCCCCTGATTTTTTCGAGGGTAAAAGTGATTATATAGTAGAAGATGGACGCGGGAGGCCCACCAGGGGGCCCAGGAGATAGGGGGCCGCGCCCTACAGGGGGGCGCGCCCCCTATCTCCTAGACAGGGTGTGGGCCCCCTGGCCTATTTCTTTCACTTATAAATTCTTAATAAATCCAAAAAGTTGTTTCGTGGAGTTTCAGGACTTTTGGAGTTGTGCAGAATAGGTTTCCAACGTTTGCTCCTTTTCCAGCTAGAATTCCAGCTGTCGGCATTCCCCCTCTTCATGGTAAACCTAGTAAAATAAGAGAGAATAGCCAGAAGTATTGAGATATAATGTGTAATGACAGCTCATAATGTAATACATATTGATATAAAAGCATGATGCAAAATGGACGTATCAGTTTACAAGCTCAACAAGGCACTGTATGGCCTCAAACAAGCCCCTCGTGCTTGGTATGATATGCTCAAAGACTTCTTGATGAGCAAAGGCTTCAAACCTGGTTCACTAGATCCCACTCTCTTCACGAAGACATATGATGGTGAACTGTTTGTGTGCCAAATCTATGTGGATGGCATTATCTTTGGCTGCACCAACAAGAAATACAGTGATGAGTTTGGCCAGATGATGCGAGAGCAATATCAGATGTCCATGATGGGTGAACTGAAGTTCTTTCTGGGTCTCCAAATTTGTCAACAACGCAATGGTATCTTCATATCTCAAGAAAAATATCTCAAAGATTGCGTGAAGAAGTTTGGAATGCAAGATTGCAAAGGATACACGACGCCAATGCCAACCAAAAGTCATCTGTGTCCCGACGACAATGGTAAAGAGTTCGACCAAAAGGTATACCGCTCCATGATTGGTTCTTTGTATTATTTATGTGCATCTAGGCCAGATATAATGCTTAGTTTGCATGTGTGCCCAATTTCGAGCGGCACCAAAGGAATCGCATCACTTAGCTGTGAAGCGAATTCTTTGATATTTGGCTTACACCCCAACACTAGGATTATGGTATCCAAAGGGCTCAGAGTTTGATCTAGTTGGATTCTCAGATGCTGATTATGCTGGTGACAAGGTTGATCGCAAGTCCACATCATGCACATGTCACTTTCTGGGATGATCACTTGTCTGTTGGTCTTCAAAGAAGCAGAACTGTGTATCTCTCTCCACTGCTGAATCTGAATACGTTGTTGCTGGATCTTGCTGTGCTCAGCTTCTCTGGATGAAGCAAACTCTCAAGGACTATGGCATACACCTGAAGAATGTGCCTCTCGACTGCGACAATGAGAGTGGCATCAAGATTGCCAACAACCCAGTTCAGCACTCGAAGACAAAGCACATTGAGATTCGTCATCACTTCCTCAGAGATCATGTTATGAAGGAAGATATTGATATCATTCACGTCGACACTAAAGAGCAATTGGTTGATATCTTCACAAAGCCCTTGGATGAGAAAAGGTTTTGCAACTTGCGTGTGAGCTAAATATCTTGGAATCCTCAAATGTCCTGTGAATGGGACACACATCCTAACACTTATGCATTTTGATGACTTAGATGTGCAATACACAAAGTAACGTATATCTTCAATCAATGAAGACATACACTCTAAGTGTGAATACATTAATGCGGAATTTGACTTCGGAGCGCCACGATAATTGTGCGCTGTGTCTGGGTCTAATACTTCCTATACGGTGGGCAACGCCACCACCAAACTTTTGTTTGAATCGTGTCTCTTAGCGTTATGTTTTCAAAGTCTTCATAATTGATTTGTCTTCATCCCTGACTTATTTTCAAGTTTATCTTCATATGGTTGATTTGGCCTTATAATAGCAGTATACTTTTGTTCTGTCCTCTACAACATTCACTTATAGCTATAGTTTTGCGCTGAATCTTTTGATCTAAGTTAATGTGATCGGGCCCTAACCTATCTATGCTTCTACCTCAACTCTATCTGTCCAAATCATATGCACTCTATTGAAAACTGTCGATTGTCTTCACTGAACCTTGTCAGCTGAAGTCAATCTGACAAACATTAATGTCTGTTTTTAAATGCTCTATCTTTATTACCGCAAATCCAAAGAATTCGGAATGACCCCCCCTGACAATCTAGGCGTGCGTGGGAACATGGAACAACTACCAAGGAGTTGCATGCTCGCCACATGTCCTTCAAATGTGAATCGCCAGGGGCACCTATGTAATTACGCTGTGTTGTCCCTTTCCTTATAAATACACATCCCATCACGGTCAAAAATTCTTCTTCCACCTCGCCACCTCCCGAAAACCCTAGCGCCACCGCTAGCTGTCGATGACGCCGGCGACGAAGCGCTTAGCTGCCGCGACTTCTCCGACGCCGTCCTCACGCCAGCCGCGGACCTCATCTTCTCTGTCGCCGCCGTAGCTGTCTCTCGTCGCCAAGTTAGGGCACGGGAGATTAAACTGCTTGGCCTCAACTCCCCTCCGTCTAGCAGTTCTTATTATGGTAATTAAAACTCACTTTTTACTGTCTTTTTGATCTGATAGATTCATCCTTCCTTACCAAAAGTAGTTTCTACATCTCCAGTCTCTTTCTGCATCTCATATTGTGCGTAGTCTGTTCACTTATGCTTCACTACAAATTAGATTCCTCACTTGTACTTATTCTTGGATTTGTACAAATCTGGAACCAACTCTCATCAAATAAGTGAATGTCTTCGCGATATGAGGTCAATGTCTTCAAACTGATTTATCTTCAAAATCTTGTGAGAATGCATATGACCTCTTCCCCTTCCCTCGCATCTCTAATGCTGTCACAGGTACATGTGCGTGGGAGAATCCCTTGGTTCTCATAGTCTGCATTCATTTACAGTGTTCTTACATAGTCACATAAATTCTCCCGAAGCAAGTTCTTGTCTGACTAGCCGCAAGAAGTCTTTGCAAGTTCTGAAGCCTTTCAGGTTAAGCTTCATGGCTACTGAGAAACCAGCAAGAAAGGGTGGCAGAAAGCATCGTGGCAACACTTCCAAGGATTCGCCTCCAGAATTACATGAGATGTACAAAACAGACCCAGAGGAGAGCTATACTAGACGCAAGAGTCACATTCAATGGATTCGAAGATACTGGGCTGAGGAATGGTTCAAGTACCAGTTTGTCACTGAAGAGTATGCTAAGAAAAATGCCATCAAGCTACCCTGGGGAGATATATTGTACAAAATGCTTCAACCCAGAACCCAAACTAAAGCTATTGAGCAAGGCTTCTATCCATGCATGGTTCGCGGACCAGAGCCAGAGAATGCTGACCCCTCTTCTCTGTCGTGGTGTCGCGAATACCATCTCTTCAAGCGCAACTATCAGTTCACAAAAGATTCTGCTGTGAAGAACAAGAAAGCATTCGGACTTGACTTCAACCCTGGTCCGTCCTCTCCACGGGAAGATGGCACCTGTGAAGCCAATGAAAATAGGATTGGCCCCTTCTACAACTTCGAAGGCCTCCTCGCGCACATCACAATTGAAGGTGCGAATGTGGATCATACTGATGATGATGCTGACACCGATGATGCACCAGCTCCTCCTCCTAAGCCGCAGAAGCAGAAGAAAGCTAAGTCTTCCAAACCCACTGCTGCACCAAAAGCTTCGTGAGTGAAGCCATTGGCAACTTCCCCTCCTGCTCCAAGTAACACCTCTGAAGATCAATCTCGTGTCTCCAAACGTACCTAGAAGCCTCAGAAGAGAACTGCTCAGAGGACAAGTCAAGCACTGACACCAGCTGCCATTCTAAGGAACGAATCTGAAGCTATTGATTTGTCGTTTGATGACAAGTTTGGTGAGGACGCTCTTGAACAGCTGATAAAGAGCAAGCAAGAGGCGGAGATCTTCAATGATCTGCCCCTCTTCGACGTAACCATACTGGACAACTTTATTGATGAGTTGTTTGACAACCCAGATCTCAGCTTTGATGATCTTCAGCTTCCGATTGGCATCAGCGTCGCATTCCAAGGCACCATTGCTCCTGAGCTGGCTCTAGCTCAGAAGATCGTCGAACTCAAAAACAAAATTGATTTTGAGAAAGAGCAGTTCAAGAAGCATGTGGCCAAGCTCAGTGTGGCTGATGTTCAGAAATTCAAGCTCATGCTGAATGACCTCAAGGAAGCGTTTCACAAGAAGCATGAAGAAGCCAAAGGCTCAAGAGAACGTATGAAGAATCTTGCTGCCAACTGTGTTCAAGCGTACAATGAAGCTGAAAAGCGCAAGGCTCTTGGGCGTCCAGGCATTGACCCCAAGATGGCTGCCAAGAAGAAGTCTGTTGTGGCCCCAACTGAAGCTCCATGGCGGGAAGAACCTCGCATTGTCTTCCCCGCCAGCATGACAGGCTCGAAGCCTAAGGTCCCCACATCAGCTTCAGAACAGGAGAAAACCAAAGCAGCTGAAGCCCAAGACAGAAAGCGTAAAACCAAGAACACCACTGATGATGCACCACCCCTCAAGAAGAGGAAGACCAAGAAGAGAGATCGGGCCGCTCCCATAGAGCCCCTGGTTGTTGAGCCCATTGCTTTTGCTCCGCCTCCATCTGAAAATCAAGAGCGGCATTTGATTGTTCATGAGCATGCTTCCACAGAGGCTCCTGAAGCTCAAGAAGTTCCAGTCATTGACCCCATCGCGACTGAAGACATTGGTCCTCAAGAAAATGTAGAAGATGATGAAGTCCTTCCTCAGATCCAGCGCCCCACAGTATCATCGCCTGTTCACACGAACAACGAACCCATCAGTATTGGTCGTCCTTTGACGCCAATCAGACAGGATGCCTCATGGGCTGATCGCCCCCAACCAGCTACCCCAGTTCAAGACTCACCAACTACACACCGTCCTTCACCAACCCAAGGTACCAGTCCAATTGTCGATGACGACAATTACATGGAAACCACACCATCACCCAAAGCGTCGCCCGTGTTTCAACAGCTTCGCAAAGGCCAGAGGCCATCCATCTCCATGACAACCATCACAGAAGAGGGTTCCCACCAATCCAGCTCAGTGGCACAAAAAGTATTCCCTGAAGACAATCCTTCTGTGACGGTTCCTGTGTCCAAAGCTAATGCTTCTGAAGAGATTCTGGCTGCAGCAGCCGATGAAAGACAAGAAGAACGTGTTGCAACACCCCCCACCAATCAAGCAGAAAATGTTCTCGAGGAGAATGTGTCCATGCCCGACCCTCCATCTACTCAAGTGGAGGTTGAGAATACTGAGGCTGCCACCAACAACGCCACTGAAGCCAATGACGTTGTCATGACTCAAGCCAATGTGGCGCCTCAAGTTAACACTGTGAATGAAGCCAATGATGCACCTGCAACCAATGTGCAGCAAGACGCCTCTGCTAATGCCTCTGCTCCGTTACCGCCACCAAGGCCACACACCATTGAGCATGCATTCTATCAAGGCAAACTTGTTCCTGTGAAGTGGCCCATTCTGATTCCTCCGCCTGCTCCCGGTACCCAGTTTGATTATTGATGTCTACTACACAACCTTCTTCTTGTAGACGTTGTTGGGCCTGCAAGTGCACAGGTTTGTAAGACAGTAGCAAATTTCCCTCAAGTGGATGACCTAAGGTTTATCAATCCGTAGGAGGCGTAGGATGAAGATGGTCTCTCTCAAACAACCCTGCAACCAAATAACAAAGAGTCTCTTGTGTCCCCAACACACCCAATACAATGGTAAATTGTATAGGTGCACTAGTTCGGTGAAGAGATGGTGATACAAGTGCAATATCGATGGTAGATAAAGGTATTTGTAATCTGAAATTATAAAAACATCAAGGTAACTAATGATAAAAGTGAGCGTAAACGGTATTGCAATGATTGGAAACAAGGCCTAGGGTTCATACTTTCACTAGTGCAAGTTCTCTCAACAATAATAACATAGATAGATCATATAACAATCCCTCAATATGCAACAAAGAGTCACTCCAAAGACATTAATAGCGGAGAACATACGAATAGATTATGGTAGGGTACGAAACCCACATAGCTACTGGTACATACCCTCGGCCTCGAAGATGAACTACTCCCTCCTCGTCATGGATAGCGTCGGGATGATGAAGATGGCCACTGGTGAAGGATCCCCCCTCCGGCAGGGTGTCGGGAAGGGCTCCCGAGAGGTTTTTGGTGGCTACAGAGGCTTGCGGCGGCAGAACTCCCGATCTATCTTGATTTTTCGATGTTTTTAGAGTACGTAGGCTTATATAGGCGAAAGAAGTCGGTCGGGAGGTGCTCGAGGGGCCAACGAGATAGGGGGCGTGCCTAGTAGGGGGGGGGGCTATCTCCTGTCCTCCTTGAGGATCTTATGATGTAAACTCCAAGTCTCCAGGATGATATTCTTCCCAAAAATAACGCTACCGAAGGTTTCATTCCGTTTGGACTACGTTTAATATTCCTTTTCTTCGAAATACTGAAAGAGGCAATAAAACAACAATATGGGCTAGGCCTCCGGTTAATAGGTTAGTCCCAAAAGTAATATAAAAGTGTATAATAAAGCCTGTAATCATTCAAAACAGATAATAAAATAGCATGAATGCTTCATAAATTATAGATACGTTGGAGACATATCAATTATCATGTGGAGCACAGGCCTCAGGTTCAGAAGCCAAAGCCCAGATTTCCAAGGTTTCCAGGTACTACATCTGCACCAGGATCGTTCAATGTAAATGGCTTCATTGCACACAACACCTTCTTTGATAGTGCCAAGAACCCATACTCCAAGTCCAGAATATCATCTGATAGGTTATGGAGTTATCAGCAACGCAACTATTACTCTTGTGTTCTGTACAACCAAGGGCGCGTATTTCCTCATATGCGTCTGGATTCCGAAGCTTTTGCTGGCCTGCCACGCCTAGAAAAAGCACTTGACTGCTTTCGAGATGCAGGCTTGCTGTAGTTTATCACTAACAAAGAGCACTGGAATGAAGAGCTTCTGCTCCAGTTTTATGCCACTCTCCACATTCGAGGCTATAACAGGGATCCGAAGACATGGGTCCTTGAGTGGATGACAGGAAATGTCCATCATGAAGCCAAAGCCTTTGACCTCACTGAGCTTACCGGCCGTTCCACTCCAGGTGAACTCTATGAACCTGGCTGTCAGCTTCACCGCAATGCAGTAGAAAGCATCTTCCAGAAGCCAGAGCCCAACATGAGCCAAATGCTGAGCATGATGAAGCCACTGCCACTTGACGCTGAATATCCAAAGGAATTCTTTGTTGAAGACCTAGAGTATCTGCCTCGCACCATCTATCATATCATAAGGCGAACTCTAAGGCCCATCAAAGGGCATTCCTTCTCCGCAAGGCTTGAAGGTGCAATGAAGACATTGGTCTTCTACATTCTGAATGGCAAAAGCTTCAATGCTCGGGACTTCTTCATTAGACAGTTTGCTGCTTCTGGCTCTAACATCTTTGGTGTGAAATTTAATGCTCCTTGGATTATGTGTCTGATCAACCTTCACTCTGCTATTAACTATCAGCCCTCTGCACGCAATCATCTTATATTCCTGCCAGAGGTTGATATGTCAGTCGAAGCCATCTACCAAGAGCCTGCCAAAGAGGCAATATATCTTCACACTATCGATCGTCAGAGTTTCTCTCAAGATGTTGAAGGTGTTCAGGCTGCTTCTCGTGTCTATCCATTGGCCGGCAACACTCACTATGCACGTACTGAAGCCACTGAGAGCACCATTGCTCCAAGGACTCGCAAGCGATCCCGTGTGCTCAATGACCGAGAGCTTCTTGTGGCACTGCATTAGAAACAAGACAAGCATCATTTCTGGCTCAAACGACAAATGCAAAGTCTCTTGGTGGATGTAAATCGCATTCGCAATCTTGCCACCAAGAACGCCTTTGTCGCTCATGAAACCTGTCGGAGGACTTGGAAGAGTTTGACATTACTAAGTGCTGAAGCTGATCTCTAAGATGATGGCTTCACCGAAAGATTCAAGTTTGACTCCACTCCTCCAAGGAATGATGTTCTACGTCGAACCCCATCTCTTGAAGACTCAGAGTACTCTTCATCCGCAGCCACTGTTCATGCCAGAGTTATTGATGAAGCCGATGATGCTACTTCACCACCTCCAACCTCAGCGCGTCTCGACACTGCACCAAGTTCTTCTACACCACCAAACCTCAATGACCACCCTGCTGCTTCATCTACTCCTCATGGGAACGAGTAGCGACTATGTCTTCAAACCTTTTTGGTCCTTACTGACAAAAGGGGGAGAAGCATATGTTGATAGTCTTCAAGCGGGTCCATATGGGTGGTTGCTATACTTTTTCCTAGTGCTTACAACTCTCGTTTTGATACATTTGGTTATTTGAGTTGTAACACTTAAACTCAATGGTTTTCTACTACTTTTTACTGCTATTATGTGATGCAATGATAAATTCCACATGAGCGATGATAAATCCCGCATGAAGTCATTTCGCAGACATCCATCTTTCATTATGCATGTCATTATTCCTGTATATCTTTTCATGCATGATGTATTGTATTCGTATGGTGTGAAGGATCTCCACAAGTACAACCTGCCATGTGCATTTGCATTCCAACGCAAAACATTTATATGCACATCTTCAGGGGGAGCCTTTTTCCATATGAAGACAATGCCTCAATCCTTTACAATTTCACATACTTTTATCCCCGTTGAAAACTTCAACCAGTTTGTCATCAATCACCAAAAAGGGGGAGATTGTAAGTGCATCTAGTGCCACCCCTAGTTGGTTTTGGAGTATTGACGACAAACCTGGTTGAGGGACTAATGTGTTTGTGAGAATTGCAGGATAACACAGGTAGTAGTCCCTCATTGATTCGGTTTACCTACCGGAGATGACCTCTAAAAATGTGTGAAGACATTGAAGACAATGGTGGTCTGTGAAGCTAATCATGCTTAAGACTATGACATGAGAAGACAATGTCTGAAGACGATGGAGCGCGAAGACTTAGTTGTTTCGTTGTTTCTCTTCTTCTTTGTTGAGTCATAGGAACAACTGCACTCTTAAGTGGGGTCCATGTGAACAAAGTCAGAGTGACTGAAGTGATGCTCAACCAAATCCTATGTCTTCGAGCGAAGACAATGAGAGCAAACCTTATCCAGAGTCGGATAAGTCAGCTTTACTTCTAGCCCAAGTCAAGCTGCCGCATGTGTTTGAAATCTGACCGTTGCGACACGTGTCAGTTCCTTAGTGACACATGGTCATTTTGGACAAATCAAGTTGGGTTGCCAGTGGCTATAAATAGCCCACCCCCTACACCATAAATTGGTGGCTGCTCAGAGTTAGATACATCTTTTGTCGTTTGAGAGCAACCCACCTCCGAAGCCTTTGAGAGAGAGAGAATCCTTGCGAGGACAAAGCCCAAATCACCCCCAAAGAGTGTTTGGCATCACTTAAGTTTTTCTGTTCGCGTGATCTGAAGACTTATTTCACTTGAGGACTGTGAATCCTCCAGCCGGTTAGGCGTCACTTTCTGAGCATCCAAGAGTCATTGTGGATTGCCGGTGAACGAAGTCTGTGAAGGTTCGGGAGTCTACCTTGAAGACTTACCAAAGTGATTGGGTGGGGACTAAGAGTCCTTATCTCAAGGGGAATAAGGTGAAGACGCGTTCTTCTAAGTTAAATCTCAGCCTCCCTAACCAGACGTACAGTTGTCACAACAACTAGAACTGGTCGAACATACCCTTGTCCTTCTGAAGTCACTGGTTCTATCTCTCACTTCTCTTTACTTACCATTTTTCTTCGTGAAGTCATTGCCTGTTTGCAATTGTCTGTTTGTCTTCACTGCGTGACTACTTATCCTGATTGGCTTCGCACTATCTTCCTCTCTGATCCTTACTACCTAGCTGCTAATAGTCTTCGTGCTTTCACTTCATTGAATACTTGACTATGGCTTGTCTAGTGTAGTCTACCTTCCGCTACATTCAAATAGTGTTGTTTCTACTGTGTGTCTTCGAAACTCTCATGTTTTGAAGACTTTCATAAAAATCGCCTATTCACCCCCCCCCCCTAGTCGATCACTAGCACTTTCAGGTCAAGGGTTCGGGAGTTCTAGGGTAGAGGGTCGAGGGTTCAAGGGTTCTAGGGTCGATGGTTCGAGGGTCATCGAGGGTCGAGGGTTCTAGGGTTCGAGGGTCGTCGAGGGGCCCAGGGGTCAAGGGTCGAGGGTCGTCGAGGGGTCGGGGGATCAAGGGTCGAGGGTTCGAGGCTTCTAGGGTTGAGGGTTCTAGGGTCGATGGTTCGAGGGTTCTAGGGTCGTCGAGTGGCCGAGGGTTCGAGGGTCGGGGGTCGTCGAGGGATTGAGGATCGCCGAGCGGTCGAGAGGTTGCCTAGTGTCAAAGTATTGAAGAAACCCAAGGCTTCATCATTAGCCGTAAGTAAGCAGGGCATGAGGGTACGAAGTTCTCCAAAGTTATTCTGGAACGGAGTCCCGGATTGGATAATCCGCCGTTTGGTTCAAATTTCAGCAAAGGCCTTCCAAATAGTGATATTCGGAAGGCTCTTGCTGTACTTTGTACCAAAAAGCGCATTATCCTATCTGGGATTCCGTTCCAAAATAACTTTGGAGAGCTTCGTACCATCATGCTCCTGTTACTTTTGCCTAATGATTAAGACATGGTTTTGTTGGATCCTTTGACACTAGACCCTAGAAGCGCTGCAGAGGCCACCCAAATTTACCATGTTAAAAGAGCATTGTCGTCGAGGCCACCCCAAACCCTTGAAGCGTTGCCGAGGCCACCCCAAACCCTAGAGAAGCGTCGAGGCCACTAATTAATATAATTCCTTGTTGTAATTAGCTATAGCTAGGTATAAGTTTTCCACTAATATATCCATCTTTCATGTTTGTATAATAATTGCCATGTTGTAATATTTGCAGAAACTATGGAGCACGGACAAGACGAGGAAGAAGAACAGGTGTTGGGAGACATAATCGCAAACGGATGTGATGTCATGTCGTATCTCAACGGAACCGATGGTCTGGAAGGAGAGAGTGAAGCGGGCTATGGTTATCGAACAACGGAGGAGGAAGGACGTGATTATGATGGCTCCGGTGACCGAATGCTGGTGCAAGAAGGAGACCGTGATGACGGCTCCGGTGACTGAACATAGTCCGGCCAGGTATATATATTAATTAAGCCTGTGTTGACTAGCTAATCGATGCATTAGTTATTTTGGTGTGTACATATATTAACTCTTCTTTCTTCTTTTATATAGCCCTCCGGATCAAGCAATACTTCAGTAAAGAAACGAGGCCCGAAGAAAAAGTTGTGCCCAAATGAAATATTCACGATCATAGAAATCACACACGATGGCCAACCGATTAAACCCTTCCGGACCAAGGAAGAATTTTCTGCTCAGTGCGGGGTTCTTGTTAGGGACATGATCCCGATCAGCATCGAGCTATGGAATGAACCTAAGAAGGAAGAGCTTCAAGTTTTTTTTGTCGAAGATAAACAGAAAGAAGATCTTTGGAAAGCGCTGAAGGTAAATTTCACCCTACCGCAAGAGGAGGATCCGGAGAATCCAGTGATAGAGCCATTGATCAAGTCATGTGCTCTGAAGAAGATGGCAGATATATTCAGGAGGTGGAAGAATGAGTTGAAAACAACGTATGTCGACCAAGACAAGACTCCAGAATTCACCGGACGATTTAAGAAGATAAGAGATCACTGGCCCACATTTGTGGCCAACAAGACATCAGAGAGGAGTAAGAAGATGTCAGCGACTAACAAGATAAATGCTGCAAAGAAGGTGCATCACCATCGCATGGGGTCAGGTGGCTACATCAAAGCCCGGTCGTTGTGGGACAAGGCTGAGCAGGACCTGCTGCTAAAGGGGTCGAACTAGAGACATTGCACTGGCCAGACCGTTGTAGGACCTGGTTCTTCGGGGCTGGCGGAACATTGGACCCTGAAATAGGGAAGTGTTGCTGGACGAACGAGCAACATGAAACACCCGTCACGAAGCTTCG
Source organism: Triticum dicoccoides (assembly GCF_002162155.2). Taxonomy (NCBI): domain Eukaryota; kingdom Viridiplantae; phylum Streptophyta; class Magnoliopsida; order Poales; family Poaceae; genus Triticum; species Triticum dicoccoides. The sequence goes on along the minus strand of NC_041393.1, from coordinate 732,702,303 downwards.
GAAAGCAATCGACGAAGTGCCAGAAGGGAAGTTCGTTCTCAATAGAGAGAACGACGAGCTCACAAGGGCCCTCGGGAATCCTGAGCACCCTGGACGAACACGAGGCATGCCAAGCTCTATTCCGTTGAAGGATGGGTTTCCTGACGCAGGCGGTTACAAAATCCAAGAGAGGAGGAGGAAACTGGAGCAGAGCAAACTGTAGGAGCTTAAGGCAAGGGTAAGAAAGGTAGAGGAACGAGATGTTGAGAACCAGCAGCTGTAAGATCCTGCCCCAGAAGCTACCCCGCCATCTCAGCGGAGAAGCAGCATGCCTTCCACCGAGCTCGTTCAGCAGCCTAACTTGATGGGTCCTAGCTACCCCGTGGATTTTATCACGGATTCACACCAGTGCCACCTTATGATGCAATGACTTCAACTCAAAGTCAACGCGGCTAACGGCTCTGTGTTCCCTCCTTCACCCGGAGCAACTTTTCACTGCAGTCCGATTCCACAAGGCTATGCTGTTGTGATGGTGGACGAAATAACGGAGGTATTTGAGGAGCTCCAGCTTGACCACCCTATAGGTGATGGGGAGAATCAGCTGGGTCTTGCTATGCATACTCCATGTCTATGGCGGAAGGAGCACATCAAGCTTCTTAACTTCACAGCTCCTGCTAGTCAGCTGGGCACTCCGCCTCCTCCGCCTCCTCCTCCTCGTCCGGCGAGTGATCAGGGCACTCTGCCTCCTACTCCGGCGCGTGAGGGCGGCAGTACTCCGCCTGCTCCCACACGTCCGAGCAGCCCGCCTCCTGCTCCCGCGCGTGAGGGCGGAAGTACTCCGCCTCATTCTCCGCCTGCTCCGGCGCGTCCGAGCAGCCCGCCTCCTCCTTTGCCGCCTCATAAGCGACGGAAGAACACAGACGCCGCCACTCTGGCTGCTCCGACGCATCGTAGCAGTCCGCCTCCGGCTGCTCCGCCTCTTCAGCAACGAAAGAAGACAGCCGCAGCCACTCCGGCTGCTCCGGCACCTAGCGGTACAGCTCGGCAAAGGCTAGCAGAACGAATAAAAAGGAATATAATTCCCCAGCTCGGTGAACAAGCGAAGCAATCATGCCACCCGCTCAATGTGTCTAGTGATTCTATTGACAAATGCCTATCAACGCTTGTGAACAAACATTCATAATTATGATTGTATCAGTATGTAAACCATTATCTATTTAAAACATCAAGAATAAAATACTTGAGTGGTCCATGAAGTGAAGAAAGTACCAGAAGGTGCACGGTTCTCATCGTTCTTTAATGAAGGCTGTGATCCAGTACTCATCGCTGCATGCCAAATCAAACAAAATTTTCAGAATGATAATATAGAAGTTAAGCAAGTTCATCACGTGCCCTGGTGCGTCGGATCTAGCTTTGGCGATACAGAAGGAGATGATAGCTTTTGACGATACAGGAGGAGATGGATCAAATATTATTAAAAATATTATACAACTACAAAGCCATGATAGGTACAATACACGTATAGGGCAAAGCCAAGAGTATTTTTTTGAAAACGGGGCGTGTTCGAGGGGTGTTGTTAGGACCGTTCAGAGTAGTTTCATGGAGGTGGAGGCCTCGCGGAGTTGGGGACGTGCATGCGCACATGCATAGCTACCCGTCCATGGGTGGATGGATACATGCATATGTGCATATCAGCATATGTGTGATCTTGGTTGGTGTGCAACTGTGCATCGGTAGGTACGGTGCTCGTTGTTATTCAAAGAAAAACTGCATATGTGTTCACCTACACCTAGCACCGGAGCTTTAGTAGACCCACGAACAACTTCCACAAAATAAAAATTACGGGCCAATGTGGGAAGATTTGGTTGAAAATGGAAG
>NC_041393.1:732699571-732700344 GCF_002162155.2 Triticum dicoccoides | reverse complement strand
GATGGAGAGGTCCATAACCCAGCTTTGTTCCTCCATTTCGAAACATAGTGCGCCCGCGTTTTTCGGGGTCCAATTTTGACCATAAACTTAACTAACAAGACCGACTACGGCGGGAAAAAATTATATAATTGAACACTTTTTAAAATACGAATTCACTGGTATAACTTTTGCTCCAGCTATAGTCGGTCTCGTTGGTTAAATTTATGGTCAGATTTGAAGCACGGGTTAGAGGAAGCACTATATTTTGAAACAGAGAGAGTAACATTTTTGTCTGCCACCGTCCGAACTGACCAAGGTACAACGCTCAGGTATTAGAAGGACATGCAAATGATTAGGATCAACTGTTTTATTTGCAGTAGTAGATTTATATGACCTGCACGCCTATAGATGCAGTGGTGAAATGTGCATGTGGCACCAAATCTCCTCTTGTTTTTTGAAAACAATACCATTTTATAAATTAATTGGTTAGGATATACTCGATTTATCTATGAGAGTTACTAACCACTGGCAACCGGTTCTTTATTCGGGGCAATTGTTGCAGTAGAAGTTCCCGCTGAGTTGTTTGGGGAAGTCGTATAAAAATGTTGTGGAGGGACGGACTTGTCATGGGTCGCTGCATGGTGCATCGGAAATATAAATAAGTTAGTGAGTAGCATGCATATGTCATATGGGAGTTATGATAATTGAACGCTCTAAGCAGCTCACCTTTGTCCATCGCGTCCTTGTGATCGGAGTCGGCCATATGCTCAATATAACTGTGTCTCGTAAGCTAG
>NC_041393.1:732697539-732699471 GCF_002162155.2 Triticum dicoccoides | reverse complement strand
GCCCCTTTAGAAAAAAACAAAAAACCCAGCCCCTGAACTGCCGACGTGTGGAAGCCTTTTGGTCCCGGTTGGTGGCATCAACTGGGACAAAAGGTCCCCCTGCCTGGGCAAGCCGCAACGGCCACGTGGAGCCCCATCTGTCCCGGTTACTGGGCGAACCGGGACTAAAGGTATAGGGCTTTAGTAACGACCCTTTAGTCCCGGTTCGGGAACCGGGACAAATGGCCCTTACGAACCGGGACGAATGGGGTTTTTTCTACTAGTGGGTCCAGACGTTGGACATTCATGAGAGAGCCGGTCCGGGCCAAACCCTAGAAGCGTTGCCGACAACTGGGCCGCATTTGTGGCCCACAAGACATCGGAGAAGAGTAAGAAGATGTCAGCGACAAATAAGATAAATGCTGCAAAGAAGGAGCATCACCATCGCACGGGGTCAGGTGGCTACCTCAATGCCCGGCAATTGTGGGACAAGTCTGAGAGTGACCTGATTGCTAAAGGCATCAAACCAGAGACATTGAACTGGCCAGACCGTTCAAGGTCTTGGTTCTTCGGGGTTGGGGGAATCTTGGACCCTGAAACAGGGAAGTGCGTTTGGACGGACGAGCAACTTGAAATACCCATCAAGAAGCTTTAGAAGTATAGTGCTGCAGCGCATCAAGGGACGTTTGTTCACAACAGAGAGAACAACGAGCTCACAAAGGCCCTCGGGAATCCTGAGCACCCTGGACGAACACGAGGCTCGCCAGGCTCCGTTGCGTGGAAGGTTGGGTTTCCCAATGCAGGCAGTAACAAAACCCAAGAGAGGAGGAGGAAAGTGGAGCTGAGCAAACTGCAGAAGCTGAATGCAAGGGTACGAAAGCTAGAGGAACAAGTTGTTGAGAACCAGCGAGATCCTGCCCAAGCTACCCCAGAAGCTACCCCGCCATCTCAACGGAGAAGCAGCATGGCTTCCACCGAGCTTGTTTAGCAGCCTGACTTCATGGCTCCTAGCTACCCCGTAGATGCTATCACGGAGTCACACCAGTGCCGGCCTATGACGCAATGGCAGAACCTCAAAGTCAAGGCGGCTGTCGGCTCTGTGTTCCCTCCTGAACTCGACACAACTTTTCACTGCCTTCCGATTGCACAAGGATATGCTGTTCTGATGGTGGATGAAATAACGAAGGGATTTGAGGAGCTCCAGCTTGACCACCCTACAGGTGAAGGGAGGACTCAGCTGGGTCTTGCTCTGAAGACTCCATGTCTATGGAGGAAGGAGCACATCAAGATTTTGAACTTCACGCCTCCGCCTCCTCCTCCTCCTCCTCCGGGGAGTCAGTTGGACACTCTGCCTCCTCCGCCTGCTCCTCCTCCTCCGGTGAGTGATCCGGGCACTCCGCGTCCTGCTCTGGCGCATGAGGGCGGCACTCCGCCTCCTTCTCTGCCTGCTCCGACGCGTCCGAGCAGCCCGCCTCCTACTTCGCCTTGTTGGCAACGGCGGAACACAGATGCCGCCGCTCTAGCTGCTCCGGCGCGTCGGATCACTCCGCCTCCTTCTACTACTCGTCAGCAGCAACGGAAGAGAGCCGCCGCCGCTCCGGCGTCTAGCAGTTCAGCCAGAGGCGGGAGGCAATACAGATTCGGTTCATCTCTCAAGCCTGTAGAGAAGTTACCATACGAGATGACCGTGGAGCAAAACGAGCAGATCTTTCAAGGCCAAGTGAAGGACTTATTTGAAACGAAAAGAGCTATGAAACGTCGACCTCCGGCGAAGAAGATGGATCCGGTGAAAGTGAAGCGCACTCTCAATGCCCTGAAGCGACCACCACTGCCTTCGCCGGATAACAACCATCTCCGCTGTCTTAAAAAGACATTGCAAGAAGTGCGCCAGTCGGGAAGTACTTCAACTGACAAAAGGTTAAAATAACGAAGAAGTGGGAAGAAAACTCCCCA
>NC_041393.1:732695365-732697218 GCF_002162155.2 Triticum dicoccoides | reverse complement strand
AGTGATATCGTCGCAAATCAGCCGCTACTTCTCGGTTTCACTATTGGTGATTACCTGCCCGACGACGTACATTTTGAAACAATGGAGGTGGAGGAATTCCAATACCATTACGGGAAGCCTCTCGTCAAAGATACTCTTGCTCTAACAACGATGATGCGACAATTCCATGACTGGTACATGAAAACCTGCAGCGAGTCTGGGAAGGATGCTTTGTCGATGATGATAAAAGAGGATCACGACTTCATTGGCCAAGAACTGTTAACTTTTGATTTCGACGAGTTTTTCCAGTTCTACAATCAAAAGGCCCTCGACAAATCACCTGTGGCTTGCTACTGTTTGTAAGTACTATTTTCTGCAATTAAGTCTATATATATATAGCTCAGCTCTTTCATTGCCGAATGCAGAAAAGCAAAAATCTATGACATTGGGTTCATTAACTCAAATGTCATACATGAATACACGGTCAAACACAAAGCCGAAGAGATCGAGGACAACTTGCTCAAATCGTTGCTCAAAAATCAAACCAAAGATAAAATAATCTTTCCTTACAACTTCAAGTGAGTGTTACTGTCTTGTGCATAATCAGTTTCCCTTATTACTCGAGGTTATAGTCATGTAACCGGTGAGTTGTGCATGCGTGCCCAGGTTCCACTTTATTCTCCTAGTGATTAAGCTTGAGAAGGGAGAAGTAACCGTCTTAGACTCGAGATGAAAATATCCCGAGGACTATGCGGACATGACTCGAATGCTCCAGAAGTAAGTTCAATCGATCATTATCGCACCATATCTGCAACTTTATTCATTTCCTGATATCAAGTAATTATTTTCTTTGTCTGCCAGAGTTTGGAAAGAGTTCACCGCAATTTCTCCGGGACTGCCGACCGAGCTGACATTTAAAGTCCCGAAAGTAAGTACTACTACCTAGTTCCGCGCATCTCCCATTAATTGTAGCTAGTTTCATCAATACCATTTAGCATGCTTGCTTATCAGTTTGATTGACCTCTATTTCTCGTAAAGTGCTTGTGGCAAGAACAAGGAAATGATTTCTGTGGATACTACATTTGCGAGTTCATCTACAATGAGACGACCATTAATAAGCGGGGCTACTGAAAAACAATATCAAGTGCGTAAGCAAAAATATTCACAATTTTATTTTATTGCCATCATTTGTGTTGAGTTTCATTCATACACATGTATTGACCCTCTTCTTCGATTTAGATCTGGCAGCTGTGGGATGAGCTCCTACCACATGATCGCATAAAAGCAATTCAAGAGGAATTGGCGGGATTCTTTCTTGACCACGTCATCAATAAAGCCGGAGAATACCATGTGGCACTTGACTTCAGATGTTCGGGATTGTAATAGATCTTATATTGTATATATGTAGCTAGTAGCATCGGATAGATATACGAAAACCTGTTGTTCGACCAATCTCTCGGAGAAGGAGAGGTCAATCACTTCTCTCTGTATATGGTCATGACGATCTTCTGTACTTAATGGTTTCCTTCATTTTCTTACTAGCTAGCGTGTCAAGTCCTCTCTATACGTATAGTACGTACCATCACCCAAGCACGGAGATAAAAGAGGTCACTTCTCTCTATTAGCTAGCTAACAAAATATATGAAACCCCTAATTAAATTAGCCATCCAAACCCCCACCCCCACCCCCACCCCCAATATTGGTCCCGGTTGATGTTACCAACCGGGGACAAATGCCCTCCTGCCTGGGCAAGCCGCAACGGCCACGTGGAGCCCCACCTATCCCGGTTCATGAGCGAACCGGGACTAAAGGTCATGGGCTTTAGTCCCGACCGTTTAGTCCCGGGTCCAGAACCGGGACAAATGGGCATCTGG
>NC_041393.1:732679965-732695353 GCF_002162155.2 Triticum dicoccoides | reverse complement strand
TGGTCATGACGATCTTCTGTACTTAATGGTTTCCTTCATTTTCTTACTAGCTAGCGTGTCAAGTCCTCTCTATACGTATAGTACGTACCATCACCCAAGCACGGAGATAAAAGAGGTCACTTCTCTCTATTAGCTAGCTAACAAAATATATGAAACCCCTAATTAAATTAGCCATCCAAACCCCCACCCCCCCCCCCACCCCCAATATTGGTCCCGGTTGATGTTACCAACCGGGGACAAATGCCCTCCTGCCTGGGCAAGCCGCAACGGCCACGTGGAGCCCCACCTATCCCGGTTCATGAGCGAACCGGGACTAAAGGTCATGGGCTTTAGTCCCGACCGTTTAGTCCCGGGTCCAGAACCGGGACAAATGGGCATCTGGAACTGGGACAGATGGACCTTTTGTTGGAAATATGCCCTAGAGGCAATAATAAATAAGTTATTATTATATTTCTTTGTTCATGATAATAGTCTTTTATTCATGCTATAACTGTATTATCCGGAAATCGTAATACACGTGTGAATACATAGACCACAATATGTCCCTAGTGAGCCTCTAGTTGACTAGCTCGTTGTGATCAACAGATAGTCATGGTTTCCTGGCTATGGACATTGGATGTCGTTGATAACGGGATCACATCATTAGGAGAATGATGTGATGGACAAGACCCAATCCTAAGCATAGCACAAAGATCGTGTAGTTCGTTTGCTAGAGCTTTGCCAATGTCAAGTATCTCTTCCTTTGACCATGAGATCGTGTAACTCCTGGATACCGTAGGAGTGCTTTGGGTGTATCAAACGTCACAACGTAACTGGGTGACTATAAAGGTGCACTACAGGTATCTCCGAAAGTATCTATTGTTTTATGCGGATCGAGACTGGGATTTGTCACTCCGTGTAAACGGAGAGGTATCTCTAGGCCCACTCGGTAGGACATCATCATATGCGCAATGTGACCAAGGAGTTGATCACGGGATGATGTGTTACGGAACGAGTAAAGTGACTTGCCGGTAACGAGATTGAACAAGGTATTGGTATACCGACGATCGAATCTCGGGCAAGTAAAATACCGCTAGACAAAGGGAATTGTATACGGGATCGATTGAGTCCTTGACATCGTGGTTCATCCGATGAGATCATCGTGGAACATGTGGGAGCCAACATGGGTATCCAGATCCCGCTGTTGGTTATTGACCGGAGAACGTCTCGGTCATGTCTGCATGTCTCCCGAACCCGTAGGGTCTACACACTTAAGGTTCGATGACGCTAGGGTTATAAAGGAAGCTTGTATGTGGTTACCGAATGTTATTCGGAGTCCCGGATGAGATCCCGGACGTCACGAGGACTTCCGGAATGGTCCGGAGGTAAAGATTTATATATAGGAAGTCCTGTTTCGGCCATCGGGACAAGTTTCGGGGTCATCGGTATTGTACCGGGACCACCGGAAGGGTCCCGGGGGCCCACCGGGTGGGGCCACCTGCCCCGGGGGGCCACATGGGCTGAAGTGGGAAGGGATCCAGCCCAAAGTGGGTTGGGGCGCCACTTCCCTCATGGCCCATGCGCCTAGGGTCAAAGGGGAACCCTAAGGAAGAGTCCTAGGAGGGGAAGGCACCTCCTAGGTGCCTTGGGGGGGAGGGAATCCTCCCTTGGCCGCCGCCCCTTTCCCATCTGGAGGCTGGCCGCTGCCCCTTGGGGTGGGAAACCCTAAAGGGGGCGCAGCCCTCCCCTTCCCCTATATATATGAGGACTAGGGGCTGCCCATAACACGCGATTTGATCTCTAGTTAGTGCAGCCCTGCCCCTCTCCCTCCTCCTCTTCTCCCATGGAGCTTGGCGAAGCCCTGCGGGATTGCCACGCTCCTCCACCACCACCACGCCGTTGTGCTGCTGTTGTATGGAGTCTTCCTCAACCTCTCCCTCTCTCCTTGCTGGATCAAGGCGTGGGAGACGTCACCGGGCTGTACGTGTGTTGAACGCGGAGGTGCCGTGCGTTCGGCACTTGATCATCGGTGATCTGAATCACGACGAGTACGACTCCATCAACCCCGTTCACTTGAACGCTTCCTCTTAGCGATCTACAAGGGTATGTAGATGCACTCCCCTTTCTACTCGTTGCTGGTCTCTCCATAGATAGATCTTGGTGTTACGTAGGAAAAATTTTGAATTTCTGCTACATAACCCAACAGTGGCATCATGAGCTAGGTCTATTGCGTAGATTCTTTGCACGAGTAGAACACAAAGTAGTTGTGGGCGTTGATGTTGTTCAGTATGCTTACCGTTACTAGTCCAATCTTGTTTCGACGGTATTGTGGGATGAAGCGGCCCGGACCGACCTTACACATACTCTTACGTGAGACAGGTTCCACCGATTGACATGCACTTGGTGCATAAGGTGGCTAGCGGGTGCCAGTCTCTCCCACTTTAGTCGGAACGGATTCGATGAAAAGGGTCCTTATGAAGGGTAAATAGCAATTGGCATATCACGTTGTGGTTTTGCGTAGGTAAGAAACGTTCTTGCTAGAAACCCATAGCAGCCACGTAAAACATGCAACAACAATTAGAGGACGTCTAACTTGTTTTTGCAGGGTATGCTATGTGATGTGATATGGCCAAGAAGAATGTGATGAATGATATGTGATGTATGAGATTGATCATGTTCTTGTAATAGCATTCACGACTTGCATGTCGATGAGTATGACAACCGGCAGGAGCCATAGGAGTTGTCTTTATTTTTTGTATGACCTGCGTGTCATTGAAGAACGCCATGTAACTTACTTTACTTTATTGCTAAACGCGTTAGCCATAGAAGTAGAAGTAGTCATTGGCGTGACAACTTCATGAAGACACGATGATGGAGATCATGGTGTCATGCCGGTGACGATGATGATCATGGAGCCCCGAAGATGAAGATCAAAAGGAGCAAAATGATATTGGCCATATCATGTCACTATTTGATTGCATGTGATGTTTATCATGTTTATGCATCTTGTTTACTTAGGACGACGGTAGTAAATAAGATGATCCCTTACAACAATTTCAAGAAGTGTTCTCCCCTAACTGTGCACCGTTGCTACAGTTCGTCGCTTATAAGCACCACGTGATGATCGGGTGTGATGGATTCTTACGTTCACATACAACGGGTGTAAGACAGTTTTACACAGCGAAAACACTTAGGGTTAACTTGACGAGCCTAGCATGTGCAGACATGGCCTCGGAACACGGAGACCGAAAGGTCGAGCATGAGTCGTATGGTAGATACGATCAACATGAAGATGTTCACCGACGTTAACTAGTCCGTCTCACGTGATGATCGGACACGGCCTAGTTGATTCGGATCATGTGATCACTTAGATGACCAGAGGGATGTCTATCTAAGTGGGAGTTCATAAGATGAGCTTAATTATCCTGAACATAGTCAAAAGACCTTTGCAAATTATGTCGTAGCTCGCGCTATAGTTCTACTTTTTAGATATGTTCCTAGAGAAAATTATAGTTGAAAGTTGATAGTAGCGATTATGCGATCAGTAGAAAGCTTATGTCCTTAATGCACCGCTCAGTGTGCTGAACCCCAACGTCGTTTGTCGATGTTGCGAACATCGGACATACACGTTTTGATAACTATGTGATAGTTCAGTTAAATGGATTAAGTAGAGGCACCAAAGACGTTTTCGGAACATCCCGGAACATATGAGATGTTTCGAGGGCTGAAATTGGGATTTCTGGCTCGTTCCCACGTCAAGAGGTATAAGACCTCCGACGATTTTCTTAGCCTGCAAACTAAGGGAGAAAAGCTCAATCGTTGAGCTTGTGCTCAGATTGTCTGAGTACAACAATCACTTGAATCGAGTGGGAGTTGATCTTCCAGATGAGATAGTGATGTTTCCCCAAAGTCATTGCCACCAAGCTGTAGAGCTTCGTGATGAACTATAACATATCAAGGATAGAGATGATGATCCTTGAGGTATTCGCGTTGTTTGACATCGCGAAAGTAGAAATCAAGAAGGAGCATCAATTGTTGATGGTTGATGAAACCACTAGTTTCAAGAAGGGCAAGGGAAAGAAGGGATACTTCATGAAACGGCAAATCAGCTGTTGCACCAATGAAAAACCCGAGGTTGAACCCAAACCCGAGACTAAGTGCTTCTGTAATAAGGGGAACAACCACTGGAGCAGGATTACCCTAGATACTTGGTAGATAAGAAGGCTGGCAAGGTCGATAGAAGTATATTGGATATACATTATGTTAATGTGTACTTTACTAGTACTCCTAGTAGCACCAGGGTATTAGATACCGGTTCGGTTGCTAAGTGTTAGTAACTCGAAATAAAAGCTACGGAATAAACGGAGACTGGCTAAATGTGAGCTGACGATATATGTTGGAAGTGTTTCCGAGTTTGATGTAATCAAACATCGCACGCTCCCTCTACCATCAAGATTAGTATTAAACCTGAATGGTTTATTGAATCTCGATCGTAGTGATACACATTTTCATGCCAAAAGATAGTAATGATAGTACCACTTACTGGTGGCACTGCCATGTAAGTCATATTGGTTTAAAACGCATGAAGAAGCTCCATGTTGATGGATCTTTGGACTCACTCATTTTTGAAAAGTTTGAGACATGCGAACCATTTCTATTGGTATATATGCATGAAGAAACTCCATGCAAATGGACCGTTCGGACTCACTTGATTTTGAATCACTTGAGATATGCAAATCATACCACATAGGCAAGATGACTGAAAAGCCTCGGTTTCAATAAGATGGAACAAGATAGCAACTTGTTGGAAGTAACACATTTTGATGTGTGCAGTCCAATGAGTGCTGAGGCATGCAGTGAATATCGTTATGTTCTTACTTCACAGATGATTCGAGTAGATGTTGAGAATATTTACTTGATGAAACACAAGTCTGAATTATTGAATGGTTCAAGTAATTTCAGAGTGAAGTAGCAGATCATTGTGACAAGAGGATAAAATGTCTATGATATGATCATAGAGATGAATATCTGAGTTACGAGTTTTGGCACACAATTAAGACATTGTGGAAATTGTTTCGCAATTAATACCGCCTGGAACACCATAATGTGATGGTGTGTCCGAACATCATAGTTGCACCCTATTGGATATGGTGCGTACCATGATGTCTCTTATCGAATTACCACTATCGTTCATGGGTTAGGCATTAGAGACAACCACATTCACTTTAAATAGGGCACCACGTAATTCCGATGAGATGACACCGTATGAATTATGGTTTAGAGAAACCTAAGTTGTCGTTTCTTAAAGGTTTGGGGCTGCGATGCTTATGTGAAAAAGTTTCAGGATTAAGCTCGAACCCAAAGCGGATAAAATGCATCTTCATAGGAAACCCAAAACAGTTGGGTATACCTCCTAATTCAGATCCGAAAGCAATATGGATTGTTTCTTAAATCGGGTCCTTTGTCGAGGAAAGGTTTCTCTCGAAAGAGTTGAGTGGGAGGATGGTGGAGACTTGATGAGGTTATTGAACCGTCTCTTCAACTAGTGTGTGGCAGGGCACAGGAAGTTGTTGCTGTGGCACCTACACCAATTGAAGTGGAAGCTTATGATATTGATCATGAAACTTCGGATCAAGTCACTACCAAACCTCGTGGGATGACAAGGATGCGTACTACTTCGGAGTGGTACGTAATCCTGTCTTGGAAGTCATGTTGCTGGACAACAATGAACCTACGAGCTATGGAGAAGCGATGGTGGGCCCGGATTCCGATAAATGGCTCGAGGCCATAAAATCCGAGAACGGATCCATGGACTTTGGTGGACTTGCCCGATGATCGGCAAGCCATTAAGATAAATGGATCTTTAAGAAGAAGACGAACGTGGATGGTAATGTCACCGTCCATGAAGCTCGACTTGTGGCGAAAAGTTTTTCACAAGTTCAAGGAGTTGACTACGATGAGATTTTCTCATCCGTAGCGATGCTTAAAGTCCGTCGGAATTCATGTTAGCATTAGCTGTATTTATGAAATCTGGCAGATGGATATCAAAACGAGTTTCCTTACCAGTTTTCGTGAGGAAAGGTTGTATGTAATACAATCAGAAAAGTTTTGTCAATCCTGAGGATGCTAAAAGGTATGCTAGCTCCAGCGATCCTTCTAAGGACTGGAGTAAGCATCTCGGAGTTGGAATGTATGCTTTGATGATGATCAAAGATTTTGGGTTTGTACAAAGTTTATAAGAAACTTGTATTTCCAAAGAAGTGAGTGGGAGCACTATAGAATTTCTGATGAGTATATGTTGTTGACATATTGATGATCAGAAATGACGTAGAATTTCTGGAAAGCATATAGGGTTATTTTGAAAGTGTTTTTCAATGGAAAGCCTGGATTAAGCTACTTGAACATTGAGCATCAAGATCTATAAGGATAGATCAAAATGCTTAATAATACTTTCAAATGAGCACATACCTTGACATGATCTTGAAGGTGTTCAAGATGGACCAGTCAAAGAAGGAGTTCTTGCCTGAGTTGTAAGGTACGAAGTTAAGACTTAAAGCTCGACCACGGCAGAATAGAGAGAAAGGACGAAGGTCGTCCCCTATGCTTAAGACGTAGGCTCTTCAGTATGCTATGCTGTGTACCGCACCTAAAGTGTGCCTTGCCATGAGTCAGTCAAGGGGTACAAGAGTGATCCATGAATGGATCACAAGACAGCGGTCAAAGTTATCCTTAGTAACTAGTGGACTAAGGAATTTTCTCGATTATGGAGGTGGTAAAAGAGTTCGTCGTAAAGGGTTACGTCGATGCAAGCTTAACACCTATCCGGATAGCTCTGAGTAGAGATACCGGATACGTATAATGGAGCAACAATTTAGAATAGCTCCAAGTAGAACAGTTATTTGGAATAGCTCCAAATAGAGCGTGGTAGCTACATCTAGGAGATGACATAGAGATTTGTAAAGCACACACGGATCTGAAAGGTTCAGACCCGTTGACTAAAAACCTCTCTCACAAGCAACATGATCAAAGATAAAACTCATTGAGTGTTAATCACATAGTGATGTGAACTAGACTACTGACTCTAGTGAACTCTTGGGTATTAGTCACATGGCGATGTGACCTGTGAGTGTTAATCACATGGCGATGTGAACTGGATTATTGACTCTAGTGCAAGTGGGAGACTGTTGGAAATATGCCCTAGAGGCAATAATAAATAAGTTATTATTATATTTCTTTGTTCATGATAATAGTCTTTTATTCATGCTATAACTGTATTATCCGGAAATCGTAATACACGTGTGAATACATAGACCACAATATGTCCCTAGTGAGCCTCTAGTTGACTAGCTCGTTGTGATCAACAGATAGTCATGGTTTCCTGGCTATGGACATTGGATGTCGTTGATAACGGGATCACATCATTAGGAGAATGATGTGATGGACAAGACCCAATCCTAAGCATAGCACAAAGATCGTGTAGTTCGTTTGCTAAAGCTTTGCCAATGTCAAGTATCTCTTCCTTTGACCATGAGATCGTGTAACTCCTGGATACCGTAGGAGTGCTTTGGGTGTATCAAACGTCACAACGTAACTGGGTGACTATAAAGGTGCACTACAGGTATCTCCGAAAGTATCTATTGTTTTATGCGGATCGAGACTGGGATTTGTCACTCCGTGTAGACGGAGAGGTATCTCTGGGCCCACTCGGTAGGACATCATCATATGCGCAATGTGACCAAGGAGTTGATCACGGGATGATGTGTTACGGAACGAGTAAAGTGACTTGCCGGTAACGAGATTGAACAAGGTATTGGTATACCGACGATCGAATCTCGGGCAAGTAAAATACCGCTAGACAAAGGGAATTGTATACGGGATCGATTGAGTCCTTGACATCGTGGTTCATCCGATGAGATCATCGTGGAACATGTGGGAGCCAACATGGGTATCCAGATCCCGCTGTTGGTTATTGACCGGAGAACGTCTCGGTCATGTCTGCATGTCTCCCGAACCCGTAGGGTCTACACACTTAAGGTTCGATGACGCTAGGGTTATAAAGGAAGCTTGTATGTGGTTACCGAATGTTGTTCGGAGTCCCGGATGAGATCCCGTACGTCACGCGGAGTTCCGGAATGGTCCGGAGGTAAAGATTTATATATAGGAAGTCCTGTTTCGGCCATCGGGACAAGTTTCGGGGTCATCGGTATTGTACCGGGACCACCGGAAGGGTCCCGGGGGCCCACCGAGTGGGGCCACCTGCCCCGGGGGGCCACATGGGCTGAAGTGGGAAGGGATCCAGCCCAAAGTGGGCTGGGGCGCCACTTCCCTCATGGCCCATGCGCCTAGGGTCAAAGGGGAACCCTAAGGAAGAGTCCTAGGAGGGGAAGGCACCTCCTAGGTGCCTTGGGGGGGAGGGAATCCTCCCTTGGCCGCCGCCCCTTTCCCATCTGGAGGCTGGCCGCCGCCCCTTGGGGTGGGAAACCCTAAAGGGGGCGCAGCCCTCCCCTTCCCCTATATATATGAGGCCTAGGGGCTGCCCATAACACGCGATTTGATCTCTAGTTAGTGCAGCCCTGCCCCTCTCCCTCCTCCTCTTCTCCCATGGAGCTTGGCGAAGCCTTGCGGGATTGCCACGCTCCTCCACCACCACCACGCCGTTGTGCTGCTGTTGGATGGAGTCTTCCTCAACCTCTCCCTCTCTCCTTGCTGGATCAAGGCGTGGGAAACGTCACCGGGCTGTACGTGTGTTGAACGCGGAGGTGCCGTGTGTTCGGCACTTGATCATCGGTGATCTGAATCACGACGAGTACGACTCCATCAACCCCGTTCACTTGAACGCTTCCGCTTAGCGATCTACAAGGGTATGTAGATGCACTCCACTTTCTACTCGTTGCTGTTCTCTTCATAGATAGATCTAGGTGTTACGTAGGAAAATTTTTGAATTTCTGCTACATAACCCAACACCTTTTTCTACTAGTGAATGCATATACATTGGTTATTCTAAATGATAGTTGCCAAAACATGTAGCGTATCTAGCCGCGCAAACGCGTGGGTCGCACTCCTAGTTATTGGCCCTGTTTGGATCAGGGGGTTAGAGCAAGTTTGGGTTAGTTGGGGCTCAAATAACCTAAAAATATCCAAACAGGGACGATTAGAGTGGGTTAGTTCCATCTAACCCAACTATCCCGGTGGAGAGGTGCTTATTTGGGTTATAGTGGGTTAGAAAATAACTCTAACTCTAACAGTGTTAGAGTATTCAAACAGGGCCATTACTGCTAGAACAAGTCCAAACAGAGGAGATCTTCTCCCTAAAAGGAGGGGCGACCAGGCAGGATTGGTGAAAATAGGAAGAAACCCCTGTGCGTTGGATTCACTTCCAAAGAACAAACTGCAATGCCAACATGGGCTCGACGAACACTTGGCTTGCTTGCTTTTGCCACGAGGCGTATCTATCTCGGCTCCTGCATGCTCCGCCATGCCGCCGAGGCCATATCCCAAGGCTTAGGCTGCCCCTTTGCTTTCTGTAAGGCAACTTTGACAACGAAAAGAGACAAGTAAATATAGTAGAGAAAGAGAGATACTACGGCGCCATTGCTATTGGGCAAGGCAGAATCACGCTACCACCAAGATAACTAGGGAAGAAATCTCAAAAGGTACTGGCTTGGACAGAATCACGCTGCTGCTAAGATAACTAGGGACGTAATACACATATCTCTAGACTATATTAGTACGTTCATAATGGGTAGTAACATAAGTGTGGTAATATGCAAAGCTTCATTTATTAGGTTATAGACTCATATTACATTGGGACATGTGATGTTACAGTAACTAGCTAAGTTACTATAACTACCTCTCTCCTCATTAACTCACTGCCACATAAGCAAATTTGCTTAGTTTGACTAGTCTTAGGCACAATCTTGCAGAAAGCCAGTGCACAGTGCGTCGGCTTTGCGTGGAGCAAGCAGCGGGCGAGACCGCATCCTTCCTCCTGCGTGGATCGCACGAGGTTTCCATTAATTATTAGGTCCAATTGTTTGATTCTGTGCGACTCCCCAGGACGATTGGTTTGTTTAGGGGGTGGTAAATTGAGTTCTTCTTTCCACGTCCAGCTTTGCATCTTCTCTATCCGAGCTTTGCATCTTCCCGTCCGGCTCCGGCCAGCCTTCCGAGGAGATCTCCACGGCCGGTGAGCTCTGAGCTAGCTGCAGCGGATCCATGGTTTTAAATGCTGACACCCTGGCTGTGATTGCCAGCTTCGATCGGCAGGATCAGAGTAGTGGGTACATGCAAGGATGCAACCATGGCGGCAAACGGCAGAAAAGTAAAGCGAGAAAGGCCGGCCATGGGGGTTTCCCAGGTTATGCATTGCATGCAATGCGTATCGCGTGGCTGCCGCTTTGCTGGCTTTCCTTTTGAGTGCTGAAGCCACCTCTTTTGAGGGCGCAACCAAGCGTCAAAAGCAAAGATTCCCAGATGCTCTCAGGATTCAGAACTGAGAACTACAGTAGAGATCCAAGGCCATGCCATGCACGCACAGACACAGCAGAAAATACACGAAATCTTGCTACTACGTAGTGAAGTCAGATTTTTCATGCTACCACGTACTCCCTTCGTTTCTAAATATAACTTTTTTTAGACGTTTTCATTGGACTACAACATACCTATGTATGTCGACATATTTTAGAGTATAGATTCACTCATTTTGCTCCCTGTATGGTCACTTGTTGGAATGTGTAAAAAAACTTATATTTGAGAACGGAGGGACTGGTAAGCACCACCCTCACCTTGCCTGCATGCTCGTTGCTTGGCTCGTCTATTCGGTCGGCCCACGAATCACACTCATCTATTAATGCACTTTTCGCTTGCCTGCTTCCTCGCCTTTCTATGTTGTAATCTCGTCCCTTGTCTCTAAAATCATGCCCACTTTGCCACTACAGTTAACTCACACATTGAAAATCTAGCTTCCGTGTAATTCCAAAATTCTTTGCGCATTTGAAAAAAAATATTTAGGAAATATGCGAATAAGCTTTCCCCATTCGAAACATTGTTCATGACATTTAAAGGAAATGTCAATACCATAGAAAAATGTCCAGGACACTTATAAAATCTTCACACGCATACAAAATGATCACGAAATGTAAAAAAGATCATTCAAGCAATTTTTCAGAAAATTCCCAACATATAAAATTGTCCACCATGTATTAAAAACTATTCATAGTGTATTTATAAAATGTTCAACATGCATTCTAAAAATGTTAAACGTGTATCTAAAAATATTTAACATGTATCCTAAAAATGGTCGACATGTGTTCGAAAAATGTTCAACGTGTATCTAAAAACCTGTTTAATGAGTATTAAAATAAATTTGCAAAGTGTGTATGAAAAATGATCAAAGTGTGTGTATGAGAAACAACAAATGAAAGAGAAAAATGGAAAAGGAATAGAAAAACCTAATACCAATATAAAAAAAGAAACAACCAGTAAAAAAATGGAAAAAAATAAAGTAAAAAACTGACAGAACCTTGCAAAATAGTGTGGAAGGTTCAAAAACCGCACCAAACAGTGTATGTTTCCTCGCTACTGGGCCATGGTCGTATGGCTAGTGCTCTGAAGGTTTCACAATAAGTGATTTTTAGCATTTGCAAAACTGAGCACACCAGCAGTTGGGCTGTATGGTGCTTCGCGGCAAATCCTATCCGACACCTTAAGCGCCAGTTTGTTCGTTATTGGCAAACAGTGTACACCTGTCAATTCTCTCGATCTAAATGGGTCCGCGAAAACACTCATAGGAATCTCCCCTCTCCCGGTTTTAGGAAGTTTCCAGAAGACTCCCAGCCGTTTTATCTTTTGGTTTTTTCCTGGACAGTTTTTTGTGAGATTTCTTATTTTTCTTTTCTTTAATATTTATTATTAATTTCCTTTTTCTTTACTTTTTATTATTTTTTCCTTTTTTTGTAATTGCAGAACTTTCTCAAATTCGCTGAACTTGTTTTTCAATACCAATAAAATAATTTTCATTCCGATGAACTTATGATAATTAGATGATTTTTTTAATCGACAAACTATTTTTTTATATTCGATGATTGTTTTTTCGAATTTGATTAACTTTTTTTCAATGTGATCACCAAATGTAAAAATATCAATCAAGCATTTTTTCCGAAAAATCCCTGACATATAAAATTTTCCACCATGTATTAAAACAATATTCACCATGTATTATAAAATGTTCTGCGTGCATACCAAAAAAAGTTCGACGTGTATCTGAAAAATTGTTTAACGTGTATTCAGAAAATGCTCAACATGTGTTCGAATGTTTTTAACGTGTATATAAAAAACTGTTTATTGAGTATAAATATAAATTGTCAAAGTGTGTAAAAAATAGATTTTTTTTTTTAAAACTGCACGAAACCTTCCAAAGCAGTGTGGAAACTTCCAAAACCGCACCAAGCATTGTACGCTTCCTCACCAGTGGGCCATTGCCCGTATGGCTAGTTCTAAGAAGGGATCACAATAAGCGGGTTTTAGCATTCGCGAAACTGAGCACGCCCCCCTCTATTCTCTTGAATTAAATGGGCCGGCCCGAACGCCCATAGGTAGGTCCCCTCTCCTGTAGCTTCCCAGCCATCTTTTCTTTTGATTGGATTTCTCAAAAAAAAATCTTTTCTTTTCATTTTTTCCTGGACCGATTTTTGTGTTGTTTATTCTTTCTTTTTCTGTTTCTTTTCTTTAACCTATTCTCCTTTTCCTTTTTCTTAACTTGTTTCGTCTCTTGTTATTTTTATTTTTTGAAAAATGCATGAACCTTTTCAAATTCGATGGTTTGTTTTTTCAAAATCAATGAACCTTTTTTCAAATCAATGAACTTTGTAAAAAAAATTATGATTTGTTTTAAAATTGAATGAACTCTTTTCAAATTCGATGACCTTTTTTTTTCAAATGACTATGGAATGTCATAAGATCATTCAAGCAATTTTTCCGAAAAATTACTGACATATAAAATTGTTCACCATGTTTCAGAAAATATTCACAAAATAATGATACATGCCAAAAATGTTCGACACGTGTTCAAAAAATGTTCATCATGCCAACAAAAATATTTTCTTTCCCTATTTAACATTGTCTTCAATTTTCTTTCTTTATTTGACACTGAAAATATTTTCCTTCCTTATCTAGCCCTAAGTCTAAATTTTGTGCCCTTTATAACACTTCCGTCCATTTTAAGCTTTAACAGTGTTAAATGTCACCTAAAAGAGAATTTATCCCTCATGTGGCATGTGACCAAAATTTGCCACTCCCTCCGTTCCTGAATATAAGTCTTTTTAGAGATATCAACAAGAGACTACATACTGAGCAAAATGAGTGAATCTATACTTTAATACATGTCTATATACATCCGTATGTAGTTTGTATTGAAAATCTTGAAAAGAATTATATTTGGAAACAGAGGAAGTAGATGCTAATATTGAAAAGCAAAAAGACACGTTTTCAGCGTCAAGCCCCTCATGTGGCATGTGGAACTGGATCCTCCTCCAACAAATGGCACTGGAATGGTGAAACAGCCTGCGTTGCTACCACCAGGTCGTGCCCTGTAACCGTGCCGCGCCATCGCTCCGTTGGCCGTCGTGTAGAGCAGCCAGCCGCCGTAGCCTGCTCACCACGCCACTGGCCGCACGAGAGCTGCTATCACGACGAGCTCCACCGTAGCTGTTGATGCACGAGCCGCCATCAATTTATCTGCATCCCGACGTGTACGTGTGTACCTGGCTAGTGAAAGCATAGCTTCAAGTGCTAGCTAGTTCAGCTAGAATCGATCAAGCCGTTTGGCAACACGAAGCCAGCTTCCTACGTAAGAGCATCGTTTGTATGTCCAGCCCGGCGTGCTAATTGAAAGAGGTACCATACACCTGAGGGTAAAAATGTCTTTTTACATGCAATTTAACACTGTTTGAATGAAAAATGAACGGAAGTGTTATAAAGGGCATAAAATTTAGAACGGTGTTACTTAGGGAAGAAAAAAGTTCCCAATGTCAAATAAGGAAACAAAATTTAATATAGTGTTAAATAAGGAATTCTTTCATCTCTAAAACTGTTTGATGAGTATAAAAAGAAATTTTCAAAGTGTGTATGAAAAATGCTCAAAGTGTGTGCATGAAAAACAACAAAGGAAAGAGAAAAAAGGAAAAAGGATAGAAAAATGTAATACACAAATAAAAAATCAAAACATCCACTAAACTGTTAAAAAATTGAAAACCGGACGAAACTTTCCAAAGCAATGTGGAAGGTTTCAAAGCCGCACCAAACAGTGTATGATTCATCGCTCGTGAGCCACGGCCCATATGGCTAGTGCTAAGAAGGGATCGCAGTAAGCGATTTTTAGCATTCACGAAACTGAGCACACCAGCAATGAGGAAGGTTCCAAAACCGCACCGAACAGTGTATGCTTCCTCGAATTAGTGACTCATTTAGATATAGGACCTCAACTTAAAAACCACACGGGTTGCCCCTTGAACTTTAAAAATCGGACACATTTAGTCCCTATGCTGACTCAAAGCAGTTTTGTTGATGATGTGGTATGGTATTGATTGAATATGCCTATTCAACAATCAACATAATTAAACAACTACTTATTATTACTATGTAAAGCAATACTAAACTATGGAAATATACTGCAACTAATTTTTTATGTAATACACATTTCAATTCGCAGGACTAACTTGCTCAAATACGTGTCCATCTTATGCACGACTTAGTCAAATGTTCTAGCTTGATGAATGTTTCACGTGTTTCAAACGACAACAACAAGGCTGTCATTTTCGGATACAACACGAGAAATTTATACCCTCAACATGCCCGGTGAACAATATAAAGAGGAATGAACAATTGAACGAAGCTATAAAACCCAAATACTATAAAAGAATCAAGGTACTCACAAAATCAAATACTTAATAGAATCTCAAAATCTTAATATACACATATGTGAACTTGATATATCAAAACTTACACATGAACTCACATATTCAACACAACACCGATATGCAACTACAAACCACTAGATGTATCAAATTGTTGTCCATTTTTCTAATTGCACCTCATAGCTACACAAATCAAAACAAATTGCTATATAATACATATTATTTTAGATACATAGTATGCCAGTTGAAGCTCGGATGCTTGTTCTCATGTGCATGTCATGACGTACTTGTGTATGTGGATCCTTAGTCTTATAAGATTGTTACACTTACTCCGTGCCTGAGGTAAAATAAAATAAAATTACATTCAGTATGAAAAAAATCTTTGATGCACTCAACAGTGCATGCAAAATCACAAGGAGACAGCCAAGGAAACTTTAGACTGGTCATGTATAAAGAGTTCCATAGGGGTGTGCGTGGATGTGTGTGTGTGTGTGTGA
>NC_041393.1:732639783-732679754 GCF_002162155.2 Triticum dicoccoides | reverse complement strand
TAGAGCGAAAAATGCGGAGATGAAAGGCAGATGCGACACCAAGTATGCACATGCTGATTGAATCTTCGTATGGACACAATTGTCCATGTCTCTTTCTCGAGAGATGAGGTGTTGGCAAGTACCACGGCATTGATATGGTAGCTATCATTTCTATGTCATCATTTTCTCTTCCCGCTCTCATTTTAGACTCTTATTCTCACCAACGCTTCCTCTCCTCTTTTTCTCCAGCAGCTCATCCAACCGGAGAAGAAGGGGAGAGGGCCATGGCGCTGCCTCCCACCTTGTTTGTACACCCCTTTTGTTTCCATCCCTAGTGGTTTGATCAAGTGGTCATAGTCTGTGGAAGGTGTTTGCCGGTGAGGAGATTGGCCTTGCTTCTTCGCCTCTTATGTCTTGGTAAGATATATCAAAGCTTACAAAACTTGGTAATTTTCTATTGACAAATGCCTATCAACGCTTGTGAACAAACATTCATAATTATGATTGTATCAGTATGTAAACCATTATCTATTTAAAACATCAAGAATAAAATACTTGAGTGGTCCATGAAGTGAAGAAAGTACCAGAAGGTGCAGGGTTCTCATCGTTCTTTAATGAAGGCTGTGATCCAGTACTCATCGCTGCATGCCAAATCAAACAAAATTTTCAGAATGATAATATAGAAGTTAAGCAAGTTCATCACGTGCCCTGGTGCGTCGGATCTAGCTTTGGCGATACAGAAGGAGATGATAGCTTTTGACGATACAGGAGGAGATGGATCAAATATTATTAAAAATATTATACAACTACAAAGCCATGATAGGTACAATACACGTATAGGGCAAAGCCAAGAGTATTTTTTTGAAAACGGGGCGTGTTCGAGGGGTGTTGTTAGGACCGTTCAGAGTAGTTTCATGGAGGTGGAGGCCTCGCGGAGTTGGGGACGTGCATGCGCACATGCATAGCTACCCGTCCATGGGTGGATGGATACATGCATATGTGCATATCAGCATATGTGTGATCTTGGTTGGTGTGCAACTGTGCATCGCTAGGTACGGTGCTCGTTGTTATTCAAAGAAAAACTGCATATGTGTTCACCTACACCTAGCACCGGAGCTTTAGTAGACCCACGAACAACTTCCACAAAATAAAAATTACGGGCCAATGTGGGAAGATTTGGTTGAAAACGGAAGGGGCCCCACCCTGTGAAACTAGATGAAGGGGGGGGGGGAGGGGCTTCGTTGAGGATGGAGAGGTCCATAACCCAGCTTTATTCCTCCATTTCAAAATATAGTGCGCCCGCGTTTTCCGGGGTCCAACTTTGACCATAAATTTAACTAACAAGACCGACTATGGCGGAAAAAAAATTATATAATTGAACACTTTTTTAAAATACGAATTCACTGGTATAACTTTTGCTCCAACTATAGTCGGTCTCGTTGGTTAAATTTATGGTCAGATTTGAAGCACGGGTTAGAGGAAGCACTATATTTTGAAACAGGGAGAGTAACATTTTTGTCTGCCACCGTCCGAACTGCCCAAGGTACAACGCTCAGGTATTAGAAGGACATGCAAATGATTAGGATCAACTGTTTTATTTGCAGTAGTAGATTTATATGACCTGCACGCCTATAGATGCAGTGGTGAAATGTGCATGTGGCACCAAATCTCCTCTTGTTTTTTGAAAACAATACCATTTTATAAATTAATTGGTTAGGATATACTCGAGTTATCTATGAGAGTTACTAACCACTGGCAACCGGTTCTTTATTCGGGGCAATTGTTGCAGTAGAAGTTCCCGCTGAGTTGTTTGGGGAAGTCGTATAAAAATGTTGTGGAGGGACGGACTTGTCATGGGTCGCTGCATGGTGCATCGGAAATATAAATAAGTTAGTGAGTAGCATGCATATGTCATATGGGAGTTATGATAATTGAACGCTCTAAGCAGCTCACCTTTGTCCATCGCGTCCTTGTGATCGGAGTCGGCCATATGCTCAATATAACTGTGTCTCGTAAGCTAGGGAGTTGTAGATCGCAAAATGCTTGGGGAAAAAATACAGTTCTTATAGTGGCGTAGAAGCAGGAAATCACAGAAGTTGCATCAATTTGAATGATCATGACATCTAATGAGGAACTAGTACGCCTATACTATTTCCACAACTTAATTACACTGATGTGGGAGTATATGGACTCCTTTGAGTGAGTGCTAATGTCATTAAATGTTTAATTGGACCCATGTATTTTGCTTTGACAGACAAAATAATACGTGTCATATGCACACGGTTAGAAGTGGGCGGAAATCATTGGATAAATGCCAAGCTCTCTGAACATGACATACAAAAATTGTATAAATTATGATTTTACTAAAATATGAAATGTGCTGACATTTACGTGGATCCACTCATCCACACACATATGTTTCAAACTATATTTGTTAATGAACAAAAATATAGTAATGAGTTTCACTTTTTGGGTTTTCCTAGTAAACGGAGTCTTCTAAAGATGTGAACATGATATCCAGCAAGAAGAGTCTGATCGTGTGTAATATGGCATGATCTTGGCATCCAAGTTATAACAAGTCTTCTGGGAGTCAATATGTGCGAACAAATCCTAGCTAATATTCCACACAATCAGCTATTGAATACACATGGGATAATTCTCATGGATTTTTTCTTGATTTGACATGCTGATGTGTATGTGTGCATATAGTAGAATTTTCCTTGGTTGTCATTCCAAGTCGGAATAAAATTTAATAATTTAGTACATGAAGTCAAGTCGTTTTTACTTGTAGATTTGTCGATGATATATGTTCCTCCAAGTTTATTAAGTGATAGCAAAATAACTTGTACAAAATAATGTTAGTATTTATGTAGAAAGAAGAATCAGAGAGACAACATTGTGTTGAACAGTTCGCATCATGCATAAATTATGACAGTTGGTTTGGTCGCGCAATATCTTCGAAGTTTGTATAGTAGATTTTTCCTTGGTCGTCATTCCTAGTCAGAATAAAATTTAATAATTTAATACATGAAGTCAAGTCGTTTTTACTTGTAGAAATGTCGATGATATATGTTCCTCCAAGTTTATTAGGTGAGAGCAAAATAACTTGTACAAACTAATGTTAGTATTTATGTAAAAAGAAGAATCAGAGAGACTTGCGTTGAACAGTTTGCATCATGCATAAATTATGACAGTTGGTTTGGTCGTGCACTATCTTCGAAGTTTGTACACCATCACAAAATAACCTTGCTTGTCTTATTTGTACAATAAGCCTTTCAAATACACACATATAGACTCGCCTTATGCACTCAAGCATCACACAATATCCATATGAGCACCTCTGAAGGACTAAGCGTCAAGTCTTGAGATCAATGAAATCACTTGTGACACACCCATTTATAATCGTGCACTAATTATACACGCATCATGCGCGGTAACAAACGGTGGCTCCACGTTGATATCACAACACAAATTTAATACAAATCTTTATATATCAAACCAAGGTCATGAGGACCCAAAATACATCAATCAACAAACAACATAAGTCTGGGTACAGACGAGTTAAACGAGTTTTGCCTAAAGGAGGCTGAGAAAAACAACGAACTCGATCAAAAAGGCGAGGCCTCCTGTCTGGGACCTCTGAACTACTCGTCGACGTCGGTCTCCATGTAGTAAGCACCATCGAAACTACCCATATCCGTGCTGCTACCAGATGTTGCAGCAACCGAGTTGAATGAAAAAAGTAGCAAATCAACGATGAGTACTCATCCAAATTACTCGTAAGACTTATGTCAGATCTATACTAGATATCACTAGTAGAAAACAGGGCATCAGTCTCGGTTCCAGAGGGCATTTAGTCCCGGTCCTGCAACCGGGACAAAACGATTGGGACTAATGCCCGCCACTTGACTGGCTTACGAACCGGTACTAAAGGAGCACCACATGGCCACTGTGGGGTGCCCAGGCAGGATCTTTAGTCCCGGTTGGTAACACCGACCGGGAATAAAAGGCAGCCACGCATCAGCAGTTTTACGGCGCTGGGGTTTTAGTTTTTTTGAAAGGAGGGGTTTAGGGGTTTTCATATTGTGTTCCCCCTTTTATTTTTGTGTTTACCCTTCAATTATTTTACATTTAGGGTTTCATTTTTATTTAATTTTTTCCATTCAACTCGATGCTAGCTACTACATATAGCAATGAAGGAACCATTACACAAAAGCTCGTCATGAATATATATAGAGAGAAATGACCTCTCTTTCTCCGTGCTTAGTCGAACAACAAGTTTTCGTATATCTATCCAACGCTACTACATATATACAATATAACATCTCTTACGATCCCTGGCATTTTCTACCAAAATCCACTTGCAATTCCTAATGGTATTCTCCGTCTTTAGGTATGACTTGGTCAACAAAGTATCCACCAATTCCTCTTGAATTGCTCTTATGCGATCATGTGGTAGGAGTTTGCTCCGCTTCTCACAGATCTAATTTAAAGAAGGGGGTCAATACATATATATGAATGGAACTCAACCCAATTGATGGTAATAAAATAAAATTGTGAATATTGTTTACATACTTCAAATTGTTGGTAAGTTAAGCCCTGCTCAGAGTCGAGTGGCCAATGAACTCGCAAACATAGTATCCACATAAATTATTCCCGGGTGCTTGCCACAAGCACTTTACGAGAATAGAGTTCAATCAAACTGATAATCAAGCATGACAATGATTGATGAAACTGGAATGAATGAGAGGTGCGCGGAACTAGCTAGTACTACTTACTTTGGGGTGTGTAAATCACATCTCCTTCTTCAGGCCCGGAACCATTCTAGTGAACTTTTTCCAAACCCTGCCTGGCAAAGAAAATGATTACTTGATATCAGTAAATGAACGAAAGTTGCTGATATGGTGCGATACTGATTGAACTTACTTTTGAAGCATTTCACTCATGTGCGCCCACAAATTAGGTTGTTTATGTCTCGAGTCTAAGACAATTACTACTCCCCTGTCAAGCTTAATGGATAGCAGAATAAAGTGGAAGTTGCGCAAGCATAACTCATCAATTACACTTAACCTCGAGTAAGAGAAACCGAATATGCACAAGACAGTAACACTCACTTGAAGTGTAAGGAAAGAGTATTTCACTTTTGTTTTGATTTCGAAGGAATGCATCTAGCAAGTTTTCCTCGGTAACTTTGGCTCTCTTTTGTACCGTAAATTCATTTACAGTATTTGGCTAATTAACTCAATGTCATAGATTTGTCCTCTTTGGCATTCGACGATCTTCAATCTTCATAATATAGTGAGGATAATCATATATACATGCAATGAACGAGTTGAGCTGGAGACTTAATTACAGAAATAATACTTACAGACAGTAGCAAGTCGTGAGAGTTTGGTCGATGGTGACCTAATTGAATAACTAAAATGATTCCACAAATTCAACGTACATCAGGTCGACTCCAATGAAGTCATGCTCATCTTTAACAGCTAGATATTGTCGGTCCCATCCTTCCTGTAGGTTTCCAAGTACCAGTCATGCAAGCTTCGCATCATCGTTGGTAGATGCGGGAGCTGATCAGGTTTGACGAGAGGCTTCCCGTGCTCGTATCTAAAGGGCGCTACTACCTCAGCCATTTCAAATTGTACATCATCGCCCACATAATCACCGAGAGTGATACCGGGCGCTAGCCCCAGATGATTAGCGATATCGGTAACCACCTTGAGCGGGGGGCACAATTGCTTCTCATGTTCGCCGAGCTGGGGAATTGTTTTCCCACTTTGTCTGGTAGCACTGCTAGTACTTCCCGACTACTACGCTTCATCAAATGTCTTTTCAATACAGCGGTCATAGTGTGATAGCGGCGGAGGCGGTGGTGGTCTCCTAAGGGCATCCAGAGAGTGCTTCAGTTTCACCGGATCTATTATTTCATTCGGAGGTGGAAGTTTTGTTTCAAAATGGCCTTCACTTCGACAGCCACGATGTCCTTGGTTTCCTCGTCAGTCCTTTTATATGGTAACTTTGGAGGAGCCCTGAGGCTTGGGCCAGCTCTGAATTTCTTGCATGTTGTACTGCTAGCCACCGGAGTGGCGGCCGAGTCCGCTGACGCGCCAGAGAAGGCGGAGTCCGCTGACGTGGCGGAGACTGCTGAGGCGGAAGAGGACTCTGCTGAGGGGCCTCCTCCGCCGGAGTCCGCTGAGGCGGCGGAGATGGCTGACATGCCGGAGATGACTGAGGCAGCGGAGATAGTAGAGCTGGACTATGAGGAATCTGTTGAGGGGCCTCCTCCAGCTGAGTCTGCTGAGGCAACGTCCAGTTTGGAAGCAAGATGTTTTCCTTTCTCCATAGACATGTAGTCTTTAAGGCATTTTCCAGAAGAATATCCCCTTCACCTATAGGGTACTCAATCCAGCCCCTCAAATCCGTCCATTATTTCATCCACCCCAACAATAGAAAAGCCATCTGGAACCGGAGTGAAATGGAAAGTTGCATCAGGTCGAGGAGGTAAGACATAGCCGACCGCCACCTTCAAGGTCAGGTTATGTCATTTTGCCATTAGCAAACAATGTTCATTACCCGTTATACCATCCATGGGGTAGCGACGAGCCATGATATTAGGATGAATGAGATCCGTGGAAGCCACACTGCTTCTTCGAGGGCAGTATCCAATGAAGGATCTTCGTGCCGCTGAGATGATGGGTCGGTAGCTCGTTGGCTCTGAAGTTCCTCTAGTTTCGGTAATCTTTCATTGACTTATGCATTTCGCTTGCTTCCTCCTTCTTCTTTCTCTCTCGGCTTCTATAACCAGTGCTGTCGAGGAAACCCATGCACTGACAGAACGGAGCCTGATGTGCCTTGTGTTCGTTCAGAGTGTTCAGGATTCCCGAGGGCCTTTGACAGCTTGTCCTTCTCTCTGTCAGGATGGAACCTCCCTTCCTACACTTCCTTGATTGCTTCCTCAAGCTTTTTGATGGGTGTTTCATGTTGAGCTTTCGTGAAAACACACTTCCCTAATTCTGGGTCCAAAGTTTCCCCAACCCCGAAGAAACAAGTCATTGCCCGATTTGGCCAGTGCAATGTCGTGCTAATTTATATGTGACCTTTGCCTAGCCTTCTTCGATTTCTTATAGGCCGCAAATGCAGGCCAATGATCTTTTGTCTTCTCATATTGACTGGTGAATTCTGGAGTCTCGTCTTTGTCGACAAACTGTGTGTTCAATAGTTTCTTCCATCTCTTGAATAGTTCTGCCATCTTCATAAGAGCAAACACCTTGACCTTTCACTGTATAACTGGGTTATTCGGATCCTCCTCTGGCGGTAGGCTGAAATTTGTCATCAGCGAGTTCCAAAGATCATCTTTCTATCTATCATGGACATAAGAAACTTCAGAGTCCTTCTTCTTATTCCATTCTTTGATGTTGATCGAGATGTTATCCCTACAAATACCTCCGCACTGATGTATAAATTTGTCCTTGGTCCGCTTGGGAGGAATCAGTTGGCCATCTCGAGAGACTTCTTAGATCGTCACTAGTTGAAAATGGGCCATTTGTCCCGATTCCAGAGGCCCATTAGCCACGGTTCTGGAACCGGGACTAAAGCATAAAACCTTTAGTCCCGATTCGCTCACAAACCAAGACAGAAAGGGATCCACATGGCCGCTACGGGGCGCCCAAGCAGGAGGATCTTTAGTCCCGGTTAGTAATACCAATCGGGACCAAAAGGCATCCACGCCTCAGCTTATGGCAGGAGCTGGGGTTTTATTTTTGAAGTGGGGAGGGGGGGGGGGTTAGGGGGTTTTGGAGGATTAATTTAGGGGTTTCATATATTGTGCTAGCTAGCTAATAGAGAGAAGTGACCTCTCTTATCTCTGTGCTTGGTCGATGCTAGCTAGCTACTATACGTATAGAGAGAACTCGACACGTTAGCTAGTAAGAAAAATGAAGGAACAATTAAGTACACAAGATCGTCATGAACATATACAGAGAGAAGTGACCTCTCTTTCTCCGAGAGATTGATCGAACAACAAGTTTTCTTATATCTATACGATGCTACTAGCTACATATATACAATATAAGATCTCTTACAAACCCTAACATCTAAGGTCTATTTCAACTTCCACATGGTATTCTCAGGCTTTATGTATGACGTGGTCAAGAAAGAATCCCGCCAATTCCTCTTGAATAGCTCGTATGCGATCATGTGCTAGGAGATCATCCCGCATCTGCCACATCTAATTTAGAGAAGTGGATCAATACATATATATGAATGAAACTCAACACAAATGATGGTAATAAAATAAAATTGTGAATTCTTTTGTTTACGTACCTCATATTGTTTTTCAGAGTAGCCCGGCTTAGAGGTCGTCGAGTTGTAGATGAACTCGCAAACATAGTATCCACAAAAAGCATTGTCGCCTTCATGCCACAAGCACTTTACAAGAAATAGAGTTCAATCAAACTAATAATCAAGCATGCTAAATGGTATTGATGAAACTAGCTAGATTCAATGGGAGATGCGCGGAACTAGCTAGCTAATAGTACTTACTTTCGGGTGTTTCAATTGCAGCTCTGTCGGCAGTCCCGTCGTAATTGCGGTGAACTCTTTCCAAATCCTACCAGACAAAGATAATAATTACTTGATATCCAGGAAATGAACAAAGGTACCGATATGGTGCGATAATGATCGACTGAACTTACTTCTGGAGCATATCAGTCATGTCCGCATACTCCTGGGGATCTTTTCTTCTCGAGTCTAAGACAGTTATTATTCGAGCTTCAAGCTTAATCTCTAGCAAAATAAAGTAGAATCTGCGCACGCATGCATAACTCATCAATTATATTACTATAATTAACGTCGAGTGAGGGAAACTGAATATGCACAAGATAGTAACATTCACTTGAAGTTGTAATGAAAGAGTATTTTATCTTTGTTTTGATTTTTAAGCAACGATTGTAGCAAGTTGTCCTCGGTTTCATAGACATTGCGTTTGAACATCCATTCATGTATGACGTTTGGGTTAATGAACCCAATGTCAAAAATATCTGCTTTTCTACATTCGACGATCTTCAACCTGCATAATATAGTGAGGATAAGTATATATACATGAGCTGAGCTATATATAGAGACTTAATTATTACAGAAGTAGTACTTACAGATAGTAGCAAGTCACGAGTGTTTTGTCGAGGGCCTTTTGATTCTATAATTGGAATAACTCGTCAAATTCAATATTCAAAATATCCATTCCAACGAGGTCGCGCTCCTCTTTAATTTTCATCATCAAAGTATGCTTCCCAGACTAGCGGCATCTTTGCATGTACCATTCATGGAGTCCTCGCATCATCGTTGTTAGACGAGGATAATGATCAGGTTTGACGAGAGGCTGCCCATACTGGAATCTGAATTCGTCCACATCTATTGTTTCAAACTCTATATCATCGGTCACGTAATCAGCTGGATTGGTACTGGGCACCATCCCCGGATGATTAGCAATGATATCGCTAGACATCTTGAGCAGGGGGAACATTTGCTTCGCCTGTTCGCCGAGCTGGGGAATTTTTTCCCACTTCTTCATTCTGCTAACCTTGCATCACTGCAAGTACTTCCCGACGACTCTGCTTCCTTATATGCCTTTTCAATAGTGCGCACATAGTTGGAATCCGGTGGAGGCGGTGGTGGTCGCGTCAGGGCATCGATAGTCCGCTTCACTTTCACCAGATCTATCTTCTCCTTCGGAGGTGGAGGTTTCCGTGCAAAAAATTCCCTCACTTGGACATGACTGGTGTCCTTGTTTTCCTTGTCGGTCCTCTCATATGGTAACTTTTCCGGAGCTTTGAGCGATGGAACGTACTTGAATTGCTTAACTCCTCTGCTTGTACTACTAGCCGCTGGAGCGACGGCCTCTCTCTTCCACCGTGATACCTCTTGAGCTTGCGTTGGTTTTTCCCTTGAAGAGGAAAGTGTGATGCAGTAAAGTAGAGTAAGTATTTCCCTCAGTTTCAGAACCAAGGTATTAATCCAGTAGGAGACAACACACAAGTCACCGCATACCTAAACAAACAATCAACAACTTGCACCCAACACGATAAAGGGTTGTCAATCCCTTCACGGTTACTTGCAAAAGTGAGATCTAATAGAGATAGATAAATGGTAAAGTAAATATTTTTGGTATTCTTGGTTTATAGATCGGAAAGTAAAGATTGCAAATTAAAGGAAACGCGTCAGAAATTGGCACGTTGACAGAAAACTAATATGATGTAAAATAGATTCAATAATGAAAAGAGACCCTGGGGCCATAGGTTTCACTAGTGGCTTCTCTCAAGATAGCAAATATTACGGTGGGTGAACAAATTACTGTCGATCAATTGATAGAAGAGCGCATAGTTATGACGATATCTAAGGCAATGATCATGAACATATGCATCACGTCCGAGTCAAGTAGACCGAAACGATTCTGCATCCACTACTATTACTCCACACATTGACCGCTATCCAACATGCATCTAGAGTATTAAGTTCATAAAGAACAGAGTAACACACTAAGTAAGATGACATGATGTAGATGAATTAACTCAAGCAATATGATGAAATCCCCATCTTTTTATCCTCAATGGCAACAATACAATACGTGCCTTGCTACCCCTACTGTCACTGGGAAAGGAAACCGCAAGATTCAACCCAAAGCTAAGCACTTCTCTCATTGCAAGAAAAACCAATCTAGTAGGCCAAACTAAACTGATAATTCGAAGAGACTTGCAAAGATATAAAATCATTCATATAAGAATTCAGAGAAGACTAAAATAATATTTATTGATAATCTGATCATAAATCCACAATTCATCGGATCTCGGCAAACACACCGCAAAAGAATATTACATCGAATAGATCTCCAAGAACATCAAGGAGAACATGGTATTGAGAATCAAAGAGAGAGAAGAAGCCATCTAACTACTAGCTATGGACCCGTAGGTCTATGGGTAACTACTCACGCTTCATCGGAAGGGTAATGGTGTTGATGTAGAAGCCCTCCGTCATCGAATCCCCCTCCGGCAGGACGCCGAAAAGGCCCCTAGATGGGACCTCACGGGTACAAAAGGTTGCGGTGGTGGAAAAGTGGTTTCGTGGCTCCCCCTGATGCTTTTGGGGTATAAGAGTATATATAGACGAAGGAACTAGGTCAGGAGACCCACGAGGGGCCCACGAGGTAGGGGGGCGCACCATCCACCCTCGTGGCCGCCTCGTTGAGTCTCCGACTTCATCTCCAAGTCTCCTGGTTTGCTTCTGGTCCAAGAAAGATCATCGCGAAAGTTTTATTCCATTTGGACTCCGTTTGGTATTCCTTTTCTGCGAAACTCTAAAAAGGCAAAAAACAAAAACTGGCACTGGGCTCTTGGTTAATAGGTTAGTCCCAAAAATAATATAAAATATCATATAAATGCATATTAAACATCCAAAACAGATAATATAATAGCATGGAACAATCAAAAATTATAGATATGTTGGAGACGTATCAAGCATCCCCAAGCTTAATTCCTGCTCGTCCTCGAGTAGGTAAATGATAAAAACAGAATTTTTGATGTGGAATGCTACCTAACATAGTTATCCATGTAATTCTCTTTATTGTGGCATGAATGTTCAGATCCAAAAGATTCATAACAAAAGTTTAATATTGAGATAAAAACAATAATACCTCAAGCATACTAACAAGGCAATTATGTCTTCTCAAAATAACATGGCCAAAGAAAGCTTATCCATACAAAATCATATAGTCTGGCTATGCTCCATCTTCGTTACACAAAATACTCAAATCTTGCGCAACCCCGATTTCAGCCAAGAAATTGTTTCATACTTTAGTATTTTCTCAAACTTTTTCAACTTTCATGCGATACATGAGTGTGAGCGATGGACATATCACTATAAGTGGAATAGAATGGTGGTTGTGGAGAAGACAAAAAGAGGGAGATAGTCTCACATCTACTTGGCGTATCAACATGCTATGGAGATGCCCATCAATGGATATCAATGTGAGTGAGTAGGGATTACCATGCAACAGATGCACTAGAGCTATAAGTGTATGAAAGCTAAAAAAGAAACTAAGTGGGTGTGCATCCAACTTGCTTGCTCATGAAGACCTAGGGCATTTGAAGAAGCCCATCATTGGAATATACAAGCCAAGTTCTATAATGAAAAATTCCCATTAGTATATGAAAGTGACAAAATAAGAGACTCTCTATCATGAAGATCATGGTGCTACTTTGAGCTTTCGAAATCCCTGATGAAATATATGAAGAATATTGCACTCCTGATGAAGCCAAGCATGGCAAGGAGAACAAAAATCAGCGCAAAGTGCGCATTCATCGGATTGAACGCTGATGGGCAAGAGAATGGAGAGAATATCGCTATGTCACTCCAAAGTATATGAAGAAATTCGTCGTTAATCCTCAATGCCCAAGACCTCCATTGGCTCCAGGCCAAGTTGCTGATCCCTCTAGCATCAAAAGAGGTGAGGAATTTCCCAATGAGTGGGCCAAGCGCCAAATAAAATTGGCCAAGGTAGCAAAAGAAGCAGTGAAGAAATTCAATGAAGATTCTGCTGCCGCTGCTGCTGAGGCCTCTGCTAGCAAGCCCAAGAAGGCTATGCCGAAGAAGTCTGTTGTGAAACCTTCTTCCTCAGCAACAATGCCCTAACGGCCAAGCTCTTCAAAGCCCTCATGGCCTATTCCTCAAGCAACATCTTCAAGTGCAGCTCCAGCTCCCTCAACTGCAAAATCCTCAGCTGCACCTGCAAAGTCCTCAGCACCTATGCATCTTGCCACGTGCCAACGGACGACTGGCATCTCAATTCCTTCAGGAGCCTCTACTAGTTCCTCAGCTCTGCCCTAGTCCCCAACAGCTCCAACTTTGCTAAAGAAAAGGGTTTTGCCTACAGGCCGCGGTTTGATCCACGGTTGGTCTTTACGGTTAGCTGGAGCTCACGCGCTTCTAATGGAGCAAGAAGGGGAGCTGCAGTGGCCTGTGGTGACGGCAGAGGCAAGCTAGGCGGCGGCCGGAGTTCGGGCAGGTGTGGGGACGCGGCTGGAGTGCTCAAGCAAGCAAGCGGAGTGGCTAGGAAGCCTCCTGGTGGCACCAGGAGCGTCATGCGGTGCAAGGGCACGGGTGGTTCAAGCTCAGGCCACGGCGATGACAAAGTCGGGCGACTGTGAGCTCCGGTAACGGTGGAAACGGCGCTACGGCATGCAAACGACAACCGAAGCAAGGGTAGAAGCGAGAGTGGCTCACGATGCTTGCAAAGGAAGGCTCGGCATGGTCGGGGCAGCTCTGGAGGTGGTGCATCGACGACGGGGATCTCCAGTGATCCGAGGACGAAGACGACGACATGAGGGCGAAGTAGAGCTTCTGGCGAAGCGTGGCTCAGTGAGGATGAAGTGGATGTCGTCGCGGAGCTCTAGGACATGGAGAGAGATCGACAGAGAGGCGGTGGCTGCGGTGGTCCATGGCGGCGCTCTCGGGCGCTGCTGCTGGACACGGCACAAGGCCAAGTCCTCACAAAAAGGAGGTTGCCTTTGAAATTCCTTCAAGTGACGATGAAGCTGATGATGATGAACTTGCTGAGATCATCAGAGACCGCCAACAAAGGGCCGCTAGTGCCAAAGGTAGTGCTATGCCACTTTTACTGGATCCAAATAAGATCCTCGACTTAATTGATTTATGGCACAAGGATCCCAACACACCTCTTCCAGATCTCAATCTCTCGCCCGGTGGAAGTCATATGCTGACATCCTTTATCACTGAAGAAAAATGGAAATTTGATAAGGCCAAGCAAGTGAAGAAATCTCAGTACAAAAAGGAACGATTTCTAAAGAAGAATGTTGTGAACATGTCTCCTGAAGAACTTGTGACTCTTCAGACTGAGATCAAAGCTCTCAGTGATGAATTTGACGCATAACGTGCAGATTGGCTAGGCACCAAAGTCAGATTCGTCTGATTGGCAACAGGCTTCAAGACAAATGTTGCTGCAAACTCGCGACAAGAAACTCCTCAGGGTGAAGCATCTACTCGGCCCACTGAAAAACATGCCAGCACAACTCATGAAAATCAGGCTATTGAAGATACTGAGAGTGCCAGGGCTGCTGAAGAAATTCTAGCTCCTAATGAAACTACCAGGGCAACCATCAATGTTGGGCCTGAAGAACAACCCAGGCCAGCTGAAGAATCTTCTGCTGTGCCTGAAGAATCTGAAACTGCCAGGGCAACTGCATCAGTTGTGCCTGAAGAAATAGTGCCTCTTTCATCTGCTCCTCCTGCAAAGTCATCACAGATGAAAAGCTTCAACCTTCCTTCTGCATCATAAGCAAAGAAGACAAAGGCTGAGGAGAGGGCACCACTGAAGAAAAGGAAAGCATCTGCAACCTCAGAGTCTTCATCTCCCAAGAAAGTGAAGACTTTGACAAGTTCATTCGCCAACATGATTGATGTTGTTCCTCTATCAAGCATGCCATCAAAGGAGATTATTCCCTTTGGTGAGGAATATGTCATCCCATATGACAGTGATGAAGAGAATCCCTCTGCTACTACATCAGAGCAGTTGGATGAAGAAATTGAAGTGGATACAATCCCTTCACCTATGCTGGTATCATCGCTCGTGCCTCAGTTCATAGCTGAAGAGGCAGGCATTCAAGAAATTGATGCTGAAGATGAGGATGTGGACATTGGGTCTACGACTCCAGTACTGAATGATGATTACTGGGAAAGACATCATCCCAGTTCTCCTCTGGCCACACCTCTGCAGCAAATTCCTTAGTGCCCTGTGCAAACCGAAGAAATTCATACGGGTTCTGAAGGACATCAAGCTTCTCTTCACTCTATTCCTGAAGAAGCTCCAGCTACTAATGCTGAAGAAATAGATGCCAAGACTACTACTAATGAATCTGCTGTTGATATTCCTCAGTTCGTGGCTCCAGAAATTGTGCATCAAGAGGCAGTGAAGATTTCAGCTGTGAATCTTCAGCCCAAACAACAAAATCCTCATTCCAAGAAGCAGAAATTCAAAGCTGATGATTTCTTTGCTGAGCATCATTTGTTCACGGATTTCAATCCTTATGACTCTGCAAGACTTCGACATAAGCACTTCTGGGTAGCAAGTCAGATGAACTACTACTCAACAATCCTATTTGACAAGGACAAGGTTTTTGAGCATCAACAAATTCCTCATGTGGACATGGAATCACTTCCTTGCTTTCAACCTGTCCTCAGTGTTCTTCATGACGCTGGCCTGCTGAACTTCTGTTCTGAAATCTTTGACTGGAATGAAGAACTTATTCTTCAATTCTATGCTACTTTGCACCTCACTGGAAATGTGCAAGATGTGAATTCATGGGTGCTTGACTGGATGACAGAAATACTCACTACAAAGCTCCGAACTTTGAGTTGATTGACGCCGTCCTAGTCAGTCCTCCCACTGAAGGTGCACTGCAACTCTATGAGGAACCTGAACTTTCAAATCATTTGATGCAAGTTTTGATGAAGCCTCTGAAGGCTGGCCAAGCTCCAAGGACCACATTCCTCGTGAAGGAATTACTATATGTGCTAAGGACAGTTTATCACAAATTGACCAAAACCCTCAGTCCAATCAAGGGCCACAACTCATATGAAGAAGAAGTTGTTGGTATCATGAAGAATTTGCTCTTTAATATCATGCATGGTATTCCTATCAACTACCACGATTTCTTCATGTGGACTTTGGCCAATGCTGCTCTGTCACCTTTTGAGTTGAAGCCTTATGCTCCATGGATCATCAAATTCATCAAATCAAGGTCTTGAATTCATTACAAGGCTGACTTTCAAAATCATCTCACCTATTTGCGGCCAATTGAAGTCCTCAAAAGGACTATTTCCTCAGCTGATGAGAAGGGCAAAGCAGCTATCATTGGTGAAGGCACTCGTCCTTTGGATGGTCAATTTCATAAGGCTGCTACATATTCGACCAATGATGACTCTACAACACAAGATTCTTCCACCAAACCTTCAAAGCAAAATCCTCAAGGCACTGCTCCGTGTGTTATGACTGATCGTGAGCTTCTCCTTAGTCTTCACCAGAAAGTTGATAGAAATCACAAGTGGGTCAAGCGTCAGTTTGGTGCTATTCTTCAGAACATGACAGTTACTCACAACAATGTGAAAAAGAATCACCACTATCTGCATCAAGCCTTCGATCGCACCTGGGCTATTCTTTCACATCTATACACTGCTAAAGAACTCAAGGAAATGGACTTCCAACAGGACTTTGACTGGTCTCACCCACCTTTGAAGACATTCAAGAAGGTAAAAGTTCCTCAACTAGTCATTGGTTCATATTCTTCATCGCGCGAGACAGATGAAGCTGAAGATTTGGACGACACTGCGGCAGGCCCTACACCAACGGACAACCCCAACAACGCTGGCACTCCTCCTCGACATCATGATGATATTCTTCAGGGGCATCAGTCCTCATTTTTTGTCCCTTTTGGTCATTTGATGACAAAGGGGGAGAAATTTGAGTTAGTCTTCAAGTGGATCTCTATTATATGGGCATTTTTTTTGTTAAGTTACAACTCTTGCTTTTCTAAAGTGTTTGCTCTACCGAGTTGTAAACTTAAGTCCTATGGTGCTTTGATACTTTTGACTGCTTTCTGCATGCTTACTTCCTCAAGTACTTTAATGCACA
Organism: Triticum dicoccoides; assembly: GCF_002162155.2. Lineage (NCBI taxonomy): Eukaryota > Viridiplantae > Streptophyta > Magnoliopsida > Poales > Poaceae > Triticum > Triticum dicoccoides. The sequence continues at coordinate 732,663,079 of NC_041393.1, read as the reverse complement.
CATGTTGAATTACGTCAGACACCATATTTCATTATGCATTTCAAATTCTTCATATTATATGACAAATGCGTGTATGAATTACAAGATATAGGGAGAGATCTCCATGATATTACTCTACAATGTGCATTTGCTATCCAAAGCAAATTCCTGAAATATGCACATCTTTAGGGCGGAGTTCTTCTATATCTTGCAATCAAATTCCTCAATATTATCATTTACACTTCATATGTTTATCCCCGTTGAAAACATAACCTATTTGTCCTCAATCACCAAAAAGGGGGAGATTGTAAGTGCATGTAGTGCCCCTTAGTGGTTTTGGTGTATTGAAGACTTATATGTTAAGGGACTAATGTGTTTGTGAGTGTACATAGGCTCTATTAGCCGATGAGGAGTTTGATATTTATGATGAAAGTTGACCCCTAAAAATGTAAGTCTTCAGCTGAAGACTTTGGTTCTCCTGAAGACTTTGAAAGTGAAGAAATTGGTGTGACCTTGAAGACTTGGATATTCACGCGAGGACTATGAAGCGTGAAGACTTTTTTTCGTAGTTTCATTTTCTCTTTCTTGAGTCATAGGAAACACTGTACTGTTAAAGGGGGTCGAGGTAAAACTAAGGAAATACTTTCCAAGTGATGCTCAACTCAAATCCTACACCTACCCAATCCTTTCGAGGTAAGCCATTGGAAATCTCATATTTCAGTGACAGAGACGAAGATCTTCTGTTCTCTGAGGACTTTGTTCTAACTAAGGAGTTAGGAATTCGCCAGTGCCGATTGCCTACACGGTGTAGAACATGATAGCCCTGAGGCATTTGATACTCAAATATCCGACCGTTGTTGTGCTATGCGCCAAGTGTCGAAAATATCTACCCACCTACCCGTCATATCATTGAAGGGCATTTATGTCTTTCATGTTGGCCTGCTCCCTAGGCTATAAATAGCCGCCCCCTAGAACCACTAGCTGGTTGTCTGTTCCGAGAGAAACTAACACTTGTCATTGAGAGCATCCCATCCTCCGAGGACTTTGAACAAAAATCATCAAGTGAGGAAAAACCCAAAACCCAAACACCTACAACCCAAAGTGATTGAGCATTACTGAAGAGATTGTTCCTGTGTGGAACCGACGCATCCTCAAGACTGTTAGGCGTCATGGTCTGAGCATCCAAGAGGAATTGTGGATCACCGAGTGACCAAGTCTGTGAAGGTTTGGAAGTCACATGAAGACTTACCATGAGTGATTGGGCAAGGTCTGTGTGACTTTAGCTCAAGGAGAATATGATGAGTACTATGTGTCCTCAGTTTTAAATACCCAGCCGCTCCAACCAGACGTACAACTATCATAGCAGTTGGAACTGGTCTACCAAATGATCGTCTTCACCAAGCCACTGGTTCTATTTCATCAACTCTTTCACTTCCTCATTCATGTGTTGATGAACCTGATCATTACTGTTTGAAGACTTTGATTGAAAACTTTCTCTATTTCCTCAACCCTATTTCTTCAGTCACATTGTCTTTAGCCTACTTATCATGTTTTCATGCTACCTGTACTCTGTGCTTGTCTTTCATTTCATCATGATGACTATGTTTTTGCTCTATTATGCTTATACATGAGTACTTATTCTGCTACTAGTGTGTCGTTGCTTAGGAATTTCTTCACCTAGAAATTCCTCAGTGACGAATTTGTAAAAATCACCTATTCACCCCCCTCTAGTCGATATAACACACTTTCACAAACCTATCAGCCTAACCGAAGCACAAGGTATCCTTGTGAATAGATCATCGGTTCAACCTACACGGTCTAACTCAGTTGCACCGATCATGATCTTCTGTGACTCTGCCAACTCGATGTCACCGATAAAAAGAAATATGTGTTACCGGTTTCATTGCTGAAGAAAACTTTTTGCCATTACATCTTGCATATCTTTTCTAGCTCTACTCAATGATTCTTATCCTCTACCCGCATAATAATCTACATGCTGCTTTGTAATGTGTCTCAAGGACCAAACCTAACTGACTCATACTATAGAAGATCCCTTCTTGGAAATTGATGTCAAAGGGGGAGAGAGAGAGAGCACATCAAAGCTTATCACATGGGAGAGAGAAACATCTTAGCCTTCCCAGATGCTTGTTGTCAATAGAGGAGAGAAGCCACATGTCTTCAAGAGGGAAAAGACATGTTAAGAATTGTTTGATTGAACCATTTCTTGCTTTAATTTTCTTTTCTTTCTTTACTCTGATTTTCTCTTCCCCTACCTTCTCCCATTATCCAATATCAGATTCAGGGGGAGAAAGAGTTCAAATCTAAGGGAAGAAAATCTTTGGAATTCATTGCATATCTTTAATCTTCGGGGATATGTCTATACATGTACTAAGTACTCACTCATTACATGTCATCCCAGTCTTGGTACTCTTGTGTTTCCTAAACTTGCTTTATCTAGAGTTCTCTTGTGTTATCTAACGATGTTTTATCAAGCTTATCTCTTCCAAAGCCAGCTCAAGACCACAAGGTAAGTATATGCATCATACTCATGTGCATTAGGATCTCTTGCTGCTGCACATATTGTTTGCAAGAAGGATTCATGGACATGAAGGTATACCTATTCTATCTACATCATTTGCTCTGAGCATATAGCCAAGATACATGCAACTCATTGCTTTCTCTGATATTCTTATGCATTCACATGTTCTTACATTCCATCATTACATGATTGCATACATGTAGGGTGAGCTTATGCATGTTACATGTCCATCCAAAGCTTTACCTATTGCTATTCATATCTTTATGTAAAGCTTTGATATATGTTGTCATCAATTACCAAAAAGGAGGAGATTGCACAAGTGCTCCTTGGGTGATTTTGGTAATCAATGACAGCATATCTCTTGTTGGACTAATACTTTTATCAAGTGCATTTCAGATGAGTTCAACAATGGAGCAAGGACAAGAGGATGTGGAAGCCCTTCCAAATGCTAAGGACAAAGATTGGCAAAGGATCAAGACTCTTCATTTTCATTTTAGTGATCCAAGATCACATTGAGTCCATAGGAAAGCCAATGCTATTAAAAGGGGATGAGGTGTTGCTTAATGGTCTACTTGCTCAAAGTGCTTAGTGATATAGATCCAAAACCCTCAACCACTTTCTCATTTCCACATATGTCCATAACCTAAAGTCAAACTCGGCCCCACCAATTTCATTTGACATAGCCACTGCCAGAAACCCTAATCAATTCGGTCACACCGATACGGATCTCCATCTCACCGAGATAGCCTTGCAAACTCTCTGTTGCCTATTGCAATTATTTCGGTCTCACTGAAATGTGCAATCGGTCACACCGAGTTTTTCTGACCAACTCTCTTTTTGATCAATTGCTGAAATTGGTTTCACTGAGTTTATGCGACCGGTCTCACCGAGATGAGGTTTTGCCCTAGCCCTAGCACATCGGTCCCACCGAGTTGATCTTGTCGGTCCCACCGTGAGTCCTAACGTTCACATTTTGAACTAAATCGGTCTCACCGAGTTTCTCTATTCGGTCTGGCCGAGTTGGGTCAAATGTGTGTAATGGTTGGATTTTGTGAAGAGGCTATATATATCCCTCCATCCCCTTATCCATTAGCGAGTGAGCCATCAAAATGTGCCTACACTTCCACTACTCATTTTCTGAGAGAGAACCACCTAATCATGTGTTGATACCAAGACATTCCAATCCAACCACAAGAATCTTGATCTCTAGCCTTCCCCAAATTGCTTTCCACTGAAATCATCTTTCCACCATAGCCAAATCTGTGAGAGAGAGTTGCGTGTTGGGGAGACTATCATTTGAAGCACAAGAGTAAGGAGTTCATCATCAACACTCCATCTATTACCTTTTGTAGAGTGGTGTCTCCTAGATTGGTTATGTGTCACTTGGGAGCCTCCGTCAAGATTGTGGAGTTGAACCAAGGAGTTTATAAGGGCAAGGAGATCGCCTACTTCGTGAAGATCTACCCAAGTGAGGCAAGTCCTTCGTGGGCGATGGCCATGGTGGGATAGACAAGGTTGCTTCTTAGTGGACCCTTCGTAGGTGGAGCCCTCCGTGGACTCACACAAGTGTTACCATTCGTGGGCTGAAGTCTCCATCAACGTGGATGTACGATAGCACAACCTATGAGAACCACGCCAAAAAATCTGTGTGTCTTCATTGCGTTTGCACACTCCAACCCATCCCTTTACTTTCTTGCAACTAGCATGCTTTACTATTTCCACTGCCTATACTCTTCCATGCTTGCTTGAATTGTGTTGGGAATGTTTAAAATTGTGCTAATCTTCAACCTCAACTTGAAAATCATAAAAATTGCTACATTTACTTGTTGAGGGTCTAATCACCCACCCCCACCCCCCACCCCCTCTAGACACCTCTTCTCGATCCTTTTAAAAAGGGAAACAAATACCAACATGAAAAGTTCCCAAAAACCAATAAACCATTAAAAGCATAGAAAAAACATCGGGTCGAACCTTCCAAAACTGTGTGAATGTTTCCAAAAGTGCACCAAATAATTTCCGCTTCCTCCGGAATGGGCCATAGCCCGTACAACATCACATGGATAAAAAGGGATAACAAAAATATTGTAGGGTGAAACCCTAAGAGGGATCTTTTCACACTTGGAGGGGAAAAAGGGATGAACAACAACAACAAAAAGAGGGATCTTTTCACAATTGTCCTAGTATGCTTATCCTTATGTGTATGCAGTGAAGATGGATTTTTTGTCTCGCTAAATTAGCTAATTATTACATATGTCTTATTTAACATGGAAATTGTACTACTAAGTTTGTATGTATATGCCATTTATACTTTAGTCCCATATAGACACTAGTAGAAAAAGGACCTTATGTGAGACACATTAGTCCCAGTTCGATTTTTGCCCGGTACTAAGGTATCATTAGTACCGGTTCGAACGGCTATGCATTAGTGCCGGTTCGTGTTGAACCTTTAGTATCGGTTCGTGCTACGAACCGGTACTAAAGGGGTGGCGTCAGGCTGGCGTCAGGCCGGGGCCCCACAAGCCCCTTTAGTCCCAGTTTGTGGCACAAATCGGTAGTAAAGGGCCAACCTTTAGTACCGGTTCGTGCAACGAACCGGCACTAAAGGGGGTCTAACCTATAGTCCCGGTTAGAGACACAAACCGGGACTATAGGGCAATTTTCAAACTTGAAAAAATCATAACTAAATCATCCTAATTCAGAAAAATACATATAATATATCAAAATTTGCAGAACAAAATTATCCAATATCAGATTCAAGGGGAGAAAGAGTTCAAATCTAAGGGAAGAAAATCTTTGGAATTCATTGCATATCTTTAATCTTCAGGGATATGTCTATACTCAAATGGTGTACTAAGTACTCACTCATTACATGTCATCCCAGTCTTGGTACTCTTGTGTTTCCTAAACTTGCTTTATCTAGAGTGCTCTTGTGTTATCTAACGATGTTTTATCAAGCTTATCTCTTCCAAAGCCAGCTCAAGACCACAAGGTAAGTATATGCATCATACTCATGTGAATGAGGATCTCTTGCTGCTGCACATATTGTTTGCAAGAAGGATTCATGGACATGAAGGTATACCTATTCTATCTACATCATTTGCTCTGATGTATATAGCCAAGATACATGCAACTCATTGCTTTCTCTGATATGCTTATGCATTCACATGTTCTTACATTCCATCATTACATGATTGCATACATGTAGGGTGAGCCTATGCATGTTACATGTCCTTCCAAAGCTCTACCTATTGCTATTCATATCTTTATGTAAAGCTTTGATATATGTTGTCATCAATTACCAAAAAGGGGGAGATTGCACAAGTGCTCCCTGGGTGATTTTGGTAATCAGTGACAACATATCTCTTGTTGCACTAATACTTTTATAAAGTGCATTTCAGATGAGTTGAACAATGCAGTGGCAAGGACAATATGATGTGGAAGCCCTTCCAAATGCTAAGGACAAAGATTGGCAAAGGATCAAGACTCTTCATCTTCATTTTAGTGATCCAAGATCACATTGAGTCCACAGGAAAGCCAATGCTATTAAAAGGGGATGAGGTGTTGCTTAATGGTCTACTTGCTCAAAGTGCTTAGTGATATAGCTCCAAAACCCTCAACCACTTTCTCATTTCCACATATGTCCAAAACCTAAAGTCAAACTCGGCCCCACCAATTTCATTTGACATAGCCACTGCCAGAAACCCTAATCAATTCGGTCACACCGATACGGATCTCGGTCTCACCGAGATAGCCTTGCAAACTCTCTGTTGCCTATTGCAATTATTTCGGTCTCACCGAAATGTGCAATCGGTCACACCGAGTTTTTCTGACCAACTCTCTGTTTGATCAATTGCTGAAATTGGTTTCACCGAGTTTATGCGACTGGTCTCACCGAGATGAGGTTTTGCCCTAGCCCTAGCACATCGGTCCCACTAAGATTCCTAACGTTCACATTTTGAACTAAATAGGTCTCACCGAGTTTCTCTATTCGGTCTGGCCGAGTTGGGTCAAATGTGTGTAATGGTTGGATTTTGTGTAGAGGCTATATATACACCTCCATCCCCTTATCCATTAGAGAGAGAGCGATCAAAATGTGCCTACACTTCCACTACTCATTTTCTGAGAGAGAACCACCTAATCATGTTTTGATACCAAGACATTCCAATCCAACCACAAGAATCTTGATCTCTAGCCTTCCCCATGTTGCTTTCCACTGAAATCATCTTTCCACCATAGCCAAATCTGTGAGAGAGAGTTGCGTGTTGGGGAGACTATCATTTGAAGCACAAGAGCAAGGAGTTCATCATCAACACTCCATCTATTACCTTTTGCAGAGTGGTGTCTCCTAGATTGGTTAGGTGTCACTTGGGAGCCTCTCTTCATTGCGTTTGCACACTCCAACCCATCCCTTTACTTTCTTGCAACTAGCATGCTTTACTATTTCCACTGCCTATACTCTTCCAAGCTTGCTTGAATTGTGTTGGGAATGTTTAAAATTGTGTTAATCTTCAACCTCAACTTGAAAATCATACAAACTGCTACATTTACTTGTTGAGGGTCTAATCACCCACCCCCACCCCCGCCCCCTCTAGACACCTCTTCTCGATCCTTTTAAAAAGGGAAACAAATACCAACATGAAAAGTCCACAAAAACCAATAAACCGTTAAAAGCATAGAAAAAACATCGGGTGGAACATTCCAAAACTGTGTGAATGTTTCCAAAAGCACACCAAATAATTTCCGCTTCCTCCCGAATGGGCCATAGCCCATACAACATCACATGGCTAAAAAGGGATAACAAAGATATTGTAGGGTGAAACCCTAAGAGGGATCTTTTCACACTTGGAGGGGGAAAAGGGATGAACAACAAGAACAAAAAGAGGGATCTTTTCACAATTGTCCTAGTATGCTTATCCTTATGTGTATGCAGTGAAGATGTCTTTTTTTGTCTCGCTAAATTAGCTAATTATTACATATGTCTTTTTAACATGGAAATTGTACTACTAAGTTTGTATGTATATGCCATTTATACTTTAGTCCCATATAGACACTAATAGAAAAAGGACCTTATGTGAGACACATTAGTCCCGGTTCGATTTTGGCCCGGTACTAATGGTATCATTAGTACCGGTTCGAACGGCTATGCATTAGTGCCGGTTCGTGTTGAACCTTTAGTACCAGTTCGTGCCACGAACCGGTACTAAAGGGGTGGTGGCAGGCTGGCGTCAGGCCGGGGCCCCATGAGCCCCTTTAGTCCCGGTTTGTGGCACAACCCGGTACTAAAGGGCCAACCTTTAGTACCAGTTCGTGCCACGAACCGGCACTAAAGGGGGTCTAACCTATAGTCCCGGTTGGAGACACAAACCGGGACTATAGGGCAATTTTCAAACTTGAAAAAATCATAACTAAATCATCCTAATTCAGAAAAATACATATAATATATCAAAATTTGCACAACAAAATTATCCAATATCAGATTCAGGGGGAGAAAGAGTTCAAATCTAAGGGAATAAATTCTTTGGAATTCATTGCATATCTTTAATCTTCGGGGATATGTCTATACTCAAATGGTGTACTAAGTACTCACTCATTACATGTCATCCCAGTCTTGGTACTCTTGTGTTTCCTAAACTTGCTTTATCTAGAGTGCTCTTGTGTTATCTAACGATGTTTTATCAATCTTATCTCTTCCAAAGCCAGCTCAAGACCACAAGGTAAGTATATGCATCATACTCATGTGCATGAGGATCTCTTGCTGCTGCACATATTGTTTGCAAGAAGGATTCATGGACATGAAGGTATACCTATTCTATCTACATCATTTGCTCTGATGCATATAGCCAAGATACATGCAACTCATTGCTTTCTCTGATATGCTTATGCATTCACATGTTCTTACATTCCATCATTACATGATTGCATACATGTAGGGTGAGCCTATGCATGTTACATGTCCTTCCAAAGCTTTACCTATTGCTATTCATATCTTTATATAAAGCTTTGATATATGTTGTCATCAATTACAAAAAAGGGGGAGATTGCACAAGTGCTCCCTGGGTGATTTTGGTAATCAATGACAACATATCTCTTGTTGGACTTATACTTTTATCAAGTGCATTTCAGATGAGTTCAACAATGGAGTGGCAAGGACAAGAGGATGTGGAAGACCTTCCAAATGCTAAGGACAAAGATTGGCAAAGGATCAAGACTCTTCATTTTCATTTTAGTGATCCAAGATCACATTGAGTCCATAGGAAAGCCAATGCTATTAAAAGGGGATGAGATGTTGCTTAATGGTCTACTTGCTCAAAGTGCTTAGTGATATAGCTACAAAACCCTCAACCACTTTCTCATTTCCACATATGTCCAAAACCTAAAGTCAAAGTCGGCCCCACCAATTTCATTTGACATAGCCACTGCCAGAAACCCTAATCAATTCGGTCACACCGATATGGATCTCGGTCTCACCGAGATAGCCTTGCAAACTCTCTGTTGGCTATTGCAATTATTTCGGTCTCACCGAAATGTGCAATCGGTCACACCGAGTTTTTCTGACCAACTCTTTGTTTGATCAATTGCTGAAATTGGTTTCACCGAGTTTATGCGACCGGTCTCACCGAGATGAGGTTTTGCCCTAGCCCTAACACATCGGTCCCACCGAGTTGATCTTGTCGGTCCCACCGAGATTCCTAACTTTCACATTTTGAACTAAATCGGTCTCACCGAGTTTCTCTATTCGGTCTGGCCGAGTTGGGTCAAAGGGTTGGATTTTGTGTAGAGGCTATATATACCCCTCCATCCCCTTATCCATTAGAGAAAGAGCCATCAAAATGTGCCTACACTTCCACTACTCATTTTCTGAGAGAGAACCACCTAATCATGTGTTGATAGCAAGACATTCCAATCCAACCACAAGAATCTTGATCTCTAGCCTTCCCCAAGTTGGTTTCCACTAAAATCATCTTTCCACCATAGCCAAATCTATGAGAGAGAGCTGCGTGTTGGGGAGACTATCATTTGAAGCACAGGAGCAAGGAGTTCATCATCAACACTCCATCTATTACCTTTTGCAGAGTGTTGTCTCCTAGATTGGTTAGGTGTCACTTGGGAGCCTCCGTCAATATTGTGGAGTTGAACCAAGGAGTTTATAAGGGCAAGGAGATCGCCTACTTCGTGAAGATCTACCCAAGTGAGGCAAGTCCTTCGTGGGCGATGGCCATGGTGGGATAGACAAGGTTGCTTCTTAGTGGACCCATCGTAGGTGGAGCCCTCCGTGGACACATGCAACCGTTACCATTCGTGGGTTGAAGTCTCCATCAACGTGGATGTACGATAGCACCACCTATGAGAACCACGCCAAAAAATATGTGTGTCTTCATTGCGTTTGCACACTCCAAGCCAACCCTTTACTATCTTGCAACTAGCATGATTTACTATTTCCACTGCCTATACTCTTCCATGCTTGCTTGAATTGTGTTGGGAATGTTTAAAATTGTGCTAATCTTCAACCTCAACTTGAAAATCATAAAAACTGCTACATTTACTTCTTGAGGGTCTAATCACCCACCCCCCACCCCCCGCCCACTCTAGACACCTCTTCTCGATCCTTTTAAAAAGGGAAAGAAATACCAATATGAAAAGTCCCCAAAAACCAATAAACCGTTAAAAGCATAGAAAAAACATCGGGTGGAACCTTCCAAAACTGTGTGAATGTTTCCAAAAGCGCACCAAATAATTTCCGCTTCCTCCCAAATGGGCCATAGCCCGTACAACATCACATGGCTAAATAGGGATAACAAAAATATGGTAGGGTGAAACCCTAAGAGGGATCTTTTCGAACTTGGGGGGGGGGGAGGGGAGGGATAAACAACATGAACAAAAAGAGGGATCTTTTCACAATTGTCCTAGTATGCTTATCCTTATGTGTATGCAGTGAAGATGGCTTTTTTGTCTCGCTAAATTAGCTAATTATTACATATGTCTTGTTTAACATGGAAATTGTACTACTAAGTTTGTATGTATATGCCATTTATACTTTAGTCCCATATAGACACTAGTAGAAAAAGGACCTTATGTGAGACACATTAGTCCCTGTTTGATTTTGGCCCGGTACTAATGGTATCATTAGTACCGGTTCGAACGGCTATGCATTAGTGCCGGTTCGTGTTGAACCTTTAGTACCGGTTCGTGCCACGAACCGGTACTAAAGGGGTGGCGTCAGGCTGGCGTCAGGCCGGGGCCCCACAAGCACCTTTAGTCCCGGTTTGTGGCACAAACCGGTACTAAAGGGCCAACCTTTAGTACCGGTTCGTGCCACGAACCGGCACTAAAGGGGGTCTAACCTATAGTCCCGGTTGGAGACACAAACCGGGACTATAGGGCAATTTTCAAACTTGAAAAAATCATAACTAAATCATCCTAATTCAGAAAAATACATATAATATGTCAAAATTTGCAGAACAAAATTATCCAATATCAGATTCAGGGGGAGAAAGAGTTCAAATCTAAGGGAAGAAAATCTTTGGAATTCATTGCATATATTTAATCTTCGGGGATATGTCTATACTCAAATGGTGTACTAAGTACTCACTCATTACATGTCATCCCAGTCTTGGTACTCTTGTGTTTCCTAAACTTGCTTTATCTAGAGTGCTCTTGTGTTATCTAACGATGTTTTATCAAGCTTATCTCTTCCAAAGGCAGCTCAAGACAACAAGGTAAGTATATGCATCATACTCATGTGCATGAGGATCTCTTGCTGCTGCACATATTGTTTGCAAGAAGGATTCATGGACATGAAGGTATACCTATTCTATCTACATCATTTGCTCTGATGCATATAGCCAAGATACATGCAACTCATTGCTTTCTCTGATATGCTTATGCATTCACATGTTCATACATTCCATCATTACATGATTGCATACATGTAGGATGAGCCTATGCATGGTACATGTCCTTACAAAGCTTTACCTATTGCTATTCATATCTTTATGTAAAGCTTTGATATATGTTGTCATCCATTACCAAAAAGGGGGAGATTGCACAAGTGCTCCTTGGGTGATTTTGGTAATCAATGACAACATATCTCTTGTTGGACAAATACTTTTATAAAGTACATTTCAGACGAGTTCAACAATGCAGTGGCAAGGACAAGAGGATGTGGAAGACCTTCCAAATGCTAAGGACAAAGATTGGCAAAGGATCAAGACTCTTCATTTTCATTTTAGTGATCCAAGATCACATTGAGTCCATAGGAAAGCCCATGCTATTAAAAGGGGATGAGGTGTTGCTTAATGGTCTACTTGCTCAAAGTGCTTAGTGATATAGCTCCAAAACCCTCAACCACTTTCTCATTTACACATATGTCCAAAACCTAAAGTCAAACTCGGCCCCACCAATTTCATTTGACATAGCCACTGCCAGAAACCCTAATCAATTCGGTCACACCGATACGGTTCTCGGTCTCACCGAGATAGCCTGTTGGAAATATGCCCTAGAGGCAATAATAAAAGTATTACTATTATATTTCCTTGTTCATGATAATTGTCTTTTATTCATGCTATAATTGTATTATCCGGAAATCATAATACACGTGTGAATACATAGACCACAATACGTCCCTAGTAAGCCTCTAGTTGACTAGCTCATTGGTCAACAGATAGTCATGGTTTCCTGACTATGGACATTAGATGTCATTGACAACGGGATCACTTCATTAGGAGAATGACGTGATGGACAAGACCCAATCCTAAGCATAGCACAAGATCGTGTAGTTCGTTTTGCTAGAGCTTTTCCAATGTCTTGTATCTCTTCCTTAGACCATGAGATCGTGTAACTCCCGGATACCGTAGGAGTGCTTTGGGTGTACCAAACGTCACAACGTAACTGGGTGACTATAAAGGTGCACTACAGGTATCTCCAAAAGTGTCTGTTGGGTTGACATGGATCGAGACTGGGATTTGTCACTCCGTATGACGGAGAGGTATTTCTGGGCCCACTCGATAATGCATCATCATAATGAGCTCAAAGTGACCAAGTGTTTGGTCACAGGATCATGCATTACGGTACGAGTAAAGTGACTTGCCGGTAACGAGACTGAACGAGGTATTGGGATACCGACGATCGAGTCTCGGGCATGTAACGTACCGATTGACAAAGGGAACTGCAAGCCCCCTCCCTGGCCGCCGCCCCCCTCTAGATCTCATCTAGAGGGGGCCGGCCCCCTTCCCCCTTCCCCTATAAATAGAGGGGTGAGGGGAGGGCTGAACACCTGATCCAATGCGCAGCCCCTCCCCTCCCCAACACCTCTCCTCCTCCGTTGTGCGCTTGGCGAAGCCCTGTCGTAGTACTGCCTCTCCACCATCATCACGCTGTCGTGCTGCTGCTGGAGCCATCTTCCTCAACCTCTCCTTCCCCCTTGCTGGATCAAGAAGGAGGAGACGTCGTCCGTACCGTACGTGTGTTGAACGCGGAGGTGCTGTCCGTTCAGCACTTGGTCATCAGTGATTTGAATCACGGCGAGTACGACTCCATCATCACCGTGTTGGAAATATGCCCTAGAGGCAATAATAAATTGATTATTATTATATTTCCTTGTTCATGATAATCGTTTATTATCCATGCTAGAATTGTATTGATAGGAAACTCAGATACATGTGTGGATACATAGACAACACCATGTCCCTAGTAAGCCTCTAGTTGACTAGCTCGTTAATCAATAGATGGTTACGGTTTCCTGACCATGGACATTGGATGTCGTTGATAACGGGATCACATCATTAGGAGAATGATGTGATGGACAAGACCCAATCCTAAGCCTAGCACAAGATCATGTAGTTCGTATGCTAAAGCTTTTCTAATGTCAAGTATCATTTCCTTAGACCATGAGATTGTGCAACTCCCGGATACCGTAGGAGTGCTTTGGGTGTGCCAAACGTCACAATGTAACTGGGTGGCTATAAAGGTACACTACGGGTATCTCTGAAAGTGTCTGTTGGGTTGGCACGAATCGAGATTGGGATTTTGTCACTCCGTGTAAACGGAGAGGTATCTCTGGGCCCACTCGGTAGGACATCATCATAATGTGCACAATGTGACCAAGGGGTTGATCACGGGATGATGTGTTACGGAACGAGTAAAGAGACTTGCCGGTAACGAGATTGAACAAGGTATCGGTATACCGACGATCAAATCCCGGGCAAGTACCATACCGCTAGACAAAGGGAATTGTATACGGGATTGATTGAGTCCTTGACATCATGGTTCATCCGATGAGATCATCGTGGAACATGTGGGAGCCAACATGGGTATCCAGATCCCGCTGTTGGTTATTGACCGGAGAACATCTCGGTCATGACTACATGTCTCCCGAACCCGTAGGGTCTACACACTTAAGGTTCGATGACGCTAGGGTTATAAAGGAAGTTTGTATGTGGTTACCGAATGTTGTTCGGAGTCCCGGATGAGATCCCGGACGTCACGAGGGGTTCCGGAATGGTCCGGAGGTAAAGATTTATATGTAGGAAGTCCTGTTTCGGCCATCGGGACAAGTTTCGGGGTCATCGGTATTGTACCGGGACCACCGGAAGGGTCCCGGGGGCCCACCGGGTGGGGCCACCTGCCCCGGGGGGCCACATGGGCTGTAGGGGGTGCACCTTAGCCTACATGGGCCAAGGGCACCAGCCCCTAGAGGCCCATGCGCCAAGATATAGGAAAAAGGGGAGAGTCCTAAAGGGGGAAGGCACCTCCGAGGTGCCTTAGGGAGGATGGACTCCTCCCCCCCCTCTTAGCCGGACCCCTTCCTTGGAGGAAGGGGCAAGGCTGCGCCTCCTCCCTCTCCCCTGCCCCTATATATAGTGGAGGGGAGGGAGGGCATCCATACCTGAGCCCTTGGCGCCTCCCTCCCTCCCGTGACACCTCCTCCTCTCCCGTAGGTGCTTGGCGAAGCCCTGCAGGATTGCCACGCTCCTCCATCACCACCACGCCGTTGTGCTGCTGATGGATGGAGTCTTCCTCAACCTCTCCCTCTCTCCTTGCTGGATCAAGGCGTGGGAGACATCGTCGAGCTGTACGTGTGTTGAACGCGGAGGTGCCGTCCGTTCGGCACTAGGATCATCGGTGATCTGAATCACGACGATTACGACTCCATCAACCCCGTTCACTTGAACGCTTCCGCTTAGCGATCTACAAGGGTATGTAGATGCACTCTCCTTCCCCTCGTTGCTAGTCTCTCCATAGATAGATCTTGGTGACACGTAGGAAAATTTTGAATTTCTGCTACGTTCCCCAACACACCGTTCCCTTGAACGCTTCCGCACGCGATCTAAAAGTGGTATGTAGATGCAATCTCTCTCCCATGACTCGTTGCTTAGATGAACTCATAGATGGATCTTGGTGAAACCGTAGGAAAAATTTTAATTTTCTGCAACGTTCCCCAACAGTGGCATCATGAGCTAGGTCTATGCGTAGTTCTCTATTGCACGAGTAGAACACAATTTTGTTGTGGGCGTAGATCTTGTCAACTTGCTTGACGTTACTAGTATTTTCTTGCTTCAGCGGTATTGTGGGATGAAGCGGCCTGGACCGACCTTACACGTACGCTTACGTGAGACAGGTTCCAGCGACTGACATGCACTAGTTGCATAAGGTGGCTAGCGGGTGTCTGTCTCTCCTACTTTAGTTGGAGCGGATTAGATGAAAAGGGTCCTTATGAAGGGTAAATAGAAGTTGACAAAATCACGTTGTGGTTATTCGTAGGTAAGAAAACGTTCTTGCTAGAACCCAATTGCAGCCACGTAAAAGATGCAACAACAATTAGAGGACGTCTAACTTGTTTTTGCAGCAATTGTCATGTGATGTGATATGGCCAGAAGTTGTGATGAATGATGAATGATATATTGTGATGTTGGAGATCATGTTCTTGTAATAGGAATCATGACTTGCATGTCGATGAGTATGACAACCGGCAGGAGCCATAGGAGTTGTCTTTATTTTTGTATGACCTGCGTGTCATTGAAGAACACCATGTAAATTACTTTACTTTATTGCTAAATGCGTTAGCCATAGAAGTAGAAGTAGTCGTTGGCATGACAACTTCATGAAGACACAATGATGGAGATCATGATGATGGAGATCATGGTGTCAATGCCGGTGACGAAGATGATCATGGAGCCCCGAAGATGGAGATCGAAGGAGCTATATGATATTGGCCATATCATGTCACTACTATATAATTGCATGTGATGTTTATTATGTTTTATGCATCTTGTTTACTTAGAACGGCAGTAGTAAATAAGATGATCCCTTATAATAATTTCAAGAAACTGTTCCCCCTAACTATGCACCGTTGCTAAAGTTCATCGTTTCGAAGCACCACGTGATGATCGGGTGTGATAGATCCTTACGTTCACATACAACGGGTGTAAGACAGATTTACACATGCAGAACACTTAGGGTTAACTTGACGAGCCTAGCATGTATAGACATGGCCTCGGAACATAGAGATCCAAAGGTCGAACATAAGTCGTATGGAAGATACGATCAACATGGAGATGTTCACCGATGATGACTAGTCCGTCTTACGTGATGATCGGACACGGCCTAGTCGACTCAGATCGTGTAACACTTAGATGACTAGAGGGATGTCTAATCTGAGTGGGAGTTCATTAAATAATTTGATTAGATGAACTTAATTATCATGAACTTAGTCTAAAACTTTTGCAAAATATGTCTTGTAGATCAAATGGCCAATGCTCATGTCAACATGAACTTCAACGCGTTCCTAGAGAAAACCAAGCTGAAAGATGATGGCAGCAACTATTCGAACTGGGTCCGGAACCTGAGGATCATCCTCATAGCAGCCAAGAAAGATTATGTCCTAGATGCACCGCTAGGTGAAGCACCCATCCCAGAGAACCAAGACGTTATGAACACTTGGCAATCACGTGCTGATGATTACTCCCTCGTTCAATGCGGCATGCTTTACAGCTTAGAACCGGGGCTCCAAAAGCGTTTTGAGAAGCACGGAGCATATGAGATGTTCGAGGAGCTGAAAATGGTTTTCCAAGCTCATGCCCGGGTCGAGAGATATGAAGTCTCCGACAAGTTCTATAGTTGTAAGATGGAGGAAAACAGTTATGTCAGTGAGCACATACTCAAAATGTCTGGGTTGCACAACCGCCTGTCCCAGTTGGAGATCAATCTCCCGGAAGAGGTGGTCATTGACAGAATCCTTCACTCGCTCCCACCGAGCTACAAGAGCTTTGTGTTGAACTACAATATGCAGGGGATGGTGAAGACCATTCCGGAAGTATTCTCAATGCTGAAGTCAGCAGAGGTTGAAATGAAGAAAGAACATCAAGTGTTGATGGTCAATAAGACCACTAAGTTTAAGAAGGGCAAGGGTAAGAAGAACTTCAAGAAGGACGACAAAGATGTTGCCGCGCTCGGTAAGCCAGTTGCCGGGAAGAAGTCAAAGAATGGACCCAAGCCTGAGACTGAGTGCTTTTATTGCAAGGGGAAGGGTCACTGGAAGCGGAACTGCCCCAAATACTTAGCGGACAAGAAGGCCGGCAACACTAATGGTATATTTGATATACATGTAATTGATGTGTACCTTACCAGTACTCGTAGTAACTCCTGGGTATTTGATACCGGTGCCGTTGCTCACATTTGTAACTCACAACAGGAGCTGCGGAATAAGCGGAGACTAGCGAAGGACGAGGTGACGATGCGTGTCGGGAATGGTTCCAAGGTCGATGTGATCGCCGTCGGCACGCTACCTCTACATTTACCTACGAGATTATTTTTAAACCTCAATAATTGTTATTTAGTGCCAAGTTTGAGCATGAACATTGTATCTGGATCTCGTTTGATACGAGATGGCTACTCATTTAAATCCGAGAATAATTGTTGTTCTATTTATATGAGAGATATGTTTTATGGTCATGCCCTGATGATCAATGGTTTATTCTTAATGAATCTCGAGGGTAATGTTACACATATTCATAGTGTGAATACCAAAAGATGTAAAGTTGATAACGATAGTCCCACATACTTGTGGCACTGCCGCCTTGGTCACATTGGTGTCAAACGCATGAAGAAGCTCCATGCTGATGGACTTTTAGGGTCTCTCGATTATGAATCATTTGACACATGCGAACCATGCCTCATGGGCAAAATGACCAAGACTCCGTTCTCCGGAACAATGGAGCGAGCAACCAACTTATTGGAAATCATACATACTGATGTATGCGGTCCAATGAGCGTTGAGGCTCGCGGAGGATATCATTATGTTCTCACTCTCACTGATGACTTAAGTAGATATGGGTATGTCTGCTTGATGAAACACAAGTCTGAGACCTTTGAAAAGTTCAAGGAATTTTAGAATGAAGTAGAGAATCAACGTGACCGAAAGATAAAGTTCTTACGATCGGATCGTGGAGGAGAATATTTAAGTCACGAATTTGGTACACACTTAAGAAAATGTGGAATCGTTTCACAACTCACGCCGCCTGGAACACCTCAGCGTAAGGGTGTGTCCGAACATCGTAATCGCACTCTATTGGATATGGTGCGATCTATGATGTCTCTTACCGATTTACCGCTATCATTTTGGGGATACGCTCTAGAGACAGCTACATTCACTTTAAATAGGACACCGTCTAAATCCGTTGAGACGACACTGTATGAATTATGGTTTGGGAATAAACCTAAGCTGTCGTTTCTAAAAGTTTGGGGATGCGATGCTTATGTCAAGAAACTTCAACCTGAAAAGCTCGAACCCAAGTCGGAAAAATGCGTCTTCATAGGATACCCTAAGGAAACCATTGGGTATACCTTCTACTTAAGATCCGAGGGCAAGATCTTTGTTGCCAAGAACAGATCCTTTCTGGAAAAAGAGTTCCTCTCGAAAGGAGTAAGTGGGAGGAAAGTAGAACTCGATGAAGTACTACCTCTTGAACCGGAAAGTAGTGCAGCTCAGGAAAACGTTCCTATGGTGCCTACACCGACTGGAGAAGAAATTAATGATGATGATCAAGGTACTTCTGATCAAGTTGCTACTGAACTTCGTAGGTCCACAAGGACACGTACCACACTAGAGTGGTATGGCAACCCTGTCCTGGAAATCATGTTGTTAGACAACGATGAACCTTCGAACTATGAAGAAGCGATGGCGGGCCCAGATTCCAACAAATGGATAGAAGCCATGAAATCCGAGATAGAATCCATGTATGAAAACAAAGTGTGGACTTTGACTGACTTGCCCGATGATCGGCGAGCGATAGAAAACAAATGGATATTTAAGAAGAAGACGGACGCGGATGGTAATGTCACCATCTATAAAGCTCGACTTGTCGCTAAGGGTTATCGGCAAGTTCAAGGGATTGACTACGATGAGACTTTCTCTCCCGTAGCGAAGCTTAAGTCCGTCCGAATCATGTTAGCAATTGTCGCATACTATGATTATGAGATATGGCAGATGGGCGTCAAAACGGCATTCCTTAACGGGCATCTTAAGGAAGAACTGTATATGATACAGCCGGAGGGTTTTGTCGATCCTAAGAATGCTAACAAAGTATGCAAGCTCCAGCGATCCATTTATGGGTTGGTGCAAGCATCTCGGAGTTGGAACATTCGCTTTGATGAGATGATCAAAGCGTTTGGGTTTATGCAGACTTATGGAGAAGCCTGCATTTACAAGAAAGTGAGTGGGAGCTCTGTAGCATTTCTCATATTATATGTAGATGACATGCTTTTGATGGGAAATGATACAGAATTCTTGCACAACATTAAGGCCTACTTGAATAAGTGTTTTTCAATGAAGGACCTTGGAGAAGCTGCATATATATTAGGCATCAAGATCTATAGGGATAGATCGAGACGCCTCATAGGTCTTTCACAAAGCATATACCTTGATAAGATTTTGAAGAAGTTCAAAATGGATCAGTCCAAGAAAGGGTTCTTGCCTGTACTGCAAGGTGTGAGATTGAGCTCGGCTCAATGCCCGACCACGGCAAAAGATAAAGAAGAGATGAGTGTCATCCCCTATGCCTTAGCCATAGGATCTATTATGTATGCCATGCTGTGTACCATACCTGATGTAAACCTTGCCGTAAGTTTGGTAGGAAGGTACCAAAGTAATCCTGACAAGGAACACTGGACAGCGGCCAAGAATATCCTGAAGTACCTGAAAAGGACAAAGGACATGTTTCTCGTTTATGGAGGTGACGAAGAGCTCGTCGTAAAGGGTTACGTCGACGCTAGTTTCGACACAGATCTGGATGACTCTAAGTCACAAACCGGATACGTGTATATGTTGAATGGTGGAGCAGTAAGCTGGTACAGATGCAAGCAGAGCGTCGTGGCGGGATCTACATGTCAAGCGGAGTACATGGCAGCCTCGGAGGCAGCGCATGAAGCAATATGGGTGAAGGAGTTCATCACCGACCTAGGAGTCATACCCAATGCGTCGGGGCCGATCAAACTCTTCTGTGACAACATTGGAGCTATTGCCCTTGCCAAGGAGCCCAGGTTTCACAAGAAGACCAGGCACATCAAACGTTGCTTCAACTCCATCTGTGAAAATGTTCAAGATGGAGACATAGATATTTGCAAAGTGCATACGGATCTGAATGTTGCAGATCCGTTGACTAAACCTCTCTCACGAGCAAAACATGATCAACACTAGAACTCTATGGGTGTTCGATTCATCACAATGTAAGTAGATTATTAACTCTAGTGCAAGTGGGAGACTGTTAGAAATATGCCCTAGAGGCAATAATAAAAGTATTATTATTATATTTCCTTGTTCATGATAATTGTCTTTTATTCATGCTATAATTGTATTATCCGGAAATCATAATACACGTGTGAATACATAGACCACAATACGTCCCTAGTAAGCCTCTAGTTGACTAGCTCGTTGGTCAACAGATAGTCATGGTTTCCTGACTATGGACATTAGATGTCATTGACAACGGGATCACGTCATTAGGAGAATGACGTGATGGACAAGACCCAATCCTAAGCATAGCACAAGATCGTGTAGTTTGTTTTGCTAGAGCTTTTCCAATGTCAAGTATCTCTTCCTTAGACTATGATATCGTGTAACTCCCGGATACCGTAGGAGTGCTTTGGGTGTACCAAACGTCACAACGTAACTGGGTGACTATAAAGGTTCACTACAGGTATCTCCGAAAGTGTCTGTTGGGTTGACACGGATCGAGACTGGGATTTGTCACTCCGTATGACGGAGAGGTATCTCTGGGCCCACTCGGTAATGCATCATCATAATGAGCTCAAAGTGACCAAGTGTTTGGTCATGGGATCATGCATTACGGTACGAGTAAAGTGACTTGCCGGTAACAAGACTGAACGAGGTATTGGGATACCGACGATCGAGTCTCGGGCATGTAACGTACCGATTGACAAAGGGAACTGCATACGGGGTTGATTGAATCCTCGACATCGTGGTTCATCCGATGACATCATCGAAGAGCATGTGGGTGCCAACATGGGTATCCAGATCCCACTGTTGGTTATTGACCGGAGAGCTGTCTCGGTCATGTCTGCATGTCTCCCGAACCCATAGGGTCTACACACTAAAGGTTCGGTGATGCTAGGGTTATTAGGAAGACTTGTATGTGATTACTGAATGTTGCTCGGAGTCCCGGATGAGATCCCGGACGTCACGAGGAGTTCAGGAAGGGTCCGGAGGTAAAGATTTATATATGGGAAGTTGTCATGCGGACACCGAAAAGTTCCGGGGGCATATCGGTATTGTACCGGGGCCACCGGAGGGGTTCCGGGGGTCCACCAGGAGGGGCCACCCCACTTGGTGGGCCACATGGGCCGCGTGGGGGCAGGGATACAGCCCCTGGAGGGCTGGGCGCGCCCCCACCCTTGGGCCCATGCGCCTAGGGTTGGGGGGGGGGGAACCCTAAAGGGGGCGCCCCCCTTTGCTTGGGGGGCAAGCCCCCTCCCTGGCCGCCGCCCCCCCTCTAGATCTCATCTAGAGGGGGCCGACCCCCTTCACCCTTCCCCTATAAATAGAGGGGTGAGGGGAGGGCTGAACACCTGATCCAAGGCACAGCCCCTCCCCTCCCCAACACCTCTCCTCCTCCGTTGTGCGCTTGGCGAAGCCCTGTCGGAGTACTGCCTCTCCACCATCATCACGCTGTCGTGCTGCTGCTGGAGCCATCTTCCTCATCCTCTCCTTCCCCCTTGCTGGATCTAGAAGGAGGAGATTTCATCCGTACCGTACGTGTGTTGAACGCGGAGGTGCTGTCCGTTCAGCACTTGGTCATCGGTGATTTGAATCACGGCGAGTACGACTCCATCATCACCGTTCCCTTGAACGCTTCCGCACGCGATCTACAAGTGGTATGTAGATGCAATCTCTCTCCCATGAGTCGTTGCTTAGATGAAATCATAGATGGATCTTGGTGAAACCGTAGGAAAATTTTTAATTTTCTGCAACGTTCCCCAACATAGCCTTGCAAACTCTCTATTTCCTATTGCAATTATTTCGGTTTCACCGAAATGTGCAATCGGTCACACCAAGTTTTTCAGACCAACTCTTGTTTGATCAAATGCAGAAATTGGTTTCACCGAGTTTATGCGACCGGTCTCACCGAGATGAGGTTTTGCCCTAGCCCTAGCACATCGGTCCCACCGAGTTGATCTTGTTGGTCCCACCGAGATTCCTAACGTTCACATTTTGAACTAAATCGGTCTCACCGAGTTTCTCTATTCGGTCTGGCCGAGTTGGGTCAAATGTGTGTAATGGTTGGATTTTGTGTAGAGGCTATATATACCCCTCCATCCCCTTATACATTAGCGAGAGAGCCATCAAAATGTGCCTACACTTCCACTACTCATTTTCTGAGAGAGAACCACCTAATCATGTGTTGATACCAAGACATTCCAATCCAACCACAAGAATCTTGATCTCTAGCCTTCCCCAAGTTGCTTTCCACTGAAATCATCTTTCCACCATAGCCAAATCTGTGAGAGAGAGTTGCGTGTTGGGGAGACTATCATTTGAAGCACAAGAGTAAGGAGTTCATCATCAACACTCCATCTATTACCTTTTGCAGAGTGGTGTCTCCTAGATTGGTTATATGTCACTTGGGAGCCTCCATCAAGATTGTGGAGTTGAACCAAGGAGTTTATAAGGGCAAGGAGATCGCCTACTTCGTGAAGATCTACCCAAGTGAGGCAAGTCCTTCGTGGGCGATGGCCATGGTGGGATAGACAAGGTTGCTTCTTAGTGGACCCTTCGTAGGTGGAGCCCTCCGTGGACTCACGCAACCGTTACCCTTCGTGGGCTGAAGTCTCCATCAACGTGGATGTACGATAGCACAACCTATGAGAACCACGCCAAAAAATTTGTGTGTCTTCATTGCGTTTGCACACTCCAACCCATCCCTTTACTTTCTTGCAACTAGCATGCTTTACTATTTCCACTGCCTATACTCTTCCATGCTTGCTTGAATTGTGTTGGGAATGTTTAAAATTGTGCTAATCTTCAACCTCAACTTGAAAATCATAAAAACTGCTACATTTACTTGTTGAGGGTCTAATCACCCACTCCCCACCCCCCGCCCCCTCTAGAAACCTCTTCTCGATCCTTTTAAAAAGGGAAACAAATACCAACATGAAAAGTTCCCAAAAACCAATAAACCGTTAAAAGCATAGAAAAAACATCGGGTGGAACCTTCCAAAACTGTGTGAATGTTTCCAAAAGCGCACCAAATAATTTCCGCTTCCTCC
>NC_041393.1:732619046-732639525 GCF_002162155.2 Triticum dicoccoides | reverse complement strand
CGCCCCCTCTAGACACCTCTTCTCGATCCTTTTAAAAAGGGAAACAAATACCAACATGAAAAGTTCCCAAAAACCAATAAACCGTTAAAAGCATAGAAAAAACATCGGGTGGAACCTTCCAAAACTGTGTGAATGTTTCCAAAAGCGCACCAAATAATTTCCGCTTCCTCCGGAATGGGCCATAGCCCGTACAACATCACATGGATAAAAAGGGATAACAAAAATATTGTAGGGTGAAACCCTAAGAGGGATCTTTTCACACTTGGAGGGGAAAAAGGGATGAACAACAAGAACAAAAAGAGGGACCTTTTCACAATTGTCCTAGTATGCTTATCCTTATGTGTATGCAGTGAAATGGCTTTTTTGTCTCGCTAAATTAGCTAATTATTACATATGTCTTGTTTAACATGGAAATTGTACTACTAAGTTTGTATGTATATGCCATTTATACTTTAGTCCCATATAGACACTAGTAGAAAAAGGAGCTTATGTGAGACACATTAGTCCCGGTTCGATTTTGGCCCGGTACTAATGGTATCATTAGTACCGGTTCGAACGGCTATGCATTAGTGCCGGTTCGTGTTGAACCTTTAGTACCGGTTCGTGCCACGAACCGGTACTAAAGGGGTGGTGGCAGGCTGGCGTCAGTCCGGGGCCCCACGATCCCCTTTAGTCCCGGTTTGTGGCACAAACCGGTACTAAAGGGCCAACCTTCAGTACCGGTTCGTGCCACGAACCGGCACTAAAGGGGGTCTAACCTATAGTCCCGGTTGGAGACACAAACCGGGACTATAGGGCAATTTTCAAACTTGAAAAAATCGTAACTAAATCATCCTAATTCAGAAAAATACATATAATATATCAAAATTTGCAGAACAAAATTATCCAATATCAGATTCAGGGGGAGAAAGAGTTCAAATCTAAGGGAAGAAAATCTTTGGAATTCATTGCATATCTTTAATCTTCGGGGATATGTCTATACTCAAATGGTGTACTAAGTACTCACTCATTACATGTCATCCCAGTCTTGGTACTCTTGTGTTTCCTAAACTTGCTTTATCTAGAGTGCTCTTGTGTTATCTAATGATGTTTTATCAAGCTTATCTCTTCCAAAGCCAGCTCAAGACCACAAGGTAAGTATATGCATCATACTCATGTGCATGAGGATCTATTGCTGCTGCACATATTGTTTGCAAGAAGGATTCATGGACATGAAGGTATACCTATTCTATCTACATCATTTGCTCTGATGCATATAGACAAGATACATGCAACTCATTGCTTTCTCTGATATGCTTATGCATTCACATGTTCTTACATTCCATCATTACATGATTGCATACATGTAGGGTGAGCCTATGCTTGTTACATGTCCTTCCAAAGCTTTACCTATTGCTATTCATATCTTTATGTAAAGCTTTGATATATGTTGTCATCAATTACCAAAAAGGGGGAGATTGCACAAGTGCTCCCTGGGTGATTTTGGTAATCAATGACAACATATCTCTTGTTGGACTAATACTTTTATAAAGTGCATTTCAGATGAGTTCAACAATGCAGTGGCAAGGACAAGAGGATGTGGAAGCCCTTCCAAATGCTAAGGACAAAGATTGGCAAAGGATCAAGACTCTTCATTTTAATTTTAGTGATCCAAGATCACATTGAGTCCATAGGAAAGCAAATGCTATTAAAAGGGGATGAGGTGTTGCTTAATGGTCTAGTTGCTCAAAGTTCTTAGTGATATAGCTCCAAAACCCTCAACCACTTTCTCATTTCCACAAATGTCCAAAACCTAAAGTCAAACTCGGCCCCACCAATTTCATTTGACATAGCCACTACGAGAAACCCTAATCAATTCGGTCACACCGATATGGATCTCGGTCTCACCGAGATAGCCTTGGAAACTCTCTGTTGCCTATTGCAATTATTTCGGTCTCACCGAAATGTGCAATCGGTCAGACCGAGTTTATCTGACCAACTCTCTGTTTGATCAATTGCTGAAATTGGTTTCATCGAGTTTATGCGACCGGTCTCACCGAGATGAGGTTTTGCCCTAGCCCTAGCACATCAGTCCCACCGAGTTGATCTTGTCGGTCCCACCGAGATTCCTAACGTTCACATTTTGAACTAAATCGGTCTCACCGAGTTTCTCTATTCGGTCTGGCCGAGTTGGGTCAAATGTGTGTAATGGTTGGATTTTGTGTAGAGGCTATATATACCCCTCCATCCCCTTATCCATTAGAGAGAGAGACATCAAAATGTGCCTACACTTCCACTACTCATTTTCTGAGAGAGAACCACCTAATCATGTGTTGATACCAAGACATTCCAATCCAACCACAAGAATCTTGATCTCTAGCCTTCCCCAAGTTGCTTTCCACTGAAATCATCTTTCCACCATAGCCAAATATGTGAGAGAGAGTTGCGTGTTGGGGAGGCTATCATTTGAAGCACAAGAGCAAGGAGTTCATCATCAACACTCCATATATTACCTTCTGCAGAGTGGTGTCTCCTAGATTGGTTAGGTGTCACTTGGGAGCCTCCGTCAAGATTGTGGAGTTGAACCAAGGAGTTTATAAGGGCAAGGAGATCGCCTACTTCGTGAAGATCTACCCAAGTGAGGCAAGTCCTTCGTAGGCGATGGCCATGGTGGGATAGACAAGGTTGCTTCTTAGTGGACCCTTCATAGGTGGAGCCCTCCATGGACTCACGCAACCGTTACCCTTCGTGGGCTGAAGTCTCCATCAACGTGGATGTACGATAGCACAACCTATGAGAACCACGCCAAAAAATTTGTGTGTCTTCATTGCGTTTGCACACTCCAACCCATCCCTTTACTTTCTTGCAACTAGCATGCTTTACTATTTCCACTGCCTATACTCTTCCATGCTTGCTTGAATTGTGTTGGGAATGTTTAAAATTGTGCTAATCTTCAACCTCAACTTGAAAATCATAAAAACTGCTACATTTACTTGTTGAGGGTCTAATCACCCACTCCCCACCCCCCGCCCCCTCTAGACACCTCTTCTCGATCCTTTTAAAAAGGGAAACAAATACCAACATGAAAAGTTCCCAAAAACCAATAAACCGTTAAAAGCATAGAAAAAACATCGGGTGGAACCTTCCAAAACTGTGTGAATGTTTCCAAAAGCGCACCAAATAATTTCCGCTTCCTCCGGAATGGGCCATAGCCCGTACAACATCACATGGATAAAAAGGGATAACAAAAATATTGTAGGGTGAAACCCTAAGAGGGATCTTTTCACACTTGGAGGGGAAAAAGGGATGAACAACAAGAACAAAAAGAGGGACCTTTTCACAATTGTCCTAGTATGCTTATCCTTATGTGTATGCAGTGAAATGGCTTTTTTGTCTCGCTAAATTAGCTAATTATTACATATGTCTTGTTTAACATGGAAATTGTACTACTAAGTTTGTATGTATATGCCATTTATACTTTAGTCCCATATAGACACTAGTAGAAAAAGGAGCTTATGTGAGACACATTAGTCCCGGTTCGATTTTGGACCGGTACTAATGGTATCGTTAGTACCGGTTCGAACGGCTATGCATTAGTGCCGGTTCGTGTTGAACCTTTAGTACCGGTTCGTGCCACGAACCGGTACTAAAGGGGTGGTGGCAGGCTGGCGTCAGTCCGGGGCCCCACGATCCCCTTTAGTCCCGGTTTGTGGCACAAACCGGTACTAAAGGGCCAACCTTTAGTACCGGTTCGTGCCACGAACCGGCACTAAAGGGGGTCTAACCTATAGTCCCGGTTGGAGACACAAACCGGGACTATAGGGCAATTTTCAAACTTGAAAAAATCATAACTAAATCATCCTAATTCAGAAAAATACATATAATATATCAAAATTTGCAGAACAAAATTATCCAATATCAGATTCAGGGGGAGAAAGAGTTCAAATCTAAGGGAAGAAAATCTTTGGAATTCATTGCATATCTTTAATCTTCGGGGATATGTCTATACTCAAATGGTGTACTAAGTACTCACTCATTACATGTCATCCCAGTCTTGGTACTCTTGTGTTTCCTAAACTTGCTTTATCTAGAGTGCTCTTGTGTTATCTAACGATGTTTTATCAAGCTTATCTCTTCCAAAGCCAGCTCAAGACCACAAGGTAAGTATATGCATCATACTCATGTGCATGAGGATCTATTGCTGCTGCACATATTGTTTGCAAGAAGGATTCATGGACATGAAGGTATACCTATTCTATCTACATCATTTGCTCTGATGCATATAGACAAGATACATGCAACTCATTGCTTTCTCTGATATGCTTATGCATTCACATGTTCTTACATTCCATCATTACATGATTGCATACATGTAGGGTGAGCCCATGCATGTTACATGTCCTTCCAAAGCTTTACCTATTGCTATTCATATCTTTATGTAAAGCTTTGATATATGTTGTCATCAATTACCAAAAATGGGGAGATTGCACAAGTGCTCCCTGGGTGATTTTGGTAATCAATGACAACATATCTCTTGTTGGACTAATACTTTTATAAAGTGCATTTCAGATGAGTTCAACAATGCAGTGGCAAGGACAAGAGGATGTGGAAGCCCTTCCAAATGCTAAGGACAAAGATTGGCAAAGGATCAAGACTCTTCATTTTAATTTTAGTGATCCAAGATCACATTGAGTCCATAGGAAAGCAAATGCTATTAAAAGGGGATGAGGTGTTGCTTAATGGTCTAGTTGCTCAAAGTTCTTAGTGATATAGCTCCAAAACCCTCAACCACTTTCTCATTTCCACAAATGTCCAAAACCTAAAGTCAAACTCGGCCCCACCAATTTCATTTGACATAGCCACTACGAGAAACCCTAATCAATTCGGTCACACCGATACGGATCTCGGTCTCACCGAGATAGCCTTGGAAACTCTCTGTTGCCTATTGCAATTATTTCGGTCTCACCAAAATGTGCAATCGGTCAGACCGAGTTTATCTGACCAACTCTCTGTTTGATCAATTGCTGAAATTGGTTTCATCGAGTTTATGCGACCGGTCTCACCGAGATGAGGTTTTGCCCTAGCCCTAGCACATCAGTCCCACCGAGTTGATCTTGTCGGTCCCACCGAGATTCCTAACTTTCACATTTTAAACTAAATCGGTCTCACCGAGTTTCTCTATTTGGTCTGGCCGAGTTGGGTCAAATGTGTGTAATGGTTGGATTTTGTGTAGAGGCTATATATACCCCTCCATCCCCTTATCCATTAGAGAGAGAGCCATCAAAATGTGCCTACACTTCCACTACTCATTTTCTGAGAGAGAACCACCTAATCATGTGTTGATACCAAGACATTCCAATCCAACCACAAGAATCTTGATCTCTAGCCTTCCCCAAGTTGCTTTCCACTGAAATCATCTTTCAACCATAGCCAAATATGTGAGAGAGAGTTGCGTGTTGGGGAGACTATCATTTGAAGCACAAGAGCAAGGAGTTCGTCATCAACACTCCATCTATTACCTTTTGCAGAATGGTGTCTCCTAGATTGGTTAGGTGTCACTTGGGAGCCTCCGTCAAGATTGTGGAGTTGAACCAAGGAGTTTATAAGGGCAAGGAGATCGCCTACTTCATGAAGATCTACGCAAGTGAGGCAAGTCCTTCGTGGGCGATGGCCATGGTGGGATAGACAAGGTTGCTTCTTAGTGGACCCTTCGTAGGTGGAGCCCTCCGTGGACTCACGCAACCGTTACCCTTCGTGGGTTGAAGTCTCCATCAACTGTGTGTCTTCATTGCGTTTGCACACTCCAAGACAACCCTTTACTTTCCACTGCCTATACTCTTCCATGCTTGCTTGAATTGTGTTGGGAATGTTTAAAATTGTGCTAATCTTCAACCTCAACTTGAAAATCATAAAAACTGCTACATTTACTTGTTGAGGGTCTAATCACCCAACCCCCACCCCCCGCCACCTCTAGACACCTCTTCTCGATCCTTTTAAAAAGGGAAACAAATACCAACATGAAAAGTCCCCAAAAACCAATAAACCGTTAAAAGCATAGAAAATCAGGTGGAACCTTCCAAAACTGTGTGATTGTTTCCAAAAGCGCACCAAATAATTTCCGCTTCCTCCCGAATGGGCCATAGCCCGTACAACATCACATGGCTAAAAAGGGATAACAAAAATATTGTAGTGTGAAACCCTAAGAGGGATCTTTTCACACTTGGAGGGGAAAAGGGATGAACAACAAGAACAAAAAGAAGGATCTTTTCACAATTGTCCTAGTATGCTTATCCTTATGTGTATGCAGTGAAGATGGCTTTTTTGTCTCGCTAAATTAGCTAATTATTATATATGTCTTGTTTAACATGGAAATTGTACTACTTAGTTTGTATGTATATGCCATTTATACTTTAGTCCCATATAGACACTAGTAGAAAAAGGACCTTATGTGAGACACATTAGTCCCGGTTCGATTTTGGCCCGGTACTAATGGTATCATTAGTACCGGTTCGAATGGCTATGTATTAGTGCCGGTTCGTGTTGAACCTTTAGTACCGGTTCGTGCCACGAACCGGTACTAAAGGGGTGGTGGCAGGCTGGCGTCAGGCTGGGGCCCCACGAGCCCCTTTAGTCCCGGTTTGTGGCACAAACCGGTACTAAAGGGCCAACCTTTAGTACCGGTTCGTGCCACGAACCGGCACTAAAGGGGGTCTGAGGGAGTCCTGGACTAGGGGGTGTCTGGAGAGCCGAACTATCATCATCGGTCGGACTCCAAGACTATGAAGAAACAAGATTGAAGACTTCGTCCCGTGTCCGGATGGGACTTTCCTTGGCGTGGAAGGCAAGGTTGGCGATACGGATATGTAGATCTCCTACCATTGTAACCGACTCTGTGTAACCCTAGCCCTCTCCAGTGTCTATATAAACCGGATGGTTTTAGTCCGTAGGACATAACAACAATCATATCATAGGCTAGCTTCTAGGGTTTAGCCTCCTTGATCTTGTGGTAGATCTACTCTTGTAATACCCACATCATCAATATCAATCAAGCAGGACGTAGGGTTTTACCTCCATCAAGAGGGCCCGAACCTGGGTAAAACATCGTGTCCCTTGTCTCCTGTTACCATCCGCCTAGACGCACAGTTCGGGACCCCCTACCAGAGATCCGCCGGTTTTGACACCGACATTGGTGCTTTCATTGAGAGTTCCTCTGTGTCGTCACCGATAGGCTCGATGGCTCCTTCGATCATCAACAACGACGCGGTCCAGGGTGAGACTTTTCTCCCCAGACAGATCTTTGTACTCGGTGGCTTTGCACTACGGGCCAATTCGTTTGGCCATCTGGAACAGATCGAAAGCTACACCCCTGGCCGTCAGGTCAGATTTGGAAGTCTGAACTTCACGGCTGAAATCCGCGGAGACTTGATCTTCAATGGCTGACATTCGCACTGTCACGATGGGCATGATTTAGCTCTGCTGCTGGACAGTGCCCTGGAGGCCGCACACGAGTCCTCTCTGACCCTCGATTCGGAGCCGACTATGCAGATCGAGGACGGGTGGTTAGACATCGCCTCGGGGGCTGTAACCTCTACGGTGATAGAGCCAAATACTGACCTTGTCCCTTGTGAAGCTCGTGACTCTGAGGTGCCGGACTCCTGGCCGGACTCCGAACCTCCCACGCCCCCTTCAATCGAATCTGATTGGGCGCTGATCATGGAATTCATCGTTGCGGACATCTTTCAACACTCACCTTTTGGCGACATCCTGAGTTCGCTAAAGTGTCTCTCGTTATCAGGAGAGCCCTGGCCGGACTACGGTCAGGACGGTTGGGATGCGGACGACGGAGAAATTCAAGGCCCACCCACCACCCACTTAGTAGCCATTGTCGACGATTTAACCGACATGCTAGACTTCGGCTGCGAAGACATCGACGGTATGGACGACGATGCCGGAGACGACCAAGAACCAGCGCCTACTGGACACTGGAAAGCCACCTCAACTCATGACATATACATGGTGGATACACCAAAAGGAAGCGATAATGAGGAACAACGGGACGCGGTGAAGGATAATTCCCCCAAAAAACAACAAAAACAGCGACGCAAGCGCCGCCCAAAGTCCTGCCTCGATAACAACGGCACCCATACTGACCCAGCTGTAGAGTAGGGCGAACCAGTGGACGAGCAAACCATTCCCGGCGAAAACAATAGTCCAGACGAACTCACGCCGGACACATCACCGGAGCATAAGAACCTTCACAGAAGGCTCGTCGCCACTGCAAGGAGTTTGAAGAAGCAAAAGAGGAAGCTCAAAACAGCGGAAGACGTACTCAGAATGAGATGGAGCAAAGTACTCAAGACCGTAGATAAATACGGCGATAGTCACCAAGCAAAGAGCTACCCGAAGCGCAAGCTGTTGCCCGAATTTGACGATGAGGCCGTAGAGCCCCCACAGTCAAAAAAGGAAGAGGCCACCTGGCCGGATAGACGACCAAATAATA
The DNA here is from genome assembly GCF_002162155.2 of Triticum dicoccoides. Taxonomy (NCBI): domain Eukaryota; kingdom Viridiplantae; phylum Streptophyta; class Magnoliopsida; order Poales; family Poaceae; genus Triticum; species Triticum dicoccoides. The sequence goes on along the minus strand of NC_041393.1, from coordinate 732,631,046 downwards.
GTCTAAGAGCGGCAAGCAGCGCCACACATAATCCGGCACACAATCCAAGTAAGGATCCTCGCAAAAAGGATGGCCCGGTCAGGTCCATCTATGGGCCAAAAAAGAAGGCTCCAGACAGCAACACAACCCGCCGAGTGTTCGAAGATAACGACACACCTAAATACAGGGGCGCCGCACACCCACTATGTTTCACCGACGAGGTACTGGATCATGAATTTCCAGCGGGATTCAAGCCCATAAACATAGAGGCATATGACGGAACAACAGACCCCGGAGTCTGGATTGAGGATTATATCCTACACATACATATGGCTAGAGGAGACGATCTCCACGCCATAAAATACCTACCCCTCAAGCTCAAAGGGCCAGCTCCGCATTGGCTCAAAAGCCTCCCACAAAATACCATCGGAAGTTGGGAAGAGCTTGAGGATGCATTTCGAGCAAACTTTTAGGAAACTTATGTCCGCCCTCCGGATGCAGACGATTTAAGTCACATAACTCAACAGCCCAGGGAGTCAGCACACAAATTCTGGAACAGGTTCCTCACCAAAAAGAACCAAATAGTTGACTGTCCGGACGCCGAAGCCTTAGCAGCCTTTAAACATAACGTCCGAGACGAATGGCTCGCCGACACCTCAGCCAGGAAAAACCAAGAACAATGGCCGCACTAACAAGCCTCATGACCCGCTTTTGCGCGGGGGAAGATAGCTGGCTAGCAAGATGCAGCACCAGCGACCCGAGTACATCCGAGGTCAGGGATGGAAATGGGAAATCACGACGCAGAAAAGATCAGCGCCGGAATAAGGAAAGCGGCCCAAATAGCATGGCGGTCAACGCCGGATTCAAAAGCTCTCGGCCGAATAACAAAACACTGCCCCTTAAGGACAACAGTGACGAGCTATCCAACCTAAACAAAATCTTGGATAGGATATGTCAAATCCACAGTACCCCCGGGAAGCCTGCAAACCATACCCACAGAGATTATTGGGTCTTGAAGCAGTCCGGCCGACTTAACGCCGAACACAAGGGGCTCGACACACAAAGCGAAGACGATGACGAATCCCACAAGCAGCAGGCCGGCAAAAAGAAGACTCTCCCACTAGAAGTCAAAATAGTGAACTCACTTCATGTGATAAATAGTGCGGCAACTACTAAAACACGCGCCGCACGATCCACCCAAGCGGAGCCCCGAAATTGGATGTCAAACCCAATTACTTTCGACCATCAGGATTACTCCAGAAGTATTCAAAACAGAGGAGGGACTACTTTGATATTGGATCCCATAATAGACGGACTACAATTCACACAAATCCTAATGGATGGCGGAAGCGATATAAACCTGCTATACCAGGACACCATCCGCAGAATGGGGATAGACCCTACCAAAATACGCCATAGCAACACTTCCTTCAAAGGAGTGACGCTAGGCCTTTATGCCAAGTGTACAGGCTCTGTACTGCTAAAAGTTGTGTTCGGTTCACCCGACAACTTCCATCGCGAAAAGCTAATCTTCCATATCGCCCCATTCAAAAGTGGCCATCAAGCACTACTGGGACGCGAAGCTTTCGCCCGCTTTAATGCAATACCGCATTACGCGTCTCTTACACTCAAAATGCCCGGTCCACGCGGCATAATCTCATTAAAGGGAAACTCCGAGTGTTCCTTGACCACGGAAAACATGAGACTGCCTTGACAGCCGCACATTAATCCAACCTTGCTGATCAAAGCCCCTAAAAACAGGTCATTTAGACCTCGGACACGGTTAGGCGAGTCCGGCATAAATAAACAAGGGGCTTCCCAGCCGCATACCTCTTTACAAGGGGCTGCACGTATAAACAATGAGAGCCAATAAAGCTCAATTTTATTCATCTTCCAAATCATACTCTGTTTTAAATACATCTTTTGCACGATATTTTTTCCAAACTAAGTTCTTCTCTTTTACAGATGAACCACATGCTACACCTGTCCAGGATACAGCACAACGGAGACACAGGCGCAGACGTGCAGCAGGGACCCGTTACAAGGATTCTTTTCAGATTAAGACCCTGCGTAAACCTTTCTTACTATCTCTTGTTGATACTCATCCCCCGGTTTCCTACCATAATCGAGGAGGAGGCTGGCGTTTTGGCATCGGCCGCGTCAGAAGTTCTCGCCTGTGCCTGGACACTAGGGGCTTAGGGCATTGTTCTGCCCGTTATCATAAAGTCCAAATACCTTAGGGAGTGTTCGGCGTCTCGAGTTAGGCCTTATATGCATCAGCTCCGAATCATGTCTTTGGTAAAATGTTGGGTTTGCCTGGCTCCTGTGTTTTGCTGCCTTACGTTCCGCTCCATCGGCTAACGCGACACCAGGAGAACTACTGCGATTGTGCCCCGGTTCGGTCGGGCGAGCACCTCAGTAGAGAAAGCCGAAAACTGACTGTCATGATATAGCGAGAGACTGGTCAACCACTCGATCGACTATTGGAATGTTTAGAATTCCTCCGCTTTGACGAAGGACCGCTTCCCGGTCAGGCACACATGCGCCCCGAGTTCGAAGAGCGCGGTGCCTCTAGGGGCTATATCGTAGCCCCACCATCGAGCTCCTATGGCTAAGTAAAAGTGATAAAGCATTATAGTCCAGTTGCCTAGTTTGCTATGCTATCACCTCCTTCAAAGGACCAAGACGTTGGATTAAGTGTGAAAATGTGCTTTTTTTTGCAAACACCCCCGCACTAACGGCTGCCATCTTTCAGGTTATAAATACATATACATTAACGGCCGCACAGGAGATATTTCAATACTTGAACGCACAAGTATAAAAAGTCGTTACATTATAAATATGATCTCACAAATCATACATGTCATTTGAACATGACATTTTTCGAGCACTGCGACTCTATTAAATGAGCACCCTGCAGGACTTCCTCAAAATAGTGCTCGGTGGGTAATCGGCTCTCGTCCGAACCCCGGGACGCAACATTGGTGGCATTCATCTCCGCCCAGTATGTCTTAACACGGGAAAGAGCCATCCGTGCACCCTCTATGCAGGCCGACCGCTTCATCGCCTTGATATGCGGCACCGCCCCAAGGAATTGCTGCAATAAACCAAAATAACTCTTCGGCTTGGGCCTTTCCGGCCACAAATGAGCCACCACATCCGTCATGGCTAGTCCAGACAATCTATTCAGCTCAGCCCAATCAGCCAACTGATCGGTCAATGGCAGCGGACGCTCCGGGCTATGGAATTGAGACCAAAACAGCTCTTCCACTTCATGATCCTTCTGACTTCGGAAGTGCCGAACTGCGTCCGCCGCACTCGCCGCCAAATCCAGATAAGAATCCTCCGCACTCCACAAGTGGCCCAACTGAGCATACTTCGGATCCATGAACTTCCTACGCAACAGAAAGGGCTTTCCAGCCGCAATGTCTCCGGCCTGACGCAGTTCCTCCTTTATAGCCCGCATTGCAGAACGAGCATCCTTGGCTTCGGCGGTGGCCTTCTTCAGGCCCTCTTGCTCCGCTTGGCGTTCTCTTTCAAGAACCTCATAGCGGTCGGTAGCATCTTTTAATTTCACGGCCATTACGGCCATTTCCTCCCTGCTTCGGCAGCGAGCAGCCTTTTCAGCTTTTAGCTCCTCCGCTGCCTTCGAGGCAGCCGCATCACTTTTTCTGGTTTGTCCTTGGCTCGGGCAAGTTCTGCCCGGAGGTCTTCCACAGCAGCGGCACCATCTGCATCAAGAATACATGTTGTAAGGAGTGGGCATCAGCTCCCTTACCAGGTGACCGCGGAGAAACCACCTACCTTGTGACTCGTCAAGTCGTTTATTGACCAGCGCGATGTCCGCATCCGCAACGTCGAGTTGCCGCTTCATCTCGGCAACTCTATCAGTCCGGCTGGCTATCGAACATTCCGCCACCTGCTTAGGAAAGGCGACATTTTGTAACTGAGATTATGATGCTCGGCACGCTGTCGCTTTCGACAACATACCGAGTCTCAGGGGCTACTATCTATACAGGGCACACCCTATGTGCAAAACTGTCAAAAGGTATGTCATTTTTTGCGTACCTCAAACCCCGTCAGTAAACTTCTGACGGCCTCATGTAACCCACTCTCGGTGGATGAGATCCTTTCAATCACCACACTCATTAATGCGCGGTGATCTTCTGAGAGAGACGCCCTCTCGAGTAAACCCTGCAGCTCCACCGGCCGTACTCCAGTGGGTGCCGAACTCCCTGGCCCCGCCGGACTCGGGGAGACCCTCCATGACGACACCTCAGGGTCGTCCGCCCCGCCTGACGGGGCGGCAAATGGAGGCGTTTCGCTCTCCATCATCTCCGGACGAAGGTCCCCCGAAGATGAGCTCTGCTGAGAAGGGCTAAGATCCGAACTACAAGGTAAAAACTTCGGCTATCCTCAGAAATAAAATAGGGATGTCCCTTATTATAAAACTCCCCTTTTTTCTACTTACGGCTTGCTGGAGGGCTGATTCCTTTGGGGATACTGTGCGGTCGGGACTCCTCTCGGCACAGGACCTTCCGGTGCAGATTTCTTTCCCCGCTTCGAGGCTTTGGCCTACGGGTTTTCGGAAGCGGTCCTCTTCTCCCCCTAGAGGGAGGGATTCTTGATTCCCCCCTTACTGAGAGCCTCCTTAACAGAGGTGGTAGTTTCCCTGTTCCCCCCTTCGCCCTCCTCCGAAGGCGCTACCTCCAGCATTTTGATTAACACGGGATCCGGCGTGGTCTCAAGGAGGGGGGCCGGACACCGTATCAGTTTTGCTTGCGCTATCCACTCCTGTTCAAGGGATAGCCGGTTAAAGGGCAAATCCATGATAAATAAATGGATGATATGTCCGGTCACAGGGCTACTTACTTGAGTATCCTGGCGATTGCAGCTTAGGCCAACGTCCTCGGTCAAGTCCGGACACACTTCTTGTGATCCGAAGAACAGTTTGTACATCTCCACTGGTTTTGTACCCATAAAGTGTTGGAGAGCTCATGGTCCCTCCGGATTGAAGTCCCACAGGCGGAGGGGGCGACGTGTGCAGGGCAGAAGACGCTGAATCAGCATAACCTGCGTCACTATGACCAGATTGATCTCCCTCTCTGGGAGGTCTCGAATCCGGCCCTGCAATAGGGGTACATCGTTGGACGGCCCCCAGTCAAACCCTTTGTTGACCCACGATGTCAGCCATGGTGGAGGGCCCGGGCGAAAGGCGGGCGGCGGCCTTTGCCTGTTGCCCCTGGGAGCGGTGATATAGAACCACTCATGTTGCCACAAACCGAGCTCCTCCTGAAAAGAGCCCTCGGGCCATGGAGCATCGGCCCTCTTGCTTATAACCTCCCCGCCGCACTCTGCCTGACGCCCCTCAATCATCTTCGGCTCCACATTGAAGGTTTTGAGCCACAAACCAAAGTGAGGGGTAGTGCGGAGGAAGGCTTCGCAGACGACAATAAATGATGAGATATGGAGGATAGACTCTGGAGCTAGGTCGTGGAATTCCAGCCCATAGTAAAACAGGAGCCCCCTCACGAAGGGATCCATCGGGAATCCTAAACCCCGACGGAGGTGAGGCACGAACACGGCACTCTCGCCAGGGCCAGGAGTAGGAATGACTTGCCCTTGGGCAGGCAACCTATGCGAAATTTCGTAGGTTAAGTACCTGGCGTCTCTCAGCTTTAGCACGTCCTCTTCCGTGACGGAGGAGGGCATCCACCGGCCCTGTAGGTTGGAGCCGGACATTGTGGAAGGTCCGAAGTGCCCGAATCTGGAGCCCTGGGTGTTGGAACTCGGGGTGAGGGGCGGATTCGATTGAGGATTGAAGAAAAGGAACGAGCCTTGGTCTCATTATAAAGGGGGAGAATACCAAGAGCCGTCTCCGTGACTGTTTGGAACTCGCCTTCGATGGAGGGGGCGTGGCAACGGGCGCGGTTGGGTTACCCACGTCCGTATTAATGAGAATCCCGGAATAAGGGGAACGCGATCTCTGCTTCGACAAGACGTGCCAAGGAAACCGATTCGCTAAACGCGCTGAGGTGGTATAATAAAAACAATTCAAGTAAAGGCTTGGTTGTGGTGTGACGTCACGCCACGAAATACGTCAGCAGATCGAACTTGTGCAAATATTATTCTCTCTACGGTGGAATGTCGAATTTATTTTGCAGAGCCGGGCACTATCCTAGTGTTCACAATCTTCTATAAATTATTCGGAGGAGGAACCCGCCTTGGAATGCCGAAGACAATATGCGCGCCGGACTCGTCATCATTGAAGCCTGGTTCAGGGGCTACTGAGGGAGTCCTGGACTAGGGGGTGTCCGGATAGCCGAACTATCATCATCGGCCGGACTCCAAGACTATGAAGATACAAGATTGAAGACTTCGTCCCATGTCCGGATGGGACTTTCCTTGGCGTGGAAGGCAAGCTTGGCGATACGGATATGTAGATCTCCTACCATTGTAACCGACTCTGTGTAACCCTAGCCCTCTCCGGTGTCTATATAAACCGGATGGTTTTAGTCCGTAGGACATAACAACAATCATACCATAGGCTAGCTTCTAGGGTTTAGCCTCCTTGATCTCGTGGTAGATCTACTCTTGTAATACCCACATCATCAATATCAATCAAGCAGGACGTAGGGTTTTACCTCCATCAAGAGGGCCCGAACCTGGGTAAAACATCGTGTCCCTTGTCTCCTGTTACCATCCGCCTAGATGCACAGTTCGGGACCCGCTACCCGAGATCCGCCGGTTTTGACACCGACAAGGTCTAACCTATAGTCCCGGTTGGAGACACAAACCGGGACTATAGGGCAATTTTCAAACTTGAAAAAATCATAACTAAATCATCCTAATTCAGAAAAATACATATAATATATCAAAATTTGCAGACAAAATTATCCAATATCATATTCAGGGGGAGAAAGAGTTCAAATCTAAGGGAAGAAAATCTTTGGAATTCATTGCATATCTTTAATCTTCGGGGATATGTCTATACTCAAATGGTGTACTAAGTACTCACTCATTACATGTCATCCCAGTCTTGGTACTCTTGTGTTTCCTAAACTTGCTTTATCTAGAGTGCTCTTGTGTTATCTAACGATGTTTTATCAACCTTGCCTCTTCCAAAGCCAGCTCAAGACCACAAGGTAAGTATATGCATCATACTCATGTGCATGAGGATCTCTTGCTGCTGCACATATTGTTTGCAAGAAGGATTCATGGACATGAAGGTATACCTATTCTATCTACATCATTTTCTCTGATGCATATAGCCAAGATACATGCAACTCATTGCTTTCTCTGATATGCTTATGCATTCACATGTTCTTACATTCCATCATTACATGATTGCATACATGTAGGGTGAGCCTATGCATGTTACATGTCCTTCCAAAGCTTTACCTATTGCTATTCATATCTTTATGTAAAGCTTTGATATATGTTGTCATCAATTACCAAAAAGGGGGAGATTGCACAAGTGCTCCCTGGGTGATTTTGGTAATCAATGACAACATATCTCTTGTTGGACTAATACTTTTATCAAGTGCATTTCAGATGAGTTCAACAATGGAGTGGCAAGGACAAGAGGATGTGGAAGCCCTTAGGAAAGCCAATGCTAAGGACAAAGATTGGCAAAGGATCAAGACTCTTCATTTTCATTTTAGTGATCCAAGATCACATTGAGTCCATAGGAAAGCCAATGCTATTAAAAGGGGATGTGGTGTTGCTTAATGGTCTACTTGCTTAAAGTGCTTAGTGATATAGCTCCAAAACCCTCAACCACTTTCTCATTTCCACATAGGTCCAAAACCTAAAGTCAAATTCGGCCCCACCAATTTCATTTGACATAGCCATTGCGAGAAACCCTGATCAATTCGGTCACACCGATACGGATCTCGGTCTCACCGAGATAGCCTTGCAAACTCTCTGTTGCCTATTGCAATTATTTCGGTCTCACCGAAATGTGCAATCGGTCACAACGAGTTTTTCTGACCAACTCTTTGTTTGATCAATTGCTGAAATTGGTTTCACCGAGTTTATGCGACCGGTCTCACCGAGATGAAGTTTTGCCCTAGCCCTAGCACATAGGTCCCACCGAGTTGATCTTGTCGGTCCCACCGAGATTCCTAACGTTCACATTTTGAACTAAATCGGTCTCACCGAGTTTCTCTATTCGGTCTGGCCGAGTTGGGTCAAATGTGTGTAATGGTTGGATTTTGTGTAGAGGCTATATATACCCCTCCATCCCCTTATCCATTAGAGAGAGAGCCATCAAAATGTGCCTACACTTCCACTACTCATTTTCTGAGAGAGAACCACCTAATCATGTGTTGATACCAAGACATTCCAATCCAACCACAAGAATCTTGATCTCTAGCCTTCCCCAAGTTACTTTCCACTGAAATCATCTTTCCACCATAGCCAAATCTGTGAGAGGGAGTTGCGTGTTGGGGAGACTATCATTTGAAGCACAAGAGCAAGGAGTTCATCATCAACACTCCATCTATTACCTTTTGCAGAGTGGTGTCTCCTAGATTGGTTAGGTGTCACTTGGGAGCCTCCGTCAAGATTGTGGAGTTGAACCAAGGAGTTTATAAGGGCAAGGAGATCGCCTACTTCGTGAAGATCTACCCAAGTGAGCCAAGTCCTTCGTGGGCCATGGCCATGGTGGGATAGACAAGGTTGCTTCTTAGTGGACCCTTCGTAGGTGTAGCCCTCCATGGACTCACGCAACCGTTACCCTTCGTGGGTTGAAGTCTCCATCAACGTGGATGTACGATAGCACCACCTATGAGAACCACACCAAAAAATCTGTGTGTCTTCATTGCGTTTGCACACTCCAACCCATCCCTTTACTTTCTTGCAACTAGCATGCTTTACTATTTCCACTGCCTATACTCTTCCATGCTTGCTTGAATTGTGTTGGGAATGTTTAAAATTGTGCTAATCTTCAACCTCAACTTGAAAATCATAAAAACTGCTACATTTCCTTGTTTAGGGTCTAATCACCCACCCCCCACCCCCCGCCCCCTCTAGACACCTCTTCTCGATCCTTTGAAAAAGAGAAACAAATACCAACATGAAAAGTCCCCAAAAACCAATAAAACGTTAAAAGCATAGAAAAAACATCGGGTGGAACATTCCAACACTGTGTGAATGTTTCCAAAAGCGCACCAAATAATTTCCGCTTCCTCCCGAATGGGCCATAGCCCGTACAACATCACATGGCTAAAAAGGGATAACAAAAATATTGTAGGGTGAAACCATAAGAGGGATCTTTTCACACTTGGAGGGGGAAAAGGGATGAACAACAAGAACAAAAAGAGGGATCTTTTCACAATTGTCCTAGTATGCTTATCCTTATGTGTATGCAGTGCAGATGGCTTTTTTGTCACGCTAAATTAGCTAATTATTACATATGTCTTTTTTAACATGGAAATTGTACTACTAAGTTTGTATGTATATGCCATTTATACTTTAGTCCCATATAGACACTAGTAGAAAAAGGACCTTATGTGAGACACATTAGTCCCGGTTCGATTTTGGCCCGGTACGAATGGTATCATTAGTACCAGTTCGAACGGCTATGCATTAGTGCCGGTTTGTGTTGAACCTTTAGTACCGGTTCGTGCCACGAACCGGTACTAAAGGGGTGGTGGCAGGCTGGCGTCAGGCCGGGGCCCCACGAGCCCCTTTAGTCCCGGTTTGTGGCACAAACCGGTACTAAAGGGCCAACCTTTAGTACCGGTTCATGCCACGAACCGGCACTAAAGGGGGTCTAACCTATAGTCCCGGTTGGAGACACAAACCGGGACTATAGGGAAATTTTCAAACTTGAAAAAATCATAACTAAATCATCCTAATTCAGAAAAATTCATATAATATATCAAAATTTGCAGAACGAAATTATCCAATATCAGATTCAGTGGGAGAAAGAGTTCAAATCTAAGGGAAGAAAATCTTTGGAATTTATTGCCTATCTTTAATCTTCGGGGATATGTCTATACTCAAATGGTGTACTAAGTACTCACTCATTACATGTCATCCCAGTCATGGTACTCTTGTGTTTCCTAAACTTGCTTTATCTAGAGTGCTCTTGTGTTATCTAGTGATGTTTTATCAAGCTTATCTCTTCCAAAGCCAGCTCAAGACCCCAAGGTAAGTATATGCATCATACTCATGTGCATGAGGATCTCTTGCTGCTGCACATATTGTTTGCAAGAAGGATTCATGGACATGAAGGTATACATATTCTATCTACATCATTTGCTCTGATGCATATAGCCAAGATACATGCAACTCATTGCTTTCTCTGATATGCTTATGCATTCACATTTTCTTACATTCCATCATTACATGATTGCATACATGTAGGGTGAGCCTATGCATGTTACATGTCCTTCCAAAGCTTTACCTATTGCTATTCATATCTTTATGTAAAACTTTGATATATGTTGTCATCAATTACCAAAAAGGGGGAGATTGCACAAGTGCTCCCTGGGTGATTTTGGTAATCAATGACAACATATATCTTGTTGGACTAATACTTTTATCAAGTGCATTTCAGATGAGTTCAACAATGGAGTGGCAAGGACAAGAGGATGTGGAAGCCCTTCCAAATGCTAAGGACAAAGATTGGCAAAGGATCAAGACTCTTCATTTTCATTTTACTGATCCAAGATCACATTGAGTCCATAGGAAAGCCAATGCTATTAAAAGGGGATGAGGTGTTGCTTAATGGTCTACTTGCTCAAAGTGCTTAGTGATATAGCTCCAAAACCCTCAACCACTTTCTCATTTCCACATATGTCCAAAACCTAAAGTCAAACTCGGCCCGACCAATTTCATTTGACATAGCCACTGCCAGAAACCCTAATCAATTCGCTCACACCGATACGGATCTCGGTCTCACCGAGATAGCCTTGCAAACTCTCTGTTGCCTATTGCAATTATTTCGGTCTCACCGAAATGTGCAATCGGTCACACCGAGTTTTTCTGACCAACTCTTTGTTTGATCAATTGCTGAAATTGGTTTCACCGAGTTTATGCTACCGGTCCCACCGAGATGAGGTTTTGCCCTAGCCCTAGCACATCGGTCCCACCGAGTTGATCTTGTCGGTCCCACCGAGATTCCTAACGTTCACATTTTGAACTAAATCGGTCTCACCGAGTTTCTCTATTCGGTCTGGCCGAGTTGGGTCAAATGTGTGTAATGGTTGGATTTTGTGTAGAGGCTATATATACCCCTCCATCCCCTTATCCATTAGAGAGAGAGCCATCAAAATGTGCCTACACTTCCACTACTCATTTTCTGAGAGAGAACCACCTAATCATGTGTTGATACCAAGACATTCCAATCCAACCACAAGAATCTTGATCTCTAGCCTTCACCAAGTTGCTTTCCACTGAAATCATCTTTCCACCATAGCCAAATCAGTGAGAGAGAGTTGCGTATTGGGGAGACTATCATTTGAAGCACAAGAGCAAGGAGTTCATCATCAACACTCCATCTATTACCTTTTGCAGAGTGGTGTCTCCTAGATTGGTTAGGTGTCACTTGGGAGCCTCCGTCAAGATTGTGGAGTTGAACCAAGGAGTTTATATGGGCAAGGAGATCGCCTACTTCGTGAAGATCTACCCAAGTGAGGCAAGTCCTTCGTGGGCGATGGCCATGGTGGGATAGACAAGGTTGCTTCTTAGTGGACCCTTCGTAGGTGGAGCCCTCCATGGACTCACACAACCGTTACCCTTCGTGGGTTGAAGTCTCCATCAACGTGGATGTACGATAGCACCACCTATGAGAACCACGCCAAAAAATCTGTGTGTCTTCATTGCGTTTGCACACTCCAACCCATCCCTTTACTTTCTTGCAACTAGCATGCTTTACTATTTCCACTGCCTATACTCTTCCATGCTTGCTTGAATTGTCTTGGGAATGTTTAAAATTGTGCTAATCTTCAACCTCAACTTGAAAATCATAAAAACTGCTACATTTACTTGTTGAGGGTCTAATCACCCACC
>NC_041393.1:732603787-732618742 GCF_002162155.2 Triticum dicoccoides | reverse complement strand
ACCTCTTCTCGATCCTTTTAAAAAGGGAAACAAATACCAACATGAAAAGTCCCCAAAAACCAATAAAACGTTAAAAGCATAGAAAAAACATCGGGTGGAACATTCCAAAACTGTGTGAATGTTTCCAAAAGTGCACCAAATAATTTCCGCTTCCTCCCGAATGGGCCATAGCCCGTACAACATCACATGGATAAAAAGGGATAACAAAAATATTGTAGGGTGAAACCATAAGAGGGATCTTTTCACACTTGGAGGGGGAAAAGGGATGAACAACAAGAACAAAAAGAGGGATCTTTTCACAATTGTCCTAGTATGTTTATCCTTATGTGTATGCAGTGAAGATGGCTTTTTTGTCTCGCTAAATTAGCTAATTATTACATATGTCTTTTTTAACATGGAAATTGTACTACTAAGTTTGTATATATATGCCATTTATACTTTAGTCCCATATAGACACTAGTAGAAAAAGGACCTTATGTGAGACACATTAGTCCCGGTTCGATTTTGGCCCGATACGAATGGTATCATTAGTACCAGTTCGAACGGCTATGCATTAGTGTCGGTTCGTGTTGAGCCTTTAGTACCGGTTCGTGCCACGAACCAGTACTAAAGGGGTGGTGGCAGGCTGGCGTCAGGCCGGGGCCCCACGAGCCCCTTTAGTCCCGGTTTGTGGCACAAACCGGTACTAAAGGGCCAACCTTTAGTACCGGTTCATGCCACGAACCGACACTAAAGGGGGTCTAACCTATAGTCCCGGTTGGAGACACAAACCGGGACTATAGGGCAATTTTCAAACTTGAAAAAATCATAACTAAATCATCCTAATTCAGAAAAATTCATATAATATATCAAAATTTGCAGAACGAAATTATCCAATATCAGATTCAGTGGGAGAAAGAGTTCAAATCTAAGGGAAGAAAATCTTTGGAATTCATTGCCTATCTTTAATCTTCGGGGATATGTCTATACTCAAATGGTGTACTAAGTACTCACTCATTACATGTCATCCCAGTCTTGGTACTCTTGTGTTTCCTAAACTTGCTTTATCTAGAGTGCTCTTGTGTTATCTAATGATGTTTTATCAAGCTTATCTCTTCCAAAGCCAGCTCAAGACCCCAAGGTAAGTATATGCATCATACTCATGTGCATGAGGATCTCTTGCTGCTGCACATATTGTTTGCAAGAAGGATTCATGGACATGAAGGTATACATATTCTATCTACATCATTTGCTCTGATGCATATAGCCAAGATACATGCAACTCATTGCTTTCTCTGATATGCTTATGCATTCACATGTTCTTACATTCCATCATTACATGATTGCATACATGTATGGTGAGCGTATGCATGTTACATGTCCTTCCAAAGCTTTACCTATTGCTATTCATATCTTTATGTAAAACTTTGATATATGTTGTCATCAATTACCAAAAAGGGGGAGATTGCACAAGAGCTCCCTGGGTGATTTTGGTAATCAATGACAACATATATCTCGTTCGACTAATACTTTTATCAAGTGCATTTCAGATGAGTTCAACAATGGGCTGGCAAGGACAAGAGGATGTGGAAGCCCTTCCAAATGCTAAGGACAAAGATTGGCAAAGGATCAAGACTCTTCATTTTCATTTTAGTGATCCAAGATCACATTGAGTCCATAGGAAAGCCAATGCTATTAAAAGGGGATGAGGTGTTGCTTAATGGTCTACTTTCTCAAAGTGCTTAGTGATATAGCTCCAAAACCCTCAACCACTTTCTCATTTCCACATATGTCCAAAACCTAAAGTCAAACTCGGCCCCACCAATTTCATTTGACATAGCCACTGCCAGAAACCCTAATCAATTCGGTCACACCGATACGGATCTCGGTCTCACCGAGGTAGCCTTGCAAACTCTCTGTTGCCTATTGCAATTATTTCGGTCTCACCGAAATGTGCAATCGGTCACACCGAGTTTTTCTGACCAACTCTCTGTTTGATCAATTGCTGAAATTGGTTTCACCGAGTTTATACGACCGGTCTCACCGAGATGAGGTTTTGCCCTAGCCCTAGCACATCGGTCCCACCGAGTTGATCTTGTCTGTCCCACCGAGATTCCTAACGTTCACATTTTGAACTAAATCGGTCTCTCCGAGTTTCTCTATTCGGTCTGGCCGAGTTGGGTCAAATGTGTGTAATGGTTGGATTTTGTGTAGAGGCTATATATACCCCTCCATCCCCTTATCCATTAGAGAGAGAGCCATCAAAATGTCCCTACACTTCCACTACTCATTTTCTGAGAGAGAACCACGTAATCATGTCTTAATACCAAGACATTCCAATCCAACCACAAGAGTCTTGATCTCTAGCCTTCCCCATGTTGCTTTCCACTAAAATCATCTTTCCACCATAGCCAAATCTGTGAGAGAGAGTTGCGTATTGGGGAGACTATCATTTGAAGCACAAGAGCAAGGAGTTCATCATCAACACTCCATCTATTACCTTTTGCAGAGTGGTGTCTCCTAGATTGGTTAGGTGTCACTTGGGAGCCTCCGTCAAGATTGTGGAGTTGAACCAAGGAGTTTATAAGGGCAAGGAGATCGCCTACTTCGTGAAGATCTACCCAAGTGAGGCAAGTCCTTCGTGGGCGATGGCCATGGTGGGATAGACAAGGTTGCTTCTTAGTGGACCCTTCATAGGTGGAGCCCTCCGTGGACTCACACAACCGTTACCCTTCGTGGGTTGAAGTCTCCATCAACGTGGATGCACGATAGCACCACCTATGAGAACCACGCCAAAAAATCTGTGTGTCTTCATTGCGTTTGCACACTCCAACCCATCCCTTTACTTTCTTGCAACTAGCATGCTTTACTATTTCCACTGCCTATACTCTTCCATGCTAGCTTGAATTGTGTTGGGAATGTTTAAAATTGTGCTAATCTTCAACCTCAACTTGAAAATCATAAAAACTGCTACATTTACTTATTGAGGGTCAAATCACCCACCCCCCACCCCCCGCCCCCTCTAGACACCTCTTCTCGATCCTTTTAAAAAGGGAAACAAATGCCAACATGAAAAGTCCCCAAAAACCAATAAACCGTTAAAAGCATAGAAAAAACATCGGGTGGAACATTCCAAAACTGTGTGATGTTTCCAAAAGCGCACCAAATAATTTCCGCTTCCTCCCGAATGGGCCATAGCCCGTACAACATCACATGGCTAAAAAGGGATAACAAAAATATTGTAGGGTGAAACCCTAAGAGGGATCTTTTCACACTTGGAGGGGGAATAGGGATGAACAACAAGAACAAAAAGAGGGATCTTTTCAAAATTGTCCTCGTATGCTTATCCTTATGTGTATGCAGTGAAGATGGATTTTTTGTCTCGCTAAATTAGCTAATTATTACATATGTCTTTTTTAACATGGAAATTGTACTACTAAGTTTGTATGTATATGCCATTTATACTTTAGTCCCATATAGACACTAGTAGAAAAAGGACCTTATGTGAGACACATTAGTCCCGGTTCGATTTTGGCCCGGTACTAATGGTATCATTAGTACCGGTTCGAACGGCTATGCATTAGTGCCGGTTCGTGTTGAACCTTTAGTACCGGTTCGTGGAACGAACCGGTACTAAAGGGGTGGTGGCAGGCTGGCATCAGGCCGGGGCCCCACAAGCCCCTTTAGTCCCGGTTTGTGGCACAAACCGGTACTAAAGGGCCAACCTTTAGTACCGGTTCGTGCCACGAACCGGCACTAAAGGGCGTCTAACCTATAGTCCCGGTTGGAGACACAAACCGGGACTATAGGGCAATTTTCAAACTTGAAAAAATCATAACTAAATCATCGTAATTAAGAAAAATACATATAATATATCAAACTTTGCAGAACAAAATTATCCAATATCAGATTCAGGGGGAGAAAGAGTTCAAATCTAAGGGAAGAAAATCTTTGGAATTCATTGCATATCTTTAATCTTCGGGAATATGTCTATACTCAAATGGTGTACTAAGTACTCACTCATTACATGTCATCCCAGTCTTGGTACTCTTGTGTTTCCTAAACATGCTTTATCTAGAGTGCTCTTGTGTTATCTAACGATGTTTTATCAAGCTTATCTTATCCAAAGCCAGCTCAAGACCACAAGGTAAGTATATGCATCATACTCATGTGCATGAGGATCTCTTGCTGCTGCACATATTGTTTGCAAGAAGGATTCATGGACATGAAGGTATACCCATTCTATCTACATCATTTGCTCTGATGCATATAGCCAATATATATGCAACTCATTGCTTTCTCTGATATGCTTATGCATTCACATGTTCTTACATTCCATCATTACATGATTACATACATGTAGGGTGAGCCTATGCATGTTACATGTCCTTCCAAAGCTTTACCTATTGCTATTCATATCTTTATGTAAAGCTTTGATATATGTTGTCATCAATTACCAAAAAGGGGGAGATTGCACAAGTGCTCCCTGGGTGATTTTCGTAATCAATGACAACATATCTCTTGTTGGACTAATACTTTTCTCAAGTGCATTTCAGATGAGTTCAACAATGGAGTGGCAAGGACAAGAGGACGTGGAAGCCCTTCCAAATACTAAGGACAAAGATTGGCAAAGGATCAAGACTCTTCATTTTCATTTTAGTGATCCAAGATCACATTGAGTCCATAGGAAAGCCAATGCTATTAAAAGGGGATGAGGTGTTTCTTAATGGTCTACTTGCTCAAAGTGCTAAGTGATATAGCTCCAAAACCCTCAACCACTTTCTCATTTCCACATATGTCGAAAACCTAAAGTCAAACTCGGCCCCACCAATTTCATTTGACATAGCCACTGCCAGAAACCCTAATCAATTCGGTCACACCGATACGGATCTCGGTCTCACCGAGATAGCCTTGCAAACTCTCTATTGTATATTGCAATTATTTCGGTCTCGCCGAAATGTGCAATCGGTCACACCGAGTTTTTCTGACCAACTCTTTGTTTGATCAATTGCTGAAATTGGTTTCACCGAGTTTATGCGACCGGTCACACCGAGATGAGGTTTTGCCCTAGCCCTAGCACATCGGTCCCACCGAGTTGATCTTGTCGGTCCCACCGAGATTCCTCACTTTCACATTTTGAACTAAATCGGTCTCACCGAGTTTCTCTATTCGGTCTGGCCGAGTTGGGTCAAATATGTGTAATGGTTGGATTTTGTGTAGAGGCTATATATACCCCTCCATCCCCTTATCCATTAGAGAGAGAGCCATCAAAATGTGCCTACACTTCCACTACTCATTTTCTGAGAGAGAACCACCTAATCATGTGTTGATACCAAGACATTCCAATCCAACCACAAGAATCTTGATCTCTAGCCTTCCCCAAGTTGCTTTCCACTGAAATCATCTTTCCACCATAGCCAAATCCGTGAGAGAGAGTTGCGTGTTTGGGAGACTATCATTTGAAGCACAAGAGCAAGGAGTTCATCATCAACGCTCCATCTATTAACTTTTGCAGAGTGGTGTCTCCTAGATTGGTTAGGTGTCACTTGGGAGCCTCCGTCAAGATTGTGGAGTTGAACCAAGGAGTTTATAAGGGCAAGGAGATCGCCTACTTCGTGAAGATCTACCCAAGTGAGGCAAGTCCTTTGTGGGCGATGGCCATGGTGGGATAGACAAGGTTGCTTCTTAGTGGACTTCGTAGGTGGAGCCCTCCGTGGACTCACGCAACCGTTACCCTTCGTGGGTTGAAGTCTCCATCAACGTGGATGTACGATAGCACCACCTATGAGAACCACGCCAAAAGATCTGTGTGTCTTCATTGCGTTTGCACACTCCAACCCATCCCTTTACATTCTTGCAACTAGCATGCTTTACTATTTCCACTGCCTATACTCTTCCATGCTTGCTCGAATTGTGTTGGGAATGTTTAAAATTGTGCTAATCTTCAACCTCAGCTTGAAAATCATAAAAACTGCTACATTTACTTATCAAGGGTCTAATCACCCACCCCCACCCCCCACCCCCTCTAGACACCTCTTCTCGATCCTTTTAAAAAGGGAAACAAATAGCAACATGAAAAGTCCCCAAAAACCAATAAACCATTAAAAGAATAGAAAAATCATCGGGTGGAACCTTCCAAAACTGTGTGAATGTTTCCGAAAGCGCACCAAATAATTTTTGCTTCCTCCCGAATGGACCATAGCCCGTACAGCATCGCATGGCTAAAAAGGGATAACAAAAATATTGTAGGGTGAAACCGTAAGAGGGATCTTTTCACACTTGGAGGGGGAAAAGGGATGAACAACAAGAACAAAAAGAGGGATCTTTTCACAATTGTCCTAGTATGCTTATCCTTATGTGTATGCAGTGAAGATGGCTTTTTTGTCTCGCTAAATTAGCTAATTATTACATATGTCTTTTTTAACATGGAAATTGTACTACTAAGTTTGTATGTATATGCCATTTATACTTTAGTCCCATATAGACACTAGTAGAAAAAAGACCTTATGTGAGACACATTAGTCCTGGTTTGATTTTGCCCCGGTACTAATGGTATCATTAGTACTGGTTCGAACGGCTATGCATTAGTGCCGGTTCGTGTTGAACCTTTAGTACCGGTTCGTGCCACGAACCGGTACTAAAGGGGTGGTGGCAGGCTGGCGTCAGGCCGGAGCCCCACGAGCCCCTTTAGTCCCAGTTTGTGGCACAAACCGGTACTAAAGGGCCAACCTTTAGTACCGGTTCGTGCCACGAACCGGCACTAAAGGGGTTCTAACCTATAGTCCCGGTTGGAGACACATACCGGGACTATAGGGCAATTTTCAAACTTGAAAAAATCATAACTAAATCATCCTAATTCAGAAAAATACATATAATATATCAAAATTTTCCGAACAAAATTATCCAATATCAGATTCAGGGGGAGAAAGAGTTCAAATCTAAGGGAAGAAAATCTTTGGAATTCATTACATATCTTTAATCTTCGGGGATATGTCTATACTCAAATGGTGTACTAAGTACTCACTCATGACATGTCATCCCAGTCTTGGTACACTTGTGTTTCCTAAACTTGCTTTATCTAGAGTGCTCTTGTGTTATCTAACGATGTTTTATCAAGCTTATCTCTTCCAAAGCCAGCTCAAGACCACAAGGTAAGTATATGCATCATACTCATGTGCATGAGGATCTCTTGCTGCTGCACATATTATTTGCAAGAAGGATTCATGGACATGAAGGTATACCTATTCTATCTACATCATTTGCTCTGATGCATATAGCCAAGATACATGCAACTCATTGCTTTCTCTGATATGCTTATGCATTCACATGTTCTTACATTCCATCATTACATGATTGCATACATGTAGGGTGAGCCTATGCATGTTACATGTCCTTCCAAAGCTTTACCTATTGATATTCATATCTTTATGTAAAGCTTTGATATATGTTGTCATCAATTACCAAAAAAGGGGAGATTGCACAAGTGCTCCCTGGGTGATTTTGGTAATCAATGACAACATATCTCTTGTTGGACTAATACTTTTATCAAGTGCATTTCAGATGAGTTCAACAATGGAGTGGCAAGGACAAGAGGATGTGGAAGCACTTCCAAATGCTAAGGGCAAAGATTGGCAAAGGATCAATACTCTTCATTTTAATTTTAGTGATTCAAGATCACATTGAGTCCATAGGAAAGCCAATGCTATTAAAAGGGGATGAGGTGTTGCTTAATGGTCTACTTGCTCAAAGTGCTTACTGATATAGCTCCAAAACCCTCAACCACTTTCTCATTTCCACATATGTCCAAAATCTAAAGTCAAACTCGGCCCCACCAATTTCATTTGACATTGCCACTGCCAAAAACCCTAATCAATTCGGACAAACCGATACGGATCTCGGTCTCACCGAGATAGCCTTGCAAACTCTCTGTTGCCTATTGCAATTATTTCGGTCTCACCGAAATGTGCAATCGGTCACACCAAGTTTTTCTGACCAACTCTCTTTTTGATCAATTGCTGAAATTGGTTTCACCGAGTTTATGCGACCGGTCTCACCGAGATGAGGTTTTGCCCTAGCCCTAGCACATCGGTCCCACCAAGTTGATCTTGTCGGTCCCACCGAGATTCCTAACGTTCACATTTTGAACTAAATCGGTCTCACCGAGTTTCTCTATTCGGTCTGGCCGAGTTGGGTCAAATGTGTGTAATGGTTGGATTTTGTGTAGAGGCTATATATACCCCTCCATCCCCTTATCCATTATAGAGAGAGCCATCAAAATGTGCCTACACTTCCACTACTCATTTTCTGAGAGAGAACCACCTAATCCTGTGTTGATACCAAGACATTCCAATCCAACCACAAGAATCTTGATCTCTAGCCTTCCCCAAGTTGCTTTCCATAGAAATTATCTTTCCACCATAGCCAAATCTGTGAGAGAGAGTTGCGTGTTGGGGAGACTATCATTTGAAGCACAAGAGCAAGGAGTTCATCATCAACACTCCATCTATTACCTTTTGTAGAGTGGTGTCTCCTAGATTGGTTAGGTGTCACTTGGGAACCTCCGTCAAGATTGTGGAGTTGAACCAAGGAGTTTATAAGGGCAAGGAGATCGCCTACTTCGTGAAGATCTACCCAAGTGAGGCAAGTCCTTCATGGGCGATGGCCATGGTGGGATAGACAAGGTTGCTTCTTAGTGGACCCTTCGTAGGTGGAGCCCTCCTTGGACTCACGCAACCGTTACCCTTCGTGGGTTGAAGTCTCCATCAACGTGGATGTACGATAGCACCACCTATGAGAACCACGCCAAAAAATATGTGTGTCTTCATTGCGTTTGCACACTCCAACCCATCCCTTTACTTTCTTGCAACTAGCATGCTTTACTATTTCCACTGCCTATACTCTTCCATGCTTGCTTGAATTGTGTTGGGAATGTTTAAAATTGTGCTAATCTTCAACCTCAACTTGAAAAACATAAAAACTGCTACATTTACTTGTTGAGGGTCTAATCACCCCCCCCCCACCCCCGCCCCCTCTAGACACCTCTTCTCGATCCTTTTAAAAAGGGAAACAAATACCAACATGAAAAGTCCCCAAAAACCAATAAACCGTTAAAAGCATAGAAAAAACATCGGGTGGAACATTCCAAAACTGTGTGAATGTTTCCAAAAGCGCACCAAATAATTTTCGCTTCCTCCCGAATGGGCCATAGCCCGTACAACATCACATGGCTAAAAAGGGATAACAAAAATATTGTAGGGTGAAACCCTAAGAGGGATCTTTTCACACTTGGAGGGGGAAAAGGGATGAACAACAAGAACAAAAAGGGGGATCTTTTCACAATTGTCCTAGCTAGTATGCTTATCCTTATGTGTATGCAGTGAAGATGGCTTTTTTGTCTCACTAAATTAGCTATTTATTACATATGTCTTTTTTAACATGGAAATTGTACTACTAAGTTTGTATGTATATGCCATTTATACTTTAGTCCCATATAGACACTAGTAGAAAAAGGACCTTATGTGAGACACATTAGTCCCGGTTCGATTTTGGCCCGGTACTAATGGTATCATTAGTACCGGTACGAACGGCTATGCATTAGTGTCGGTTCGTGTTGAACCTTTAGTACCGGTTCGTGCGACGAACTGGTACTAAAGGGGTGGTGGCAGGCTGGCGTCAGGCCGGGGCCCCACGAGCCCCTTTAGTCCCGGTTTGTGGCACAAACCGGTACTAAAGGGCCAACCTTTAGTACCAGTTCATGCCACGAACCGACACTAAATGGGGTCTAACCTATAGTCCCGGTTGGAGACACAAACCATGACTATAGGGCAATTTTCAAACTTGAAAAAATTATAACTAAACCATCCTAATTCAGAAAAATACATATAATATATCAAAATTTGCAGAACAAAATTATCCAATATCAGATTCAGGGGGAGAAAGAGTTCAAATCTAAGGGAAGAAAATCTTTGGAATTCATTGCATATCTTTAATCTTCGGGGATATGTCTATACTCAAATGGTGTACTAAGTACTCACTCATTACATGTCATCCCAGTCTTGGTACTCTTGTGTTTCCTAAACTTGCTTTATCTAGAGTGCTCTTGTGTTATCTAACGATGTTTTATCATGCTTATCTCTTCCAAAGCCAGCTCAAGACCACAAGGTAAGTATATGCATCATACTCATGTGCATGAGGATCTCTTGCTGCTGCACATATTGTTTGCAAGAAGGATTCATGGACATGAAGGTATACCTATTCTATCTACATCATTTGCTCTGATGCATATAGCCAAGATACATGCAACTCATTGCTTTCTCTGATATGCTTATGCATTCACATGTTCTTACATTCCATCATTACATGATTGCATACATGTAGGGTGAGCCTATGCATGTTACATGTCCTTCCAAAGCTTTACCTATTGCTATTCATATCTTTATGTAAAGCTTTGATATATGTTGTCATCAATTACCAAAAAGGGGGAGATTGCACAAGTGCTCCCTGGGTGATTTTGGTAATCAATGACAACATATCTCTTGTTGGACGAATACTTTTATCAAGTGCATTTCAGATGAGTTCAACAATGGAGTGGCAAGGACAAGAGGACGTGGAAGCCCTTCCAAATGCTAAGGACAAAGATTGGCAAAGGATCAAGACTCTTCATTTTCATTTTAGTGATCCAAGATCACATTGAGTCCATAGGAAAGCCAATGCTATTAAAAGGGGATGAGGTGTTGCTTAACGGTCTACTTGCTCAAAGTGCTTAGTGATATAGCTCCAAAACCCTCAATCACTTTCTCATTTCTACATATGTCCAAAACCTAAAGTCAAACTTGGCCCCACTAATTTCATTTGACTTAGCCACTGCCAGAAACCCTAATCAATTCGGTCACACCGATACGGATCTCGGTCTCACCGAGATAGCCTTGCAAACTCTCTGTTGCCTATTGCAATTATTTCGGTCTCACCGAAATGTGCAATCGGTCACACCAAGTTTTTCTGACCAACTCTCTTTTTGATCAATTGCTGAAATTGGTTTCACCGAGTTTATGCGACCGGTCTCACCGAGATGAGGTTTTGCCCTAGCCCTAGCACATCGGTCCCACCAAGTTGATCTTGTCGGTCCCACCGAGATTCCTAACGTTCACATTTTGAACTAAATCGGTCTCACCGAGTTTCTCTATTCGGTCTGGCCGAGTTGGGTCAAATGTGTGTAATGGTTGGATTTTGTGTAGAGGCTATATATACCCCTCCATCCCCTTATCCATTATAGAGAGAGCCATCAAAATGTGCCTACACTTCCACTACTCATTTTCTGAGAGAGAACCACCTAATCCTGTGTTGATACCAAGACATTCCAATCCAACCACAAGAATCTTGATCTCTAGCCTTCCCCAAGTTGCTTTCCATAGAAATTATCTTTCCACCATAGCCAAATCTGTGAGAGAGAGTTGCGTGTTGGGGAGACTATCATTTGAAGCACAAGAGCAAGGAGTTCATCATCAACACTCCATCTATTACCTTTTGGAGAGTGGTGTCTCCTAGATTGGTTAGGTGTCACTTGGGAACCTCCGTCAAGATTGTGGAGTTGAACCAAGGAGTTTATAAGGGCAAGGAGATCGCCTACTTCGTGAAGATCTACCCAAGTGAGGCAAGTCCTTCATGGGCGATGGCCATGGTGGGATAGACAAGGTTGCTTCTTAGTGGACCCTTCGTAGGTGGAGCCCTCCTTGGACTCACGCAACCGTTACCCTTCGTGGGTTGAAGTCTCCATCAACGTGGATGTACGATAGCACCACCTATGAGAACCACGCCAAAAAATCTGTGTGTCTTCATTGCGTTTGCACACTCCAACCCTTCCCCTTACATTCTTGCAACTAGCATGCTTTACTATTTCCACTGCCTATACTCTTCCATGCTTGCTTGAATTGTGTTGGGAATGTTTAAAATTGTGCTAATCTTCAACCTCAACTTGAAAATCATAAAAACTGCTACATTTACTTGTTCAGGGTCTAATCACCCCCCCACCCCCCGCCCCCTCTAGACACCTCTTCTCGATCCTTTTAAAAAGGGAAACAAATACCAACATGAAAAGTCCCCAAAAACCAATAAACCGTTAAAAGCGTAGGGAAAACATTGGGTGGAACATTCCAAAACTGTGTGAATGTTTCCAAAAGCGCACCAAATAGTTTCCGCTTCCTCCTGAATGGGCCATAGCCCGTTCAACATCACATGGCTAAAAAGGGATAACAAAAATATTGTAGGGTGAAACCCTAAGATGGATCTTTTCACACTTGGAGGGGGAAAAGGGATGAACAACAAGAACAAAAAGAGGGATCTTTTCACAATTGTCCTAGTATGCTTATCCTTATGTGTATGCAGTGAAGATGGATTTTTTGTCTCGCTAAATTAGCTAATTATTACATATGTCTTTTTTAACATGGAAATTGTACTACTAAGTTTGTATGTATATGCCATTTATACTTTAGTCCCATATAGACACTAGTAGAAAAAGGACCTTATGTGACACACATTAGTCCCGGTTCGATTTTGGCCCGATACTAATGGTATCATTAGTACCGGTTCGAACGGCTATGAATTAGTGCCGGTTCGTGTTGAACCATTAGTACCGGTTCGTGCCACGAACCGGTACTAAAGGGGTGGGGGCAGGCTGGCGTCAGGCTGGGGCCCCACGAGCCCCTTTAGTCCCAGTTTGTGGCACAAACCGGTACTAAAGGGCCAACCTTTAGTACCGGTTCATGCCACGAACCAGCACTAAAGGGGGTCTAACCTATAGTCCCGGTTGGAGACACAAACCGGGACTATAGGGCAATTTTCAAACTTGAAAAAATTATAACTAAACCATCCAAATTCAGAAAAATACATATAATATATCAAAATTTGCAGAACAAAATTATCCAATATCAGATTCAGGGGGAGAAAGAGTTCAAATCTAAGGGAAGAAAATATTTGGAATTCATTGCATATCTTTAATCTTCGGGGATATGTCTATACTCAAATGGTGTACTAAGTACTCACTCATTACATGTCATCCCAGTCTTGGTACTCTTGTGTTTCCTAAACTTGATTTATCTAGAGTGCTCTTGTGTGATCTAACGATGTTTTATCAAGCTTATCTCTTCCAAAGGCAGCTCAAGACCACAAGGTAAGTATATGCATCATACTCATGTGCATGAGGATCTCTTGCTGCTGCACATATTGTTTGCAAGAAGGATTCATGGACATGAAGGTATACCTATTCTATCTACATCATTTGCTCTGATGCATATAGCCAAGATACATGCAACTCATTGCTTTCTCTGATATGCTTATGCATTCACATGTTCTTACATTCCATCATTACATGATTGCATACATGTAGGGTGAGCCTATGCATGTTACATGTCCTTCCAAAGCTTTACCTATTGCTATTCATATCTTTATGTAAAGCTTTGATATATGTTGTCATCAATTACCAAAAAGGGGGAGATTGCACAAGTGCTCCCTGGGTGATTTTGGTAATCAATGACAACATATCTCTTGTTGGACTAATACTTTTATCAAGTGCATTTCAGATGAGTTCAACAATGGAGTGGCAAGGACAAGAGGACGTGGAAGCCCTTCCAAATGCTAAGGACAAAGATTGGCAAAGGATCAAGACTCTTCATTTTCATTTTAGTGATCCAAGATCACATTGAGTCCATAGGAAAGCCAATGCTATTAAAAGGGGATGAGGTGTTGCTTAATGGTCTACTTGCTCAAAGTGCTTAGTGATATAGCTCCAAAACCCTCAATCACTTTCTCATTTCTACATATGTCCAAAACCTAAAGTCAAACTCGGCCCCACTAATTTCATTTGACATAGCCACTTCCAGAAACCCTAATCAATTCGGTCACACCGATACGGATCTCGGTCTCACCGAGATAGCCTTGCAAACTCTCTGTTGCCTATTGCAATTATTTCGGTCTCACCGAAATGTGCAATCGGTCACACCGAGTTTTTCTGAATAACTCTCTGTTTGATCAATTGCTGAAATTGGTTTCACCGAGTTTATGCGACCGGTCTCACCGAGATGAGGTTTTGCCCTAGCCCTAGCACATCGGTCCCACCGAGTTGATCTTGTAGGTCCCATCGAGATTCCTAACGTTCACATTTTGAACTAAATCGGTCTCACCGAGTTTCTCGATTCGGTCTGGCCGAGTTGGGTCAAATGTGTGTAATGGTTGGATTTTGTGTAGAGGCTATATATACCCCTCCATCCCCTTATCCATTAGAGAGAGAGAGAGCCATCAAAATGTGCCTACACTTCCACTACTCATTTTCTAAGAGATAACCACCTAATCATGTGTTGATACCAAGACATTCCAATCCAACCACAAGAATCTTGATCTCTAGCCTTCCCCAAGTTGCTTTCCACTGAAATCATCTTTCCACCATAGCCAAATCTGTGAGAGAGAGTTGCGTGTTGGGGAGACTATCATTTGAAGCACAAGAGCAAGGAGTTCATCATCAACACTCCATCTATTACCTTTTGGAGAGTGGTGTCTCCTAGATTGGTTAGGTGTCACTTGGGAGCCTCCGTCAAGATTGTGGAGTTGAACCAAGGAGTTTATAAGGGCAAGGAGATCGCCTACTTCGTGAAGATCTACCCAAGTGAGGCAAGTCCTTCGTGGGCGATGGCCATGGTGGGATAGACAAGGTTGCTTCTTAGTGGACACTTCGTAGGTGGAGCCCTCCGTGGACTCACGCAACCGTTACCCTTCGTGGGTTGAAGTCTCCATCAACGTGGATGTACGATAGCACCACCTATGAGAACCACGCCAAAAAATCTGTGTGTCTTCATTGCGTTTGCACACTCCAACCCATCCCTTTACATTCTTGCAACTAGCATGCTTTACTATTTCCACTGCCTATACTCTTCCATGCTTGCTTGAATTGTGTTGGGAATGTTTAAAATTGTGCTAATTTTCAACCTC
>NC_041393.1:732597399-732602489 GCF_002162155.2 Triticum dicoccoides | reverse complement strand
AACCTTTAGTACCGTTCATGCCACGAACCGGCACTAAAGGGGGTCTAACATATAGTCCCGGTTGGAGACACAAACCGGGACTATAGGGCAATTTTCAAACTTGAAAAAATCATAACTAAATCATCCTAATTCAGAAAAATACATATAATATATCAAAATTTGCATAACAAAATTATCCAATATCAGATTCAGGGGGTGAAAGAGTTCAAATCTAAGGGAAGAAAATCTTTGGAATTCATTGCATATCTTTAATCTTCGGGGATATGTCTATACTCAAATGGTGTACTAAGTACTCACTCATTACATGTCATCCCAGTCTTGGTACTCTTGTGTTTCCTAAACTTGCTTTATCTAGAGTGCTCTTGTGTTATCCAACGATGTTTTATCAAGCTTATCTCTTCCAAAGCCGGCTCAAGACCACAAGGTAAGTATATGCATCATACTCATGTGCATGAGGATCTCTTGCTGCTGCACATATTGTTTGCAAGAAGGATTCATGGACATGAAGGTATACCTATTCTATCTACATCATTTGCTCTTATGCATATAGCCAAGATACATGCAACTCATTGCTTTCTCTGATATGCTTATGCATTCACATGTTCTTACATTCCATCATTACATGATTGCATACATGTAGGGTGAGCCTATGCATGTTACATGTCCTTCCAAAGCTTTACCTATTGCTATTCATATCTTTATGTAAAGCTTTGATATATGTTGTCATCAATTACCAAAAAGGGGGAGATTGCACAAGTGCTCCCTAGGTGATTTTGGTAATCAATAACAACATATCTCTTGTTGGACTAATACTTTTATCAAGTGCATTTCAGATGAGTTCAACAATGGAGTGGCAAGGACAAGAGGACGGGGAAGCCCTTCCAAATGCTAAGGACAAAGATTGGCAAAGGATCAAGACTCTTCATTTTCATTTTAGTGATCCAAGATCACATTGAGTCCATAGGAAAGCCAATGCTATTAAAAGGGGATGAGGTGTTGCTTAATGGTCTACTTGCTAAAAGTGCTTAGTGATATAGCTCCAAAACCCTCAATCACTTTCTCATTTCTACATATGTCCAAAACCTAAAGTCAAACTCGGCCCCACTAATTTCATTTGACATAGCCACTTCCAGAAACCCTAATCAATTCGGTCACACCGATACGGATCTCGGTCTCACCGAGATAGCCTTGCAAACTCTCTGTTGCCTATTGCAATTATTTCGGTCTCACCGAAATGTGCAATCGGTCACACCGAGTTTTTCTGACCAACTCTCTGTTTGATCAATTGCTCAAATTGGTTTCACCGAGTTTATGCGACCGGTCTCACCGAGATGAGGTTTTGCCCTAGCCCTAGCACATCGGTCCCACCGAGTTGATCTTGTAGGTCCCATCGAGATTCCTAACGTTCACATTTTGAACTAAATCGGTCTCACCGAGTTTCTCGATTCGGTCTGGCCGAGTTGGGTCAAATGTGTGTAATGGTTGGATTTTGTGTAGAGGCTATATATACCCCTCCATCCCCTTATCCATTAGAGAGAGAGCCATCAAAATGTGCCTACACTTCCACTACTCATTTTCTGAGAGAGAACCACCTAATCATGTGTTGATACCAAGACATTCCAATCCAACCACAAGAATCTTGATCTCTAGCCTTCCCCAAGTTGCTTTCCACTGAAATCATCTTTCCACCATAGCCAAATCTGTCGGAGAGAGTTGCGTGTTGGGGAGACTATCATTTGAAGCACAAGAGCAAGGAGTTCATCATCAACACTCCATCTATTACCTTTTGCAGAGTGGTGTCTCCTAGATTGGTTAGGTGTCACTTGGGAGCCTCCGTCAAGATTGTGGAGTTGAACCAAGGAGTTTATAAGGGCAAGGAGATCGCCTACTTCGTGAAGATCTACCCAAGTGAGGCAAGTCCTTCGTGGGCGATGGCCATGGTGGGATAGACAAGGTTGCTTCTTAGTGGACACTTCGTAGGTGGAGCCCTCCGTGGACTCACGCAACCGTTACCCTTCGTGGGTTGAAGTCTCCATCAACGTGGATGTACGATAGCACCACCTATGAGAACCACGCCAAAAAATTTGTGTGTCTTCATTGCGTTTGCACACTCCAACCCATCCCTTTACATTCTTGCAACTAGCATGCTTTACTATTTCCACTGCCTATACTCTTCCATGCTTGCTTGAATTGTGTTGGGAATGTTTAAAATTGTGCTAATTTTCAACCTCAACTTGAAAATCATAAAAACTGCTACATTTACTTGTTGAGGGTCTAATCACCCACCCCCCACCCCCCGCCCCCTCTAGACACCTCTTCTCGATCCTTTTAAAAAAGGAAACAAATACCAACATGAAAAGTCCCCAAAAACCAATAAACCGTTAAAAGCGTAGGAAAAACATTGGGTGGAACATTCCAAAACTGTGTGAATGTTTCCAAAAGCGCACCAAATAATTTCCGCTTCCTCCTGAATGGGCCATAGCCCGTAATACATCACATGGCTAAAAAGGGATAACAAAAATATTGTAGGGTGAAACCCTAAGAGGGATCTTTTCACACTTGGAGGGTGAAAAGGGATGAACAACAAGAACAAAAAGAGGGATCTTTTCACAATTGTCCTAGTATGCTTATCCTTATGTGTATGCAGTGAAGATGGCTTTTTTGTCTCGCTAAATTAGCTAATTATTACATATGTCTTTTTTAACATGGAAATTGTACTACTAAGTTTGTATGTATATGCCATTTATACTTTAGTCCCATATAGACACTAGTAGAAAAAGGACCTTATGTGAGACACATTAGTCCCGGTTCGATTTTGGCCCGGTACTAATGGTATCATTAGTACCGGTTCGAACGGCTATGCATTAGTGCCGGTTCGTGTTGAACCTTTAGTACCGGTTTGTGCCACGAACCGGTACTAAAGGGGTGGTGGCAGGCTGGCGTCAGGCCGGGGCCCCACGAGCCCCTTTAGTCCCGGTTTGTTGCACAAACCGGTACTAAAGGGCCAACCTTTAGTACCGTTCATGCCACGAACCGGCACTAAAGGGGGTCTAACATATAGTCCCGGTTGGAGACACAAACCGGGACTATAGGGCAATTTTCAAACTTGAAAATATCATAACTAAATCATCCTAATTCAGAAAAATACATATAATATATCAAAATTTGCATAACAAAATTATCCAATATCAGATTCAGGGGGTGAAAGAGTTCAAATCTAAGGGCAGAAAATCTTTGGAATTCATTGCATATCTTTAATCTTCGGGGATATGTCTATACTCAAATGGTGTACTAAGTACTCACTTATTACATGTCATCCCAGTCTTGGTACTCTTGTGTTTCCTAAACTTGCTTTATCTAGAGTGCTCTTGTGTTATCCAACGATGTTTTATCAAGCTTATCTCTTCCAAAGCCGGCTCAAGACCACAAGGTAAGTATATGCATCATACTCATGTGCATGAGGATCTCTTGCTGCTGCACATATTGTTTGCAAGAAGGATTCATGGACATGAAGGTATACCTATTCTATCTACATCATTTGCTCTGATGCATATAGCCAAGATACATGCAACTCATTGCTTTCTCTGATATGCTTATGCATTCACATGTTCTTACATTCCATCATTACATGATTGCATACATGTAGGGTGAGCCTATGCATGTTACATGTCCTTCCAAAGCTTTACCTATTGCTATTCATATCTTTATGTAAAGCTTTGATATATGTTGTCATCAATTACCAAAAAGGGGGAGATTGCACAAGTGCTCCCTGGGTGATTTTGGTAATCAATGACAACATATCTCTTGTTGGACTAATACTTTTATCAAGTGCATTTCAGATGAGTTCAACAATGGAGTGGCAAGGACGAGAGGACGTGGAAGCCCTTCCAAATGCTAAGGACAAAGATTGGCAAAGGATCAAGACTCTTCATTTTCATTTTAGTGATCCAAGATTACATTGAGTCCATAGGAAAGCCAATGCTATTAAAAGGGGATGAGGTGTTGCTTAATGGTCTACTTGCTCAAAGTGCTTAGTGATATAGCTCCAAAACCCTCAATCACTTTCTCATTTCTACATATGTCCAAAACCTAAAGTCAAACTCGGCCCCACTAATTTCATTTGACATAGCCACTTCCGGAAACCCTAATCAATTCGGTCACACCGATACGGATCTCGGTCTCACCGAGATAGCCTTGCAAACTCTCTCTTGCCTATTGCAATTATTTCGGTCTCACCGAAATGTGCAATCGGTCACACCGAGTTTTTCTGACCAACTCTCTGTTTGATCAATTGCTGAAATTGGTTTCACCGAGTTTATGCGACCGGTCTCACCGAGATGAGGTTTTGCCCTAGCCCTAGCACATCGGTCCCACCGAGTTGATCTTGTAGGTCCCATCGAGATTCCTAACGTTCACATTTTGAACTAAATCGGTCTCACCGAGTTTCTCGATTCGGTCTGGCCGAGTTGGGTCAAATGTGTGTAATGGTTGGATTTTGTGTAGAGGCTATATATACCCCTCCATCCCCTTATCCATTAGAGAGAGAGCCATCAAAATGTGCCTACACTTCCACTACTCATTTTCTAAGAGAGAACCACCTAATCATGTGTTGATACCAAGACATTCCAATCCAACCACAAGAATCTTGATCTCTAGCCTTCCCCAAGTTGCTTTCCACTGAAATCATCTTTCCACCATAGCCAAATCTGTGAGAGAGAGTTGCGTGTTGGGGAGACTATCATTTGAAGCACAAGAGCAAGGAGTTCATCATCAACACTCCATCTATTACCTTTTGCAGAGTGGTGTCTCCTAGATTGGTTAGGTGTCACTTGGGAGCCTCCGTCAAGATTGTGGAGTTGAACCAAGGAGTTTATAAGGGCAAGGAGATCGCCTACTTCGTGAAGATCTACCCAAGTGAGGCAAGTCCTTCGTGGGCGATGGCCATGGTGGGATAGACAAGGTTGCTTCTTAGTGGACACTTCGTAGGTGGAGCCCTCCGTGGACTCACGCAACCGTTACCCTTCGTGGGTTGAAGTCTCCATCAACGTGGATGTACGATAGCACCACCTATGAGAACCACGCCAAAAAAT
>NC_041393.1:732591639-732596232 GCF_002162155.2 Triticum dicoccoides | reverse complement strand
GCTCAAGACCACAAGGTAAGTATATGCATCATACTCATGTGCATGAGGATCTCTTGCTGCTGCACATATTGTTTGCAAGAAGGATTCATGGACATGAAGGTATACCTATTCTATCTACATCATTTGCTCTGATGCATATAGCCAAGATACATGCAACTCATTGCTTTCTCTGATATGCTTATGCATTCACATGTTCTTACATTCCATCATTACATGATTGCATACATGTAGGGTGAGCCTATGCATGTTACATGTCCTTCCAAAGCTTTACCTATTGCTATTCATATCTTTATGTAAAGCTTTGATATATGTTGTCATCAATTACCAAAAAGGGGGAGATTGCACAAGTGCTCCCTGGGTGATTTTGGTAATCAATGACAACATATCTCTTGTTGGACTAATACTTTTATCAAGTGCATTTCAGATGAGTTCAACAATGGAGTGGCAAGGACAAGAGGACGTGGAAGCCCTTCCAAATGCTAAGGACAAAGATTGGCAAAGGATCAAGACTCTTCATTTTCATTTTAGTGATCCAAGATCACATTGAGTCCATAGGAAAGCCAATGCTATTAAAAGGGGATGAGGTGTTGCTTAATGGTCTACTTGCTCAAAGTGCTTAGTGATATAGCTCCAAAACCCTCAATCACTTTCTCATTTCTACATATGTCCAAAACCTAAAGTCAAACTCGGCCCCACTAATTTCATTTGACATAGCCACTTCCAGAAACCCTAATCAATTCGGTCACACCGATACGGATCTCGGTCTCACCGAGATAGCCTTGCAAACTCTCTGTTGCCTATTGCAATTATTTCGGTCTCACCGAAATGTGCAATCGGTCACACCGAGTTTTTCTGACCAACTCTCTGTTTGATCAATTGCTGAAATTGGTTTCACCGAGTTTATGCGACCGGTCTCACCGAGATGAGGTTTTGCCCTAGCCCTAGCACATCGGTCCCACCGAGTTGATCTTGTAGGTCCCATCGATATTCCTAACGTTCACATTTTGAACTAAATCGGTCTCACCGAGTTTCTCGATTCGGTCTGGCCGAGTTGGGTCAAATGTGTGTAATGGTTGGATTTTGTGTAGAGGCTATATATACCCCTCCATCCCCTTATCCATTAGAGAGAGAGCCATCAAAATGTGCCCACACTTCCACTACTCATTTTCTGAGAGAGAACCACCTAATCATGTGTTGATACCAAGACATTCCAATCCAACCACAAGAATCTTGATCTCTAGCCTTCCCCAAGTTGCTTTCCACTGAAATCATCTTTCCACCATAGCCAAATCTGTGAGAGAGAGTTGCGTGTTGGGGAGACTATCATTTGAAGCACAAGAGCAAGGAGTTCATCATCAACACTCCATCTATTACCTTTTACAGAGTGGTGTCTCCTAGATTGGTTAGGTGTCACTTGGGAGCCTCCGTCAAGATTGTGGAGTTGAACCAAGGAGTTTATAAGGGCAAGGAGATCGCCTACTTCGTGAAGATCTACCCAAGTGAGGCAAGTCCTTCGTGGGCGATGGCCATGGTGGGATAGACAAGGTTGCTTCTTAGTGGACACTTCGTAGGTGGAGCCCTCCGTGGACTCACGCAACCGTTACCCTTCGTGGCTTGAAGTCTCCATCAACGTGGATGTACGATAGCACCACCTATGAGAACCACGCCAAAAAATCTGTGTGTCTTCATTCCGTTTGCACACTCCAACCCATCCCTTTACATTCTTGCAACTAGCATGCTTTACTATTTCCACTGCCTATACTCTTCCATGCTTGCTTGAATTGTGTTGGGAATGTTTAAAATTGTGCTAATCTTCAACCTCAACTTGAAAATCATAAAAACTGCTACATTTACTTGTTGAGGGTCTAATCACCCACCCCCCGCCCCCTCTAGACACCTCTTCTCGATCCTTTTAAAAAGGGAAACAAATACCAACATGAGAAGTCCCCAAAAACCAATAAACCGTTAAAAGCATAGAAAAAACATCGGGTGGAACCTTCCAAAACTGTGTGAATGTTTCCAAAAGCGCACCAAATAATTTCCGCTTCCTCCCGAATGGGCCATAGCCCGTACAACATCACATGGCTAAAATGGGATAACAAAAATATTGCAGGGTGAAACCCTAAGAGGGATATTTTCACACTTGGAGGGGGAAAAGGGATGAACAACAAGAACAAAAAGAGGGATCTTTTCACAATTGTCCTAGTATGCTTATCCTTATGTGTATGCAGTGAAGATGGCCTTTTTTGTCTCACTAAATTAGCTAATTATTACATATGTCTTTTTTAACATGGAAATTGTACTACTAAGTTTGTATGTATATGCCATTTATACTTAAGTCCCATATAGACACTAGTAGAAAAAGGACCTTATGTGAGACACATTAGTCCCGGTTCGATTTTGGCCCGGTACTAATGGTATCATTAGTACCGGTTCGAACGGCTATGCATTAGTGCCGGTTCGTGTTGAACCTTTAGTACCGGTTCGTGCCACGAACCGGTACTAAAGGGGTGGTGGCAGGCTGGCGTCAGGCCGGGGCCCCACGAGCCCCTTTAGTCCCGGTTTGTGGCACAAACCGGTACCAAAGGGCCAACCTTTAGTACCATTCATGCCACGAACCGGCACTAAAGGGGGTCTAACATATAGTCCCGGTTGGGGACACAAACCGGGACTATAGGGCAATTTTCAAACTTGAAAAAATCATAACTAAATCATCCTAATTCAGAAAAATACATATAATATATCAAAATTTGCATAACAAAATTATCCAATATCAGATTCAGGGGGTGAAAGAGTTCAAATCTAAGGGAAGAAAATCTTTGGAATTCATTGCATATCTTTAATCTTCGGGGATATGTCTATACTCAAATGGTGCACTAAGTACTCACTCATTACATGTCATCCCAGTCTTGGTACTCTTGTGTTTCCTAAACTTGCTTTATCTAGAGTGCTCTTGTGTTATCCAACGATGTTTTATCAAGCTTATCTCTTCCAAAGCCGGCTCAAGACCACAAGGTAAGTATATGCATCATACTCATGTGCATGAGGATCTCTTTCTGCTGCACATATTGTTTGCAAGAAGGATTCATGGACATGAAGGTATACCTATTCTATCTACACACTACTAGGAAAAGGGCTATAGATAGGACTCATTCTAATGGCGCACCAGGTAAGTAGTGCGCCACTACTATATACTAATGGCGCACCGGTTGCTCGTGTGCCACTAGTGTGGAAGACACTAATGGCACACCGTGCTCACGGTGCGCCACTACTATTGATTTGTTTTCCCCATTTTTCCATACAAACTAATGGCGCAGGAGAGGCAAAGTGCGCCATTACTAGTTAGAACTTGTAATGGCGCACGACCAAGACAGTGCGCCATTAGTATATAATTTTTTTTTACTTTTTTGCAAACCTACTAATGGCGCACTATGCCAAAGCCCAGTCATGTTTATACCCGAAGCCAAATCCAAGACCGCGGGCGCAAACGTCACCGCGAAAAATGAGGCATGGGTACTGGCTTCCCAAGTGGACCAATGCTTCTTCATTACCGACCCGCCAAAGCCCAGTCGTGTTGTCGTGAGGAGAGGCAAAAGGAATATCATCGGAATGGATGGAGTAGCCAATGAGCAAGACTTCAACAAGTACGGCGACCCGAAGATTGAACATGATGATGATGATGAAGTAGCAGCACACACCACAAGAAGAAGCAGGACCACCCTACCTAAAGGATGTCCGTTCCATAGAAGAACTCCATTTGCGAAAAATAAGGGCAAGAAGATTGTGAACAGATAGCTAGCTAAGATCGATTGTATTTAAATCGTAGTCTTCTTTTCTCGATTGTATTTCATGGGCACTTTTTGATATCATGAGGACACTTGATCTCGATCCCCCTCCATCTCGATCTCGATTCCCCCTCCATCTCGATCTCGATCCCCGCACCCTCCCCCGCTCCACCGCCGCCGCCGATGATATTTTCAAGTAAGAAATTTGAACATGTTTTTTAAAAAATTATTACTGTTTTTATAAAAAAATATTACTGTTATGATTTAAACAAGTTCGAACATATTTAAACACAAATAAATATAAAAAACAGCATTTAAAATGGCACAAAAAAATATTGGGGAGCCTGGGAATCGAAGCCAGGACCTCCTGGTGTGTGTGCTGCGTGCTGACCAATCAGGCTAGTGGGTGGGTTCTGTTGTAGATAGGGTTAGGTTGTAGATATGGTTAGTGGGCTAGATTAAAACAAAATTCTAATGGCGCACCGAGGGGTGGTGCGCCATTAGAACAGTCATACTTATGGCGCACGACTGGACGGTGCGCCATTAGAACCCTCCCCCTAGCTATCCTCCCTCCCTCTCGCTAGATCCCCTTCGACCCTCTTTCCCTCGCCACCAGATCCACCCGCGCGCTGCCCCGACCCACGCCGCCGCCGCCCCCGCGCCTCCGTCTCCGTCGCCGCCCCCAGTCAGCCCCTGCCCTGCCCCCCATCGCCGTCCGCTCCCAATCCACCCCTCCCTCGCCTTCACCGCACCCACCCACCCCCTCCCTCGCCTTCCCAGCCCTCGAGCTCCACGGTGCGAGGCGACA
>NC_041393.1:732585263-732591343 GCF_002162155.2 Triticum dicoccoides | reverse complement strand
GCAGAATCTGCTTCAACACCGAGCCGGCGAGCCGCGGAACCAGGGCGCGATGGCGCTCGACCCCTCCACCCCCCCTCCACCTCTTCTTCCTCGGGTCGCCACTGTCTTCCTCAACTTCGGCCACCTCTGTTGCTACTATGCTGTCGCAGGGCCTCCTTGCGCCTCCCCGGTGAGCTCCGCCTCCTCTCCCCTCTTCCTTCCCGCGTGCCAAGAAATGCATAGCAATTATTTGCTTCACTTAGTCACTGATGGTCATTCAGTATGAAATTACAACCTGCAGGTATTGGTTGGAATGTGTAACTACAATTTACAGGGGAAATGTTTGCAGTTAAGTTATGTGGTTGGAAAGATCATGTGTCATTAGAAACTTGGAAGCTAAAAATATTGCGATCCTCACCATAAGGATGATTATATCTTCCATGCCTGAATAGCTCTGCCTAAATAATAAATAGATAAAGGTAAAACTAAACCATGCTCAGTGATGAGATGATGTCAACTAACAACCAAAGCAAACTTGTTCATCATTACAAAAGCAAACTTGTTCAACATAACAAAAGCAAACTTGTTCAACATAACAAAAGCAAACTTATTCAACCACATAACTACAAACTGAGACACAGTAGTAGGGGTCATCCCAATACCACAAACAACTCAATATCCCCAGTAGTAGGGGTCATCCCAATGATCCTCCGCCTCTTGCCAGAGCTCCAAACCTTCTTTGGTGATTTCGATTTTCTTCCATGCCTCGTAGGTGACGTACGCATCTTTCGCGGCATACTCGATGAGCTTGTTTGGCAGTGGGCTGTCCCCCCATAGTAGGTGGTCCGAATTCATGTCGATCTTCTACTTCATTTTTGAGTAGGATGGGTGGATGAGGCTGGCTGCAAACTCAGCCAAAGACTGCCACTTCTTTCCATTGTTTGGAACTCTCCATTTGCGCTGCAAGTCGACGTACTTGTCGGGGTTGATCTCCAAACCAAACAACTTCAGCTTCTCCTTGTCGCCTCTAATGCAGAAGCCAACAAAGGTGTACAGCTTCTTCTCCTGCAGGAGCGGGCGGAGTTCCTTGGGCCTGCATCAAATTAATTTGGTGCATCAAATTCATCTACTTCAAAAACTTCAGAAACTACATAATTAAAATGGGTTCAGTTGAAGCAAAATTCAGTTAAAATAGCATCTTCAGTTCTGACCAAAATTCAGTTGAAACAGTATGATCACAACAACTACTAAACAACAACTACAAGACAATATTCGGTATGATCAAAACAGCAAGCATAACATCTCAATGATGTATTTTTTTGCAATCTTTTGCATTACAAGACAACATTAATAATAGCTACTAAATGATCACAAAAACTTGTAGACAACATTCTGTATGATCACCAAAAAACTACTAATTAGACAGAAACTTCATAACTTCAGAACTAGTATTGCATCTACTTCAGAACTTCAAAACTATTGCATCTACTTCAGAAACTTCAGAAACTTCAAAAACTTCATAAACTACTAATTAAAACGAAACTTCAGAACTTCAGAAACTTCAGAACTTCATAACTATTGCATCTACTTCAGAAACTACTAATTAGACAGAAACTTCAGAACTGGATGTTTTTACCATTTGGTTGCCGCGGTGATGTGGTATACCAGGACGAGATCCTCCACGCATAAGTGCAGAACTGCAGCAATTTGCGGAGGTTTGTCTTCCGTGGTATACTCGACATCAACGCCGATATTCCGAGGAAGCATCCGCCGAGCCTCCTCCTCATCTTGCGGATCATCTTGTCGGCTTCGTCTAGATTGCTGGTGCATACGACATCCAGCGGCTCCTTCAGGTGGATATCAACCTTGAGCGGCACGGTGTAGTCCCGCTTCTGCCCGGGGACCGGAACGTCGTCGTCGACCACCAGTGGCTCCTTGCCAGACGCCTCACCACAGTGATGCTTGGCAGATGGAGGGGAGTTGCTCCACGATGCCTCCGCCATTCTCTTGGCAGACGGAGGGGAGTTGCTCCACGATTCCTCCGCCATTGCCCTCTTGGCCAGCGATGGTGGAGGCAGAGGGGAGTTGCTTGATGCTGGAGGCAGAGGGAGGTAGAGGGAGGAAGATGGAGCAGCAATGGAATGAGGAGGGAGGCAGAGGGAGGAAGATGGAGCGGCAATGGAATAGGAGGGGAGTTACCTGGACGTGGGAAGAAAACCCCCTCTACGTCGTGGGGAGTTGCCAGTGGAGGGGAGACGTGGGGAGTTGCCATGAAAACTCAAACGTCCTGCCCTTTCGAGGGGAGACGTGGGCCCTCGAAAACTCTGGAGGGGAGACGTGGGCCCTCCTGTTTCTGAAACGTCCAGGAGGGGAGACGTGGGCCCTCCTGTTTCTGAAAACTACACCTATATCTGACGAAACTGAAGGTGTTCTTCAGCAGCTGATTAAAATTCAGTTAACAACAACATCAGTAAAATTCAGTTAATTAACTAAAGAAGAGAAGAGAGAAAGTAGAGAGCAAGAGGAGTACTTGCATTAACTGAAACGTTTTACTTTAAACTTGCATGCATTCTTTGCTTGTTTATATATATTCATACTGATGCAGTTACTTGCATGGGCCTGGCTGATGAAGAAAAACTTTATATATATTCATACTGATGTTGACTCTATAAATCATACTTATTGGACATGTTTTATGTGTTGATCCATCAATTGATCACATTGAGAAAGACCATCGTGTCTCCGACCATTTTGCAAAGGTCATGTCTCCGACCATCGTGTCGTGATGAATTTGCAGGTACCCCGAGAGGCCCTTGAGTTTGTCGGAATGTTGATTAACTTCCGTTCCGGCAAATTCGGGTACTCCATATGTCCTATTTTCAGCAAAGGTCATGCTGAAATTTTCCTTGCTGCATTAAACCATAGGTGGCAATAGAGCCAAGTGATTAGGCCCAACTTAAAATTCTCCTTAGCATCGATAAACCCTAGATGATAAACCCAACATAGGTGGCAATAGAGCCAAGTGATTAGTGCCAAGTGATTAGGCCCAACCTAGGGTGCCTTGGCATCGATAAACCCTAAATGATGAAAACTTAACTTGGCTGCCCCGGATCCCTCGGTGTAGATCAGAACCTAAATGATGTACGCTTAGGCTTTTAGGGTGCCTCGGCGTTGACAAACCCTAAATGATGAAAGCTTAGGCTTTTAGGGTGCCTCGGTGTCGACAAACCCTAAATGATGAGACCATGATCTTGTTCCTTGACAATAACCAACTTTTTGACCAAACTTTTTTCCTATTTAGAGCGAAACATGGCCCACAATGATGAGGCCGGTGGTTCGGGCGGCAAGCAATTCCGGGAGCTGTCCCAGGAGATGGAGGAACAACCTCACCGTTATGAGGACGCCGCGGAAGACACCGATCCTGATTACACAACCCCTAGTGGCGTCGGGGATGACACCACTGATGGTGCCGCCGAGGATGCCACCACTGATGATGGCGGCGCACACACAGATGGCAGCCAATCAAAGAAGCAAAGGAAGGACCGGCGTCCGAATGCGCTCCGCACCGTCAAGGAGGAATTCACTCAAGTACAAGGGTAAGGTTCCCGGAGTCTACGACGACTGGGAGGAGTGTCGGAGACAGGTTCACCGTTTCAGCGGTAACAGTTACAAAGGGTACACCACTAGGGCGGAGGCCAAATCTAGATATGCCCGCTATCTAGCGGGAGAGAGGAGGGAGCGTTGGAGGAACCGGATGAGGACCAGTTTGATCGCGATGATGCTCATCGTGATGACCACAACTCTCTTTTATGTGATGGTAGTTTAGATGATCGATATCGACTTGTAATGTTTTATCTTTGTTCGGTCTTTTGAATTCGGAGACTAATATGATGAATTGTATTCGGAGACTACTCTTCTGTTGTATTCGATGAATCTGATGTTGCTGTGTGCTGCTGTCTATATTCTGTCCAATAATATATTTTGTAACCTGTGCAAAAATCAGAAAAGCAAAAAAAACCTAAATATTCAAAAAAAAACAAATATTCATACTAATGGCGCATCAAGGCAGAGTGCGCCATTAGTGTGCCCAAGGATACTAATGGCGCATCAAGGCAGAGTGCGCCTTTAGTGTGACAAAGCACATGGTTACATATGGCCCCCCGGGAGGCATACTAATGGCGCATGGAGTTACACACTAATGGCGCACTGCCGGGTGCGCCATTAGTATACCAGATACTAATGGCGCACCAGTGGTGCGCCATTAGTAAAAAATTCTAATGGCGTGCTACTAATGGCGCACCGGTAGTGCGCCATTAGTAGGCAAAACCGGTGCGCCATTAGTAGGCCTTTTCCTAGTAGTGACATCATTTGCTCTGATGCATATAGCCAAGATACATGCAACTCATTGCTTTCTCTGATATGCTTATGCATTCACATGTTCTTACATTCCATCATTACATGATTGCATACATGTAGGGTGAGCCTATGCATGTTACATGTCCTTCCAAAGCTTTACCTATTGCTATTCATATCTTTATGTAAAGCTTTGATATATGTTGTCATCAATTACCAAAAAGGGGGAGATTGCACAAGTGCTCCCTGGGTGATTTTGGTAATCAATGACAACATATATCTTGTTGGACTAATACTTTTATCAAGTGCATTTCAGATGAGTTGGACAATGGAGTGGCAAGGACAAGAGGATGTGGAAGCCCTTCCAAATGCTAAGGGCAAAGATTGGCAAAGGATCAAGACTCTTCATTTTCATTTTAGTGATCCAAGATCACATTGAGTCCATAGGAAAGCCAATGCTATTAAAAGGGGATGAGGTGTTGCTTAACGGTCTACTTGCTCAAAGTGCTTAGTGATATAGCTCCAAAACCCTCAACCACTTTCTCATTTCCACATATGTCCAAAACCTAAAGTCAAACTCGGCCCCACCAATTTCATTTGACATAGCCACTGCCAGAAACCCTAATCAATTCGGTCACACCGATACGGATCTCGGTCTCACCGAGATAGCCTTGCAAACTCTCTGTTGCCTATTGCAATTATTTCGGTCTCACCGAAATGTGCAATCGGTCACACCGAGTTTTTCTAACAAACTCTCTGTTTGATCAATTGCTAAAATTGGTTTCACCGAGTTTATGCGACCGGTCTCACCGAGATGAGGTTTTGCCCTAGCCCTAGCACATCGGTCCCACCGTGTTCATCTTGTCGGTCCCACCGAGATTCCTAACGTTCACATTTTGAACTAAATCGGTCTCACCGAGTTTCTCTATTCGGTCTGGCCGAGTTGGGTCAAATGTGTGTAATGGTTGGATTTTGTGTAGAGGCTATATATACCCCTCCATCCCCTTATCCATTAGAGAGAGAGCCATCAAAATGTGCCTACACTTCCACTACTCATTTTCTGAGAGAGAAGCACCTAATCATGTGTTGATACCAAGACATTCCAATCCAACCACAAGAATCTTGATCTCTAGCCTTCCCCAAGTTGCTTTCCACTGAAATCATCTTTCCACCATAGCCAAATCTGTGAGAGAGAGTTGCGTGTTGGGGAGACTATCATTTGAAGCACAAGAGCAAGGAGTTCATCATCAACACTCCATCTATTACCTTTTGCAGAGTGGTGTCTCCTAGATTGGTTAGGTGTCACTTGGGAGCCTCCGTCAAGATTGTGGAGTTGAACCAAGGAGTTTATAAGGGCAAGGAGATCGCCTACTTCGTGAAGATCTACCCAACTGAGGCAAGTCCTTCGTGGGCGAGGGCCATGGTGGGATAGACAAGGTTGCTTCTTAGTGGACCCTTCGTAGGTGGAGCCCTCCGTGGACTCACGCAACCGTTACCCTTCGTGGCTTGAAGTCTCCATCAACGTGGATGTACGATAGCACCACCTATAAGAACCACGCCAAAAAATCTGTGTGTCTTCATTGCATTTGCACACTCCAACCCATCCCTTTACATTCTTGCAACTAGCATGCTTTACTATTTCCACTGCCTATACTCTTCCATGCTTGCTTGAATTGTGTTGGGAATGTTTAAAATTGTGCTAATCTTCAACCTCAACTTGAAAATCATAAAAACTGCTACATTTACTT
>NC_041393.1:732562394-732584983 GCF_002162155.2 Triticum dicoccoides | reverse complement strand
ACACCTCTTCTCGATCCTTTTAAAAAGGGAAACAAATACCAACATGAAAAGTCCCCAAAAACCAATAAACAGTTTAAAGCATAGAAAAAACATCGGGTGGAACCTTCCAAAACTGTGTGAATGTTTCCAAAAGCGCACCAAATAATTTCCGCTTCCTCCCGAATGGGCCATAGCCAGTACAACATCATATGGCTAAAAAGGGATAACAAAAATATTGTAGGGTGAAACCCTAAGAGGGATCTTTTCACACTTGGAGGGGGAAAAGGAATGAACAACAAGAACAAAAAGAGGGATCTTTTCACAATTGTCCTAGTATGCTTATCCTTATGTGTATGCAGTGAAGATGGCTTTTTTGTCTCGCTAAATTAGCTAATTATTACATATGTCTTTTTTAACATGGAAATTGTACTACTAAGTTTGTATGTATATGCCATTTATACATTAGTCCCATATAGACACTAGTAGAAAAAGGACCTTATGTGAGACACATTAGTCCCGGTTTGATATTGGCCCGGTACTAATGGTATCATTAGTACCGGTTCGAATGGCTATGCATTAGTGCCGGTTCGTGTTGAACCTTTAGTACCGGTTCGTGCCACGAACCGGTACTAAAGGGGTGGTGGCAGGCTGGCGTCAGGCCGGGGCCCCACGAGCCCCTTTAGTCCCGGTTTGTGGCACAAACCGGTACTAAAGGGCCAACCTTTAGTACCGGTTCATGCCACGAACCGGCACTAAAGGGGGTCTAACCTATAGTCCCGGTTGGAGACACAAACCGGGACTATAGGGCAATTTTCAAACTTGAAAATATCATAACTAAATCATCCTAATTCAGAGAAATACATATAATATATCAAAATTTGCAGAACAAATTGATTGATCCGCTGAAACAAAAAAGTTTTCCGTCTGGAAAATTTTTGAAATCACAAAACTCCAAAGGGAAAATAGAGTTTTTGGGCGTTTTAGACGTTTTTTAGCGTTTAGTGCTAGGGTTTAGATTTCAGAGTTTAGGGTTAGGTTTTATGGTTTAAACCCTTAGTTTTTACTGTTTAGCATAGAGTTTCCTACGTTTAAATCCTAGGTTTAGGGTTTAGGACAATTTTTGAAATGACAAAATTGTAAAAGGAAAAAAAGATATGCTCTAATTTATGTTTTTTTGAATTTTGGTTAAATCTTGTGAAACCGGTCAAACAACTGATTCAATAAATATAGAGTGTTACTAAATAATTACGCAATAATATTAGTGTTACTAAATAAGTATCTCAGTTTTTTTGAATTTTGGTCAAACTGTGGTCAAACTATGGTCAAACTACTTATTCAAGAAATGTTAGTGTTACTACATAATTATTGTTTTTTTGAACAATA
The DNA here is from genome assembly GCF_002162155.2 of Triticum dicoccoides. NCBI lineage: Eukaryota > Viridiplantae > Streptophyta > Magnoliopsida > Poales > Poaceae > Triticum > Triticum dicoccoides. Next base: position 732,583,621 of record NC_041393.1, on the reverse strand, counting down.
GTTTCAAATTCAAACAGTGAAACGTGTGACTTCATGCTCAAGCTAAACTCCTGAGGGTTAATATGATTCACATCTTACTATTGTTAGGAAAACAACAAGTGCAGACTTGGAAACGAGGGAGAATAGAACCCGGAAGTTAAGCGTGCTCAGGTTGGAGTAGTGAGTGGGATGGGTGACCGGCCGGGAAGTTAGGCGATTTGGAATGAGTGATCCACAGTTGAGCAGTTAAGAGAGGTGATTAGAGACTAAATCATCAAATAATTCAGAAAAATTAAAAATAAAAAAAATCAAATTTTTTTCCAAAAATTTCAAAAAAAAAAACCTTTAGTCCCCCTTACCAGGGCGCGAGCTCACACCACGTGGTGGGCCTTTAGTGCCGGTTCGTGCCAAACCGGTACTAAAGGGGGGGGGGGGGTCTTTAGTCTCCACTCTTTAGTGACGGTTGCAAAACCGGCACTAAAGGCCCTTACGAACCGGTTTTAAAGCTCCGTTTTGTACTAGTAAGAGATGGTTCAGAAAGCCTATATTTATTTGGTTTTAGTTTGATTATTGCTCCAACTCCAATGTACTCTGCCATGCAACTTCGGCAACCCTCCTGGAACGACATCTCATCAGCAAGCATCATTGATTAGTGGACGGATTTACCACTTGGTAACTTAGTTTTATTTATCCAATATCACCTCCACAATTCATAGAATTAGACCTTATGATTGACAATTAGTTTTTGACTATGCAAACCTTTTCCCAGTTTCTCAAATCCAAGTTACAATGATTAGATGTAAATTACAATGAGATTGAGTGGGTTTCGCATGTCAATAATGAAGGTGAGTTCAACACCTCATCAACTAAGAAATCATATTGTCCAACTAATATTTATATTATTATGGAGAAATCATGAAATACATAAAAAACTACCAAATAAATTGGAAAAGTGTGTGTTCCCTTCACATTCGGTTATTGGAGGTATGCTTTTCCAATTAAAAATACTGATGCAACAAAGGAAAAGTGAAGCATAAAGTTGGTATCTTGCTGAAATCACTTTCGGCATGAGCACATGCAATGCGACTTGAATTAAAAAAAAGAATGCTACTCCAATTGTTCTCATGCAGCCATAGTTTCTGATATATATTCATGTGTGTGCTTCTCTTATCATAATTGATGCTTTAAATCTCCATTGATAAGTAGGCTTTGATAAAAACAAAATTGTTAAGGTTGTTACATTGGAGGACATGGTTTAACGAAGGTGATGTCACTGTAGGTTTGATTGGCCTTGTCCATGGTCTTTGACTTGTCCGACAAGCTGCTCAGTATCCTTGACATGTATCTAATGTTCCAATAGAAATAGTGTCGGTGTCTGGTTTTGATGTGTTAGCCATTGTTGTTTGTCTTTGATTGGTGTTGTGGAGTCCATGTCGTGTATGTAAGTATACTCATGTCTTATATGCATTCAACTTCAAATAGGTTGTTGAGATACACATGTTATGTTTTGTAAATTGGTATGACCTTGTGTATGCACATGCAAAGCAATCAAGTACATGATTGACTTTGGGGTTCTTTGTATGTAGGTGACTGATATATAATACACTCATATGTATAGGACTCATGGCTTGCATGTCCCGTATGTATATGATCCCATCTTTGTGCTCCTGCGTGTGTGTGGTTGTTGCCATCCATCGAGGCCACTGCCGAAACCAATGGCGCCGACACTCCGTAGTAAGTAGGGCATCCAAGTAGCTTCTCGTTCCACTCATTTCCCAATCAAGTACCTGATTGACTTTGGGGTTCTTTGTCCTCATATATATAGGACTCATGAATTGCATGTTCCGTACATATATGGTCCCATCTTTGTGCTATAGCCTGTGTGTGGTTGTTGCCATCCATCGAGGCCACTACGGCAACCAATGGTGCCGCCATAGTAAGTAGGGCAGCCAAGTAGCTTCACGTTCTGCTCATTGCCCCGTCCGCTATCATAGAGGGGCCGAGGAAGCGTCTGGCTTGTTGCTAAACATTGAAGAGCTCTGCGATTCAGCTGGTGCATCTCCTCGTCATGTGCACCGACTCAATCAGTATGATGACCATGAGGTCATGGCCGACGACCTGGCCGCTTGGTCATGCCTTGTTTGGAGCTTCATACTTGCGACCACGATCTCGTACATCATGTGTTAAACTTGCTGCACGCTAGCCCGTCCCCACTTCTTCTTGACACCAAGGACTCCACGGCGCCTGATGCCTTGTAGACGGATTACTCCAGCAAGCACTCCCTCTGTAACACGTGCTTACCAATCCCACTCGGGCATGTATATACTACGTGAGGGGTTAGACTATTTATTTAGGAAAGAGAGGAGGATGAGACCTTGTTTTATAGTAGGACAACCCTAACGCCCACAAGTGTGGTGGGAGTGAAACCTGCCCACACACCCTATAACATACAGACTACACCAGTCACCGCATGCATGCATCTGAGAATCTTTTTGGATTTTCAGTTTTTAAAATGTTTTATCTCTTAAATGAAAAATCCGATTGAATATCCATTTTCATCATTAAATCCTCGCAACGAGATCTTCGAAACTAGATCTCATATCAATATATTTCGATGAATTTTTTTGGTAATGTTTTATAATATGTCAAAAATTACTTTTAAATGTAGAAGAAAATAGCTGAAACATATATCATGACAACTTCGGTGTAAACACCATGGCAATTCATATGCAATAGACATGACAACTTTTAACCCCCAAAAAAATTCATCAAAATATATTGATATGAGATCTAGTTTCGAAGATCTTGTCGCGAGGGATTTAATGGTGAAAACGGATCTTCAATCAGATTTTTCATTTAAGAGATAAAACATTTTAAAAACTAAAAATCCAAAAATATTCCTACATGCATGCATGGGGTGACGTGATGTAGTCTGTGTGTTATAGTGCGTGTGGGTGGATTTCGCTCCCACCACACATGTGGGTGTTAGCGTTGTCCTAGTTTTTTCCTTATAGTATTCCATGTATGCGTGCATGTTTTCCTTTCATGGAAGCACCTTGCCCGTATGGCTCTTTCTTGTTTTTAAAAATGTTATGTGGTCTGGTTTTCCACATATCGATGTTAGACACAGATTCTGTGGACTTCCTCATCTTTTCGCTCCCGGAACCGCTGCGCATAGGCGATAAAGGAGGCGACAGTTTTGCTTTCCTCGACACCACCGGGCGCCGGCAATGCTATGTCCTCGTTCGTCTCTGTCTTCCGTTCCAGCGGCGGAAGCGGGCGGGGACCCCGGCGGTTTCTCTCCGGCAGAGGTGTAGGATAGGCATAGTTTGTTCTCGGAGGTGCTGCTTTAATGGTGGAGATGGCGCCGCGTCGAAATAATTTTCTTATGCTCTTACCCTATCTCGGTAGCGCTCTAATAGGCGGTGTCGGGGAGCAGGTGGCTCGGTCTTCTTGCCGATCTTCAGATCTGGTAAGATTTCTATTTGATGATCGACGCTCAACACTCTCTCGGATGGCGTTGGTGTCGACTGTTGTGGTTGTGTTTGATGTCCTGCAATGGGGTGTGTGGATGGCAGAATGAAGTGGTGTTCCTCTTCTTTGATGTCATTGAATGAAGTTAACGGCGTTGGGATCTAGCGGACACGAGGAAGAACCCCGGGCGACGTGCCACAAAGTCTCGGCCTCGTCGCTTGCGGCGGTCCGGTTCATCGGCTCGAAAAGCATCCTTGTATGCAAAGGTGCTCCTCTAGATCTTGGTATGAAGGCAGCTCCCCTCTTTCTTCGAAGTTGCCTCGGCGGCGGTGGAGGTCGATGGTGGGCAATGTTTTGGCGTGGCACAAGATTCTGCCGAACTGAAATTCTAGTTTTACTTCTTGTGAAGTCTTTTGATGCCTTATTGCATGACATCTATGTATGTCTCCTGTGATGAGCATATGTGTACTCTTTGTAATACATTTGTCGAATGAAATATATGTGGTTATTTCAAAAAAAAAAGATTCGGTGGACTTCTTTTTTTATGTGAACGGTGGACTTGTTTGTACATATATAATATTGTAGGTAACTTTTTCTTTCTTTTAATCTCAGCCATCATAATTAAAATCAATGGATGATATATTTTTAGTCGTATTGCAGTCTTGTAGACATACTTTTTTTTGGGACAATACTTTATTATATTAAAAAAAGTATACTGGATACACTATGCTTTGTACGTACACATGTAGTTCTGTTATCAGGGTAGAGAAAGTTTGTTATTGCCCAAGAGAAGAGAATTTTTTTTAAGACGTAGAGAAAAATTTCATATCCCATGTGAAGCTCCGATGTAGTATTGTGATCAGACTCTTGTTTTTTGGAGCGCTTGGACTCTTTAAAGTTGGCAGCCGTGTCTTTTTTAGCTGTTTGGTAGGCGTGCCTTTTTCTTTACAGGAGGCACTCTCTCCTTACAATGCCAACGTACGTTCTCTTCTATAATTTTCAAGGACAGATTTTTTAATAGAAAAAACAAATATGTGCCGAACTACTTTTACGTGTCATGCCCAATTGTTTGCATGTAACTATATTTGTATGTAACGCTACATCTATTAAATCCTAAATCATTGATATATCGAATTGATTGTCAAGATAATTTAATAGATGTGGATGAACGTGATGTCTTATTTGACCCTTGTTTTAAGTATATAATAGATAGATGCAGACATTATTTTCAAGATAGAGTCTGACAGGTGAAGTTCAGATGGGGTTTCTCATGCACAAGACATGATGTACTTGTGGTTCTCGGTCCTTTGCCTTATAGAATTATTACACCTACTCCGTGCCTTAGGTAAAGAAGGACTACTTTCAGTTTCCTAATGTGTTTAATGCACCCAACATTTCATGAAAATCATAAGGAGACATCCAAACAAACTTTAGACCAGTCATGTATGTAAAATTTCATTGGGAGCATGAATGAAACGTAGAGCAAAAATGCAGGATGAAAGGTAGATGTGGCACCAAGTATGGACACGATTATTGAATATGTTACATGTTTGTTACTACAGTGTGTACAAATGCAATTGTCTATGGATCTTTCTCGTAATGAGGTATTATCAAGTGCCGCCTCGTCTCTGTGTTATTTTTGTCTTTCCTACCCCTTGATCCAGGCTCTCGCTCTCCCAGTGCCTTCTCTCCCGTTTTTCTCCACCGTCTCGTCTGCCGTAGAAAAAGGGGAGAGGGCTTCGGTTCCGTCTCCTACCCTGTTTATACACCCCCTTTTTTTACCATCACTAGGGGTTTAAATGTATGGTCATCATTTGTTTGGTGGTGTTTGTAGATGAGGATATACCAGTGTCCTAAATTCTTCGCCTCCTACTTCATGGTAAAATGTATGAAAGCTCATGAAGCTTAGTAATTTTCTATTAACATATGGCTATCAAGGCCTGTGAACAAAAAAACATAGTTATGATCGTATCAGTGTGTCAAACATTATCCTTTTCAAACAAGGAGAATGAAATACACTAGTGCTCCATGAAAGAAAAAAAGTTACCCGATGGTGCAGGGTTCCCATCGATGCTGAGTGGAGGCTGTGACCTATTAGTAATCGCTGCATGCCAAATCAAATACTTTTTTTAAGAATCACTAGGAAACATGCCCATGCGTTGCAACGGTGGAAAGAAAATTAGCATGCACACGTATCTCAATATTACACAAAACCAAATCAAGCATCTGGTTAGTTTTATTCTCAACATAAACGGTGTAAAGAAGGAAAAGCATTAAAAGAAACACATAAGAATGATTACATAACATAATAAAAATGCCATATACTTCGACCGTGCATGCATATATGCTTCTATTGTGTGTATGCTAACCATGAAGTTTTCGACATATAGATGTTTTAACTTCCTCTTCGTTGCGACATATGCTGGGTTCTCCATCGCAATTGATTATTTGCATGGTGTGTTGTGCTTCAATTCACGGTTAGCTGCGATTTGTCTTATTCTCGCTTTCTTTTGCTTTGGCTGCATATTTGCATATTTCCGCCTTTCTCTTGCACACTTTTTTGGCTATTATGCTAGCTCCATGTATGCCTATTTGATCCTCCCTCGTGTGCATTTTTTTTCGCAATTCAGTTGAATCCTTAATTGTCTTTTTTTTGCTGATAGGCTTTGCGTTGCTTTTTCATTTTTTTTCCAGCTTTTCTTCATTGGTCATCCATGCAAACCTCTCTCTATATCTTTTATTTCTTTGTTCCTTGGCATACATGACTGGAGATAGCAACCCAAATTGCTTCATTGCATGTGTGTTTTGTATATTGCATGAATCTGTTATGTTTATTAAAAAGAAGAAACTGATTAGATTTTGCATCATAAATAGAACATATGTAGCTACTTATATGTTACATTAATTACATTGGACATCAACATTAGAATATATGTGTTGTTTCTACATTGAAAATTGCTTTTGGAGGTTGAGCTCGGAGGCCTCCATTTGCAAAATTCAAAATTCATATTTTTAGGTTTCAAAAAATTCTGAAAAAATACAGATATACATGGAGGCATAATGTACATGTGTGTAAATTTTCTACTAAATCAAGGTAAGACTATCACACATGGAAAGTACTTTTTCTCTTACCTATCACTAAAATGTTATCTCAGTTTGTCAGTTAGTTAGATGCTTCACATTACTGTCTTAAACCAAGATAGTGCTTATATTCTAATAATGGTTGTATAATATTGCAAATGTCATAATTACCCAAGCTATTTTAATAAACTAAACTACTTTCATTTACTATATCTTTTTGTTGAAATAATATATTTTGTAGTGCGCCTAAACAAAATGTGAAATAAGCATGATTGAGTCAACCAATGTCGGTGGCTGTATTGATAGTGTCAGGTTTTTTATGGATGCACTGATATACACACAATATTTGTCGTCCGACTTCAGTACGACATTGAAGATCGGACCATAGATACAGAGTGACCAAACATACCACCTCCAGCATGTCCACCTTCAGGGACCTTAAGCGCGGCCTAATAATAGAGGCCCACGTATCTTGTGCGCCAACAACATCAGTTAACTATTCGGGCCACGCCTATTTACCATACAATCTAGGAATCCTTATCACTAATCCGGTTTCGACCTGCCCCTGCATGCATGAGCCGCTCATTAAGCAGGGACCTGGCTGCCCGCATGAGCCGATCGGCTCTTCTCTCTCTCATTAATTAGCGTGTTAACCTTCCTTATATACCTTGCTTATAATTAACCAAGCTAAGGGGGGCGTGGATGCGTGCAAGCATGAACCGGTTTTATTACGATCTCTCTCCCATTAATTTCCCAAATTTCTTCCTATGGAGAGACCGATCCACTCTTAACCGATTCTCTAGTCTACTGTATATAAGTTCATGAGATTTTATGTAAGGGAGCGAGGCCGGACAATGTAAAAGATACGAGTCTATTCCTTTGATGTAATCATGAGTGTGATCCGTTGGACGGTTCCTTGAGAATTTATTGGTAGGGCATGAGTTCGACTCACAATGAGCCCATGTGGCATATACGGTTCTTATATGGGGGAAATCAACTGATGAAAAATTGACAAATAACTGATGACGGACGGACAAAATTACGGGCCTGCAGGCCCAAGCCGGCGAGTGAAATGTCTTTGACTTACGGGCAGGGATATATACATTAGTACCACCTTGGATGTAGAAAATAATATGGGTGAAGTGACCGGACGACGGACGGACGAAAAACGGACGAAATTACGGTGGTAAGAAGCAATAGCCCCTTTATTAGTAGGTATAGAGGTATAGATAAGATAAAAGTTAAGTGAGTTGACCACGTGCCCGAGCGTTGGATCTAGCTTGGGATATGAAAGGTGATACGAGGAATATTGTTAGAAAATGAGATGTGTTCGAGGGGGCATGTTGGTACCATTAGGTGCAGGCCGATCCCGAATGCATGCGAGTGATATACTTGCAGCAAAGACAACTCTTGGTGGCTGTCTGCTTGTCGGGTGTGTCCAGGATTTCAGTCGCCTGCCTGCGATCAGATCGTATGCATTGGGTCAGTAGCTGTTTGCGAGCATCAATGTTACTCATTATTCCGTTCCTTTTATTTTCCCTCTGCTTTGGTATAGCTTTGGCCGTAGATGGTTTTTCTATTTGCCGACATGATCCTTTGTGCGCGTGCATTAATGTTGGTTGTGTGCATCCTAGTCTTGCAAAGACCATGTGCGTGCTCATTGTGTTTGATCCCCTTTACGCTTCATTTGAGTCTAATAACGCCATTTGTTGAAAGTAATTGCAGAAAGGGAAATTCCATGGAGGTGGATGTAGAGGCCTCATAGAGTTGGGGACATGCATAGCAACCCGTCCATGGTGGGTCGAGGCATATATAGTACTCCCTCTGTCCCAAAATATAAGAATGTTTTTAACACTACACTAGTGTCAAAAACGTTCTTATATTATGGGACGGAGGGAGTACTCCTTATCTTTTGGTAATCAGAGATACTAATTTATTCTGTTTTAACATCTGTGACGTGCATGATGGTTGATTTATGTGGCGAAATTCTAACAAAGAGGATCAGTCGATTTATATAGTGAGGCTTTTCCAGAGTTCACATAATATTCCAGAGATCACATTGAATTTTTAATATTTAATTGGCAGAGTTCAGCATGAGTAATTTGGTAGAACTCGCACTTACTTTTCCACTAGCATGGTGTTCGTTAGCCCTTTTCAAGTTTTCCAAAATCCACATGAACAATATAGCCACGTGTTTGATATGCTACAGTTACATGTCAGATATTAAAGTCTTACTATATATGTAGGCGAAGGCTAGTACAACTATGGTGAGATTCTGAAATTTCAGTGTCAAGATCGGAAGAAGATTTTTTGCTAACATGATATAGTATGAACCTAATAAGTATTGACAAAGATGAGTAGTTATTATAGTTATTGTTAGATTAGATGCTATCTCGCCCGATAAATATCATGATATGTCTCGACTGTACCATTCCGAACTGAATTTTGTAGTATTCTGCACTTGTTAGCTCGATTGGTAAACTTTATGAATTATCTCTCATCATCTAGTTTAGAGATGTCTAATATGCGCTAGTCTTCTTAGCAAATTGGAGATGCAAAAAGTTCCTATCAGGTGCTTCTGCAGACAACAAATTGATTTTCATTATTTTTCATAGTTCCATTTTAACAGTTGTATATTTGATCATTTGTATACTCATCTTAAGTTGCAAGTTGTTTAAACCTGCATTTAGTACTATACATTCTCTACTTTGTTACTAATAAGATTCTTATTATGTTGTATGCATCATGCATCATTTAGAAAATACAAGATTACGGCTTTGCTGTTCATAATGTGTCACATAAATTATTCATAAGATCTGGATCAGTAATCATGTCCCTATGCAATCTCTTATTTTATTCGCTCTTTCCAAGATTTTACGTTGCTGTCAAGACCCTCTTGTAACTATTTTCGTAAATGTACTAATATATCTGTACCTTTCAGGTTTTATCCATCTGTGAGCACCGATCACACTTCAGGGATTCATATAGGAATCAACTTGTTTGACCAGTGGGGAGTGGAGCTGGCGTTGTTGTTACACTTCCTCCTATGAGAGTATGTTGCTGCCTTACTGGTACTTAGGTACATAAGTTTTCCCTTCGATGTACGAATGGTGTGAGTGGTTCGGTGCCTGGGTTAGTCTCCTGGTGTGATGCAAGCGATTATAGTTGTGCTTAAACTATTTTTAATTGCCAACAAAGAAACTGGGGTTTGATTTGCTGGTATATAGGTATATGGATACCAACTACTTGTGCTTAAATCTAACCATCAACAATGTAACTAGAGTTAGTCTTTGGTCTAATATTTTTGACATCAAAACTTTCCTTGTGTAACAATGGTGCACTGATCATGATCATACTATTGATACATATATGTATGAGTCTAAGTTGGAGCTCTTGACAATGGTGCATTGAAGGCTATGTGAACGTTGCTACTACTAGTATAGAGTGGTGACCTGGTATATGTCCACGCCATAGATATTTCACATAGTGATGGCGTGAGTGAATAGTGTCACACCACCAGTATGTAAAATACCGACGGTGTGGGGCCCGCACGCCATCGGTATTTTGTTAACAATGGCGCCATATTGGTGGTGTCTTCCCCCAACGGCACCAAGGCTGTTTTTGCAACGCTATCGCTAGCCTTTTCTGCACTAGTGAGTGAGTGAGGAGCATGCACGCGATATTCCAGCAGTATGATAATGGGACGCTAAGCAACATACCCTTGTCAACCTTGTTATTGGAGTCGGCCATACGATCAATGTGTCTGTGTGTTGTAAGCTAGGCTGAGGTGGTGATGACCAAATGCTTGAAAATTTTCAGTTCTTATAGAGGCACAATAGGTGGGAAAATAATAGAAGGTGCATGACATATAGCGAGGAACCAGTACGTGTATACTTCCACTACTAAATTACACTAATGTAGGCGTATATGGACCCCTTTAATAACTTGATCTTCTCAGGAGCGGACAAGAACAATGCTAACATAGACTGGCCTAGGTTGCATCTCTTTAATAATTTGAATGCCTCTATGGTACTTCGAGAAGTGGCCATATCGAAGCCTAGATATACCTGGACTAACAAGCTGCTTTCCTTGGTCCATGGAGTGCTTGATTTGGGTTTTTCGTCTTCTCAGATTGGGAAATGCTTTTCTTTCTACTTTCTTCCACTTAAGATATTTGGACAAGGAGCTGCAACACTATTTGAGGAGAAAGGGGCAAGACTGATGGTGCACCCAGGTCCGGGATGTCCTTGCAATAAAACCAAGGCCCTTGACACCCCTTGATAGTGTCTGCAAACTTAATCGCAGGGTATGTCCTAGTTCTCCTAACCTGGACTCGTAAACAACCACACAATTGGACCGTATTTGTCTTTCAAGCACTTAAAGGCCCCTTCTTTATATTTTGCGGGCGGCAAGTGAAGTTGCATTTGAAAAAAACCAATGAGGGTCAGTGCTGATGAAATTCTCGCAGAGCAACATGAAAATGGCGAGATAAGTCATGTCACATTGGGTGGCTTGTGGTGGATTTGCGTGCCAAAGTAATTCAGAAATGCACGAAAGAAAGGATGCGGCGACATAGAGAAACCCCTATCTATATGAGACATTAGGAGTACCCATTCATCTGTATTCGGGGTCGGCTCGACTTTGCTTGCGTCAGGCAACCTCCATCCCGCTTCTGGAACGAATCCATCGTTTGCGAGATCCCACACCTCCTTCTTCGTTACCCTATGTGGGAACCAATCCCCTTGGACCCATCCAGGCGGTGGAGCGAAAGAGGAAAATGAGGCCTTCATCGCCCATTTCTTCTTCTCCTTCCAATCGACAGCGAGATTCTTGTCCTTGCCCATGGCAAGCGATGACATCAACAACAACAACACCAACAAAGGGAGAGGAATGGAGCAGTGGTGATTTCTATGGCACAATGGCGAGTGGGGAACGGTAGTTTCCATTTCACCCCCTATATCGTTTATGGTAACAAATGGACGTATTTTAGGAACGAATCTTAGCCACGAAGCGACCGAATTGACGGTTCCTCCAAAGCCCACGATGGGACGGTTACAATGCAAGTGGCATGGTGGGGTGCATGAATCGAGACATCCCAAAGCACGTCATCATTGCTGCTACAATGTCCAAAATGTACTCCCAAGGTTCCTCGGATCACTCTCAAGATTAAAGCTGAAATCCCGCTGATTCCTCGGAGAAATATTAGAATCACTTTGTACCGCTCAGAGGAATCCTTGACGAACTGATAATCACTCATGAGATGTTTGGTTTCGAAAACAAATCATGCAAAGAGTTGAAATAGGGTGAATTGGGCATTCCTCTGCGGATCTATTTGGACCTTCTTCTTGGTTTCAAAGTGCAAAATTCACAAGAGTGTATTTGGAGCTGACTGAAATTGACGCTTCCCTAGGATAATGAATGCCATTGCTCTGAGAGAATGAGCCCATCCGTCAAATCCGGCACTCGGATTTTACGATACATCCATATTCGGATCACTACCGGACTCCCCTAGCAGACGAATGAGTATCACCAAACTTTTCCTACAACTCAATCCTTCATATCGAACCCTCAAAAGTTTAGCTCTGAAATCCATTGTGATCTTTATCCGAGCATGTTTTATGAAGATCCCTATAACGGGTAAAACAGTCGAGATATCGACTTTTCCGACCATTGGTTGAAAGTTATGCTCTAAAAAAACTGTCGGTGAAGATCCCGACGGACTCAGGGGCTAATGATGTGGTTATATATTCGGGGTAGGCCTAAAGTGGCCTTATGATCGCTAGGGCCAACTGGTCCACACCATGAATCACTACGATTTAGATAATGCTGCATCCAAAGGAAGGTTAGTTATTCGGACTGACCAAAAATGCGGCTTCATTCCGATGATCTCCCAGCACCAGTTCACTCGGATGACGTCATGACGATGTTCCGCTCGGACGACTAAGACAGTCACTCAGTTGTGTCGGTAGACATGCGTGGGGAGTAGAACCACCGTGGGGTAACTCAAGTAACACGATTATTATGTGAGACATATATTGTATATTCAAAGCATGTGTTACATCTTGTAGTGGACATAATTATGGCATCGAAACTGAACCCTTGTAACGGGGAAGAAAAAGAGGGCACGCAAACTCTTAATAAGTTAGCTCCCTTCACCTAGACAGGGGATTGCATCTCTTGTAATCATACACTCATACGCAGAGAAAGAAAGCACCAAGAGCACACGACGTATGGCTTGTTACTCTTCAAAGAGGGACCTGAACCAACCAAAAATCTCTCTGTGTCGCACTTGTACCTAGCGAGATCCAGCACCTTCCTTACCCCTCTCTAGTAATGTCAGAATCATCCCCACGACAACAGACTGATTTGTGGGAGCTAACAGGGTTCCGCAACAATAAAATGACGCATTTGCACTAACTTTCCTTCCCCAAGAGATAGACGAAGTGATGTTGTCTATGAAAGTAGATACTGCCCACGGCCATGTTGTTTGGTCGATGGTTTTTTTTTTCAGGTTTGGGCCTTGTTTTTCTTTTTTGCGAGGATTGGGCCTCGTTGAAAGGGACCATGTATGAAATCTTTAATGGCTTCATGCTAGGCACGTTAGATATAGAAATGCTTAATTTGGAGTGCCTTCGCTTATCCCTGAATTAAAAGTGGGAGACTCCATTCAACTCTTCCATCCTATCCCATTGATCAACGTCCCTTCTAATATTTCTGTGAAAGCCTTTGCGACCTCTGTGACCACGATTGTGCAACGAGTTATTCGCAAATGTTAATCTGCCTTCGTTAAGGGTTGCTACATCCTCGAGGGTCTAGTGGTGCCGAAGGAGATTGTTCACGAACTAAAATGCACTGAACAACAAGGGATTCTGCTCAAGCTCGATTTCGAGAAGGTGTACAATCGCATGAACTGGGAGTTTATGTGTAAGGTCCTGGTTCGAAAGGGATTTGAAGCAGGCTGGGTGCACCGAGTCCTTCATTTGGTCACGAGGCCAAACTTTAATTTGCATTAGTGGAGAAGTTGGTCACTTCTTCAGGAACAAGCGAGGCTTGTGGCAGTGTGATCCACTCTCGCTGCTGATTTTTAACTTTGTGGCTGACGTGCTCTGGCTAAATAAAGGTCATTGGGTTGCTGACCTTCTTAACTGCAAAACCTCGGGCTCCCAATTTCCAACAAAAAACTTCCCATTGCAGAGTGGGAGCAGCTTTACTCTAAGGTAGCTGGTAGGGTCTGTCCATTGCGGGAAATTCCTATGGTTGGGAACTAGACTCATTCTTACGAGTTTGAGCCTTTCCTCACTACCTGGGTTCACCATGACGATGTTTCTCTTGGCTGATGGGGTTCACGCAAAGTTAGACACTACCTGACGAAGCTATGTACCTAGGGTAGGGTCATGGACCTGTCCAAACTACCCTACCCAAGGCGATCTCTAGAAGAAACCACCTGTCAGTCGACCTAAAGGTGTTCCACTCGACGGACTCGAGGACACTCGACCATGAAGATAACCACTCGACCATGAAGCTAACCACTTGACGGCCAGGAGATCTAAAGTCACTCTGCACGCAACGGTCTGTCATTAAGTAGCCTTTATGGTCATCATAGCACTTTATGTGGGCGTTACCCGTAACCCCCAGTCTTAATGTACTTTAAACCCTGCATAACTGAGGGCTGGAGGGGTCTGGCGAACTCTATATAAGCCACCCCCCTCCTCAGTGTAAAGGGTTCGCACCCCTGTAACTCATACGCATATAATCCAGTCGACCGCCTCCGGGCTCCGAGACGTAGGGCTATTACTTCCTCCGAGAAGGGCCTGAACTCGTAAAACTCTTGCGTATACAACTACTCCATAGCTAGGATCTTGCCTCTCCATTAGTACCCCCCTGCACTATTGTCAGACTTAGAACCACGACAGTTGGCACCCACCGTGGGCCAGGTGTCTTAGCGACTTATTGGAGAAGTTGCAATTTTTTCCGATCTCCTTCATCGTGGTTTCAGGCGGAGTTTTGGTTGAGGGCCGCGAGATCCGTCTCGGCGCGCTCACGTTCGTCGCCAACGACTCTGCCTAGCTTCAGGAGGCCCCGCTCGACGTCGACGCGCTCCCAATCCGCGAGCGACGCACTTTCGCGCGTGCGTCCGCGGCGTCCTCCTGCGGCAACCGTCGACCCAATATCGACCGGTTTTTGTGTCATCCTCCCGCCCTGCTTCCCGCCGGCGCAAGCGCTCCGGTCGGTCGAGGCTTCACCGGTGGGTGAGGCACGCAGTAGCTCGCCAGTCGACCACCGCCCAAGTCGCGGCAATCGAGCCCGACGAATCTCTCTACGGCCTGTTCGACCTGTCGACTGGCTCCGCAGAGACTGCATCCGGGTGCGACAACAGTGATCTAGTGGCGGAGGTCCTGATGGTCAATGGACCACAGAGCCCCCCTGGCTTTCCCGGTGCCGAGGGAGGTACGGCGGAGGCGATCTATCGCACGCCCATGAGGAATATCTCCCCGAGCCCCTCGATTCTCTGCAAAGGGAAGAACTTCGCCGCCGGAACATGGAGGCGCTGCATACTCCCATCGTTGGAGAAACTCCCGAGGCTCGTGCCTTGGAAGATGCGCGCTTGGCTAACTTGGCCGAGCACACTCGACTGGAGAACCTTCAGCGAGCACTCGACGAGCGTGCGCGACAACGGATTCCAGATTCCAGTCGACGTCAACTCTTTCCACCACCGACTCAGGTATACCGAACTCCGATTCAGAATTTAGCAGCTGCAGCCCGTATAGCAGAGTCAATCCATCCTTCCCAGTCAGAGGCTGGCAGAGGCTTAATGCAGATCAGAGATTTGCTCCGGGCAGCAGGAGATCAAAATTCAGCCGTATCACAGTCGCGGAACAGGATTCACAGCAGATCCATGGCTGCGAACACAGTTCAGTCGGCTCACAGCCCCAGATCGCCCCCGAGGCGTGAGGGACGTGGAGACCGGCACAATCAGTACAAGAACCGTGAGCAGTATGATCACCGATTTGATCGTGATGATCGACGTCGAGTGCCCACCCCTCCCCCGAGGGGCGGATCATACGTGCCTCGACAGCAGGATGATAGACGCCAGCACAGTGTTGGGCGAAGGATTCCAGTCGACCCCAGAGAGCCAGGCTTTGATGCGAGATCTATTGTCGTTCAAGGTCTGGTTGACAGGAACAGAGCTCACCAAGAGGGTCACGACAGGGATGTGCCCTCCAGCAGCCGAGTGCATGTCTCCGTACCAGAGTGTTTCAGCAGAGCCATCAGGGCCGTAGTGATTCCCCCCAACTTCAGGTTGGCGACTGGAGTCAGTAAGTTCAATGGTGAGTCTAAGCCTGATACTTGGCTTGAAGACTACCGAGTTGCTGTCCAGATCGGCAGCGGAAATGACGAGGTGGCCATGAAACATCTGCCTCTTATGTTGGAAGGATCGGCCAGAGCATGGCTGAATCAATTGACACCCAGCAGCATTTACACGTGGGAAGATCTTTCCTGAGTGTTTGTCAGAATGTTTGAAGGAACATGCAAGCGACCAGTAGGATTGACAGAGCTACAATCTTGTGTGCAGAAGTCGAATGAGACTTTGAGAGATTACATCCAGAGATGGATCACATTACATCACACGGTAGAGAATGTATCTGATCACCAGGCAGTCTGTGCCTTCAAGGAAGGCGTTAAGTACAGAGAGCTAAGCCTGAAATTTGGTCGAACCGGATACATGTCTCTCAGTTGAATGATGGAGACAGCCACCAAATATGCCAATGGTGAGGAAAAGGATCGGCTCCGGAGTGGCAAGCACAAGTCAGTCGCCCAGGAAACCGGAGGAGGGAACTCCAGTCGGAAGCAAAAGCGGAAAGCCGAGCCAGCTGCTCCTGGAGAAGCCTTGGCCGTGACTCCAGAAAAGTTCAAAGGGAACCCCAAGAAAGTGAAGGATAAAGAAGGAAATGACGTGATAGATTTGCAGTGTCACATCCACGCGAAGAAAGATGAAGAAGGTAATTTCATTTACCCGAAGCATAACACTCGACAGTGTCGACTCTTGATACAGCAGTTCCAAGGGAAACAGTCCAAGGATAAGGAAAAGGAGTCGGACAAAGTTGAGGACAAGGGGGATAGTGACGAGGAATATCCTCAGGTCAATTCCACTCTGGTGATTTTTGCTGACGTTGAGAGCAAAAGTCGACTGAAAGTTATAAACCGAGAGGTGAATATGGTTGCTCTAGCGACAACGAATTATCTGAAGTGGTCTCAGACGGCCATCACATTCGACCAGTCTGATCACCCGACACACATAGCCACCCCTGGGAGTCAAGCTCTGGTGGTCGACCCAGTCGTCGAAGGTACTCGACTGACTGAAGTGTTGATGGATGGCGGTAGTAGTTTGAATATACTGTACGCAGAGACACTGAAAGGGATGGGCATTCTGATGTCCAGACTCAGCACAAGCAACATGAGTTTCTGTGGAGTCATTCCTGGCAAGAAGGCCGCGTCACTCGGCCAGATTGCTCTCGATGTGGTTTTTGGTGATTCCAAAAACTTTCGGAAAGAAAAGTTGACATTTGAGGCTGTGGACTTCCAAAGTGCCTGTCACGCTATTTTGGGCAGGCCAGCTTATGCGCGTTTTATGGCTCAACCATGCTACATATAGCTCAAATTAAAAATGCCTGGCCCCAAAGGTGTGATTACTGTTACTGGCAATCGGAAGAAGGCGGAAGAGTGCTTTTAGAAAGGCTCAAAGATCGCCGATGATCAGATGGTAGCAGAAGAGTGGCAGGAACACCAGAGAAATGCAGACCCGAGTGATTTGTTGCGAGCCAAGAAGCCCGCTACTAAATCAGCGTTTCAGTTGTCCGGTGAGACAAAACCAGTTCACATCCACCTGACCGACCCCAACGCTGCTCCGACTAATATCTCCACAACACTCGACCCCAAATAGGAAGAAGCGCTCATCCAGTTCCTCCGTGAGAACTCGGACATCTTTGCATGGAAACCTTCTAACATGCCAGGTGTACCCAGGGGGCTGGCTGAGCACCATCTATGAGTCGATTCAAAGGCAAAACCTGTCAAAGAACATCTGCGACGGTCCACCGTCCAGAAAAGGAAGGCCATTGGCGAAGAGGTGGCTCGGCTCTTAGCAGCAGAGTTCATCCGAGAAATTTACCACTCCGAGTGGCTCGCCAATGTTGTCATGGTCCCCAAGAAGGACAAGTCACTTCGCATGTGCATTGACTTTATACATATCAATCGGGCCTGCCCGAAAGATCATTTTCCTCTCCCCCGCATCGACCGAATAGTCGACTCGACTGCGGGATGTGAGCGACTATATTTCTTAGACGCCTATTCCGGGTACCATCAGATCCGTCTGTATGGACCCGATGAGATCAAAACAGCTTTCATCACCCCATTCGGGTGTTTCTGTTATGTCACCATGCCATTTGGCCTCAAGAATGTCGGAGCCACATTCATGAGGATGATTCAGAAGTGTTTGCTCACTCAAATCAGTAGGAATGTGGAAGCATACATGAATGACATTGTGGTCAAATCACGGAAAGGTTCCGACCTGCTGACTGACCTCGCTGAAACATTTGCCAACCTCAGGAGGTATGATATCAAGCTTAATCCATCCAAGTGCACATTCGGAGTTCCTGGCGGAAACTTACTCGATTTTCTCGTTTTCAAACGAGGAATCGACGCAACTCCAGAGAAAGTGGGCACTATACTCCGAATGAAACGACCTGTGCGTGTGCACGATGTTCAGAAGCTTACTGGTTGCTTGGCCGCTTTAAGTCGATTCATCTCTCGTCTCGGTGAGAAGGCATTACCTCTTTACCGACTGATGAAGAAGTCAGACAAGTTCGAGTGGACTCCTGAAGCTGGTGCAGCATTTGCAGAGCTAAAAGCCCTGCTTTCCACCCAGCCGGTGCTTGCTGCCCCGATCAGCAAAGAGCCTTTGCTACTTTACGTTGCAGCCACAGGACAAGTTGTCAGTACAGTACTTATGGTCGAGCGGGAAGAAGAAGGAAAAGCCTTCAAAGTTCAGCGCCCAGTATATTATATTTCTGAAGTTCTGACCCCATCAAAGCAAAGATACCCTCACTATCAGAAGCTTGTATATGGGATTTATATAACCACGAAGAAAGTTGCTTATTATTTCTCCGACCACACCATTACAGTCGTCAGCGACGCCCCATTGTCAGAGATTCTACACAACAGAGATGCAACTGGTCGAGTGGCAAAATGGGCGATTGAACTCTTTCCCCTAGATATCATATTTGAGGCAAAGAAAGCTATCAAGTCCCAAGCAATAGCGGATTTCCTCGCCGAGTGGACCGAACAGCAACTGCCGACTCAAGTTCACTCGAAGCACTGGACCATGTTCTTTGATGGCTCTAAGATGCTGAACGGTTCTGGTGTTGGGGTAGTGTTGGTTTCCCCCGAGGAGATAAGCTCAAATATGTACTCCAGATTCACTTTGATTCCTCCAACAACGAAGCAGAATATGAAGCACTTTTGTATGGGTTGCGTATGGCCATTTCACTCGACGTCCGTCGCCTCATGGTATACGGTGACTCGAATTTGGTGGTAAACCAAGTGATGAAGGAGTGGGACGTCAGAAGCCCAGCCATGACTGGTTACTGCAATGCAGTAAGAAAGCTGGAGAAGAAATTCGAGGGGTTAGAGCTTCATCATATACCCCGATTGAAAAATCAAGCAACCGATGACTTGGAAAAAATAGGTTCCAAGAGAGAAGCCATTCCCAGTGGTGTGTTTTTGGAACATATCCATGCACCGTCAGTTCAAGAGGATCCTTTCACCGAGGAAGCCCCACAGCCAAAAAGTGCCACGGATCCGACTGAAGTGGAAATCCTAGCCGTGGTCGACCTGGTCATGGAAGTCTTGGTTATCACTCCCTACTGGACGGTGCCGTACATTGCGTATATCCTCAGGAAAGAGCTCCCAGAGAATGAAGAAGAGGCTCGACAGATCGTCCGTCGATCCAAGGCCTTTACTATGATGAAGGGACAGTTGTACAGAGAAAGTGCGACTGGAGCCAGCCAGAAATGCATAATGCCAGAAGAGGGTCGGATAATTCTTGACGATATCCACTTGGGGACCTGTGGCCACCATGCGTCCTCCCGAACCATCATGGCTAAAGCATACCGAGCGGGTTTTTACTGGCCCAGAGCAAATGAAATGGCGAAAGAGATAGTCGATAAGTGTGAAGGATGCCAGTTCTACTCCAATCTGTCACACAAGCCCGCCTCAGCCTTGAAGACCATTCCACCTGTCTGTCCCTTTGCTGTCTGGGGATTAGATATGGTTGGACCACTGAGAACTGGCAGGAGCGGCTTCACCCATGTACTGGTGGCAGTCGACAAGTTCACTAAGTGGATCGAAGAAAAACCCATCAAGAGTCTCGATGCCGACACTGTGATCAGCTTCATCAGAGAATTGATATTCAGATATGGAGTTCCGCATATCATCATCACTGATAATGGGCCAAACTTCAATTCCGACCAATTCAAAGCCTTTTGTGCTTCTCAAGGCACACGAGTCGACTATGCTTCCGTCGCTCACCCCCAGGCGAATGGACAAGCAGAAAGAGCAAATGGTCTAATTCTCAAAGGACTGAAACGCCGGTTGATGCGCGATCTCAAACACGCAGCGGGCGTGTGGGTCGACGAACTTCCATCAGTTCTTTGGGGACTAAGGACTACTCCCAATCGGTCGACTGGGAGAACTCCATTCTTTCTGGTTATGGAGCAGAAGCAGTTCTGCCGAGTGACCTGCTTCACAATGCACCCCGAGTCGAGCTCCACTCTGAAGATGAAGCAGAACAAGCACGGCAAGACGCAGTCGACCTTCTAGAAGAATAAAGAGAGATGGCCTTGATCCGATCGACCATCTATCAGCAGGACTTGCGTCGATTCCATGCTAGAAACGTGAAGAGTCGAGCCCTCCAAGAAGGAGATTTGGTCCTCCGAGTGGATCAACAGAAGCCACACAAACTTGCCCCTACTTGGGAAGGCCCCTTCATCGTCACCAAAGTTCTTCACAATGGAGCATACCGTCTTTACAACGTCGATCGCCAGATTGATGAGCCACGAGCTTGGAATGCGGATCTGCTCCGCCCCTTTTACACTTAAGTATTCACTCGGATGAGATGTAATAAAAGTACTCCTGTAGTTTGTTTATCAAAGACAAAAGTGTTATAATTTTCCCATTAATTGTTGCTACTTTTGTTTATGTAAAAAATCCCCAAGTGGGTGGCTTAGCTGCGAATCCGTTTTGCCTAAGGTTGTAAAAAATTTCCTATCGAGTGACGAGCAAGCCTCTCACTCGGAGACTTAGCTGTGAATCTGTTTCGCCTAAGTGTTCGAAATCCTACCGAGTGGAGAGCAAACCTCCCACTCGGGGGCTTAGCTGCGAATCCGTTTCGCCTAAGTGTTTGAAATCCTACCGAGTGGAGAGCAAACATCCCACTCAAGGGCTTAGCTGCAGTCCAGTACTCGCCTAAGTGTTTAAAATCCTACCGAGTGGAGAGCAAACCTCCCACTCGGAGGCTTAGCTGCAGTCCAGTACTCGCCTAAGTGTTTAAAATCCTACCGAGTGGAGAGCAAACCTCCCACTCGGGGGCTTAGCTGCAGTCCAGTACTCACCTAAGTGTTTGAGATCCTACCGAGTGG
>NC_041393.1:732545266-732561957 GCF_002162155.2 Triticum dicoccoides | reverse complement strand
GGGGGCTTAGCTGCAGTCCAGTACTCGCCTAAGTATTTAAAAATCCTACCGAGTGGAGAGCAAACCTCCCACTCGGGGGCTTAGCTGCAGTCCAGTACTCGCCTAAGTGTTTGAAATCCTACCGAGTGGTGAGAAAACCTCCCACTCGGGGGCTTAGCTGCAGTCCAGTACTCGCCTAAGTGTTTGAAATCCTACCGAGTGGTGAGTCTTCCTCTCACTCGGGGGCTTAGCTGCAGTCCAGTACCCGCCTAAGTGTTTGAAATCCTACCGAATGGTGAGCCTGCTTCTCATTCGGAGGCTTAGCTGCAGTCCAGCACTCGCCTAGGTATGAAATTTGTTCCGACCCGCAAGGACGACGAGGTGCAGGTCGACTGCTACCTTCTCCTTCGAGCTACGGCACAAATACAACGTGCGCTCTGCAAGGACGACGAGGTGCAGGTCGACTGCTACCTTCTCCTTCGAGCTACGACACAAATACAACATGTGCTCTGTAAGGACGACGAGGTGCAGGTCAACTGCTACCTTCTCCTTCGAGCTACGGCACAAATACAAGGTGTGCTCTGCAAGGATGACAAGGTGCAGGTCGACTACTACCTTCTCCTTCGAGCTATGGCACAAATACAATGTGCGCTTCATCCCGACCCGCAAGGACGCAAGTCGACTGCAATTTGTGCTCCAACCTGCAAGAGTACATCCCAAGCACTAAAATATACTCCGAGTGGAGAACAAGGTTCGCTCGAAGACAAATGCAAGCACATTCAACGGTAAAGCCAAGTTCAGATAGCATCCTGCGGGTCCAGAAGTGCTCAGGCATCAAGTCTGTTAAAGTTTATCGGTTACAGAAACCACTCGGCATTCCGAGGCAAATTTAAGGTATCAAGCATAGAAGTTTTTTTTACTCCTCGGGTGGAGGACTAGAAGGCGCGACAAATTGGTCCAAGTCAATTCCATCTGCAATCCGAGTGGCAGCGACGATGAAGGTCTCCATGAAAGACTGGAAGTCATGCTTCTTGGTATTAGCCACCTTGAGGGACACCAGCTTTTCCTCTCGTGCATCCTTGCAGGGGACACGGACCAGAGATAAGAGCAACATCGGCACCGCACCTGGTAGAAGACTTCTTCCATTCTTGCACTTGACCTGGGACTCCATTCAGTCGAGTCATGAGAGACTCGAGGTCATTCTGAAGCGTCTCCCTTGGCCAGAGTGTCGTGTCGATTCGCGACGCTGCAGCCTTCAGTCGGGCCAGATAGTCCACCACACCAGCGACTCGGGACTCCAGTCGAAGCACATTCATGGCAGCTTCATCCTTCACTGGAGAGTTGATGGGATCCAAGCCTGTCTCCACTCGACTGGTCTCTTCCTCAAAGTTTTGGCAGAATTCTGTAAACACAACTCAAAGATAAGCCAACAGTTCTGTGATATAGTTCTATGATAAGTCAGTGATTACAAGTCAGTCGGGTAGGAGAGATTACCTTCAAGCATGATGAACAGCTTCTTTGCAAGCCCTCCTAGATAAGTGTCCAGATCATTCTTCTTCCCCACTAGTTCACTTTCCTTGTCGCTCAGAGCTATCTTGTCGTTCTTCAGACGGCTGACTTCCTTGTTGGCCGCGTCGAGAGTAGCTTTCAGGTTGGCGTTCTCTTCTTCAAGTTTGCCGACTGAAGCCAGCTTCTCTTCCGCAAGCTTCGTTTTATCCAAAGCAGCCTTCTGCGCCTCAGCAAGTTCCTGGTCCTTCTTGTTCAGAGCCACCTTCGTTTTTTCTGCAAAATGACAAGCAGGTCAGAATCAATAATGGGCAGAAAGATAAAAACAATCGTCAAGTTCTCACCAATCATACCTGTTGCCTCGTCCTTCACCTTCTGAAAGTTCTCCTGAACAAGTTTCAAGTCAAGGTCGAGCTGGATATGTTTCTTTTCCAACTCAGTATAACAGGCCACGAGCTCGCAAGATTTCTGCAAAGAGTCAGTCGACAGACATCAAAGAGAGGTTGCTTCCGAGTGACTAAGAGAAAAACAGTAACGTTTCTAAGACTACAGTCGAATCAAAATATTCAACAGTAGTCTTGGGGACTACACCCAGTGGGTGCACTCAGCGTGCCCCCACTAGTTCTACCGACTCGATCTGATCAGTCGACTGAAAGGAACAAAGAGATTATGGTCTCATCATAATCTACAAAAAAACGAAAAGGGGAAAGAGAGAGTTCTTCAGACTACAGTCGACTGCGAGCAATCCACCATAGTCTCGGGGACTACACCCAGTGGGTGCACTCAGCGTGCCCCCACAGGTCCTAATGTTCCACTCGACATGGTCCGACCAGACCGGGTGAAGAAATTTCAACTACAAAGACTACAGTCGACTGCCAGCAGTCCACCATAGTCTCGGGGACTACACCCAGTGGGTGCACTCAGCGTGCCCCCACCAGTCTACAAACCCAATCGACACACCCAGTGGGTGTACAGACACAAAGATTTTTGGAAAGAAAGTCTTCAGATAACATATCCTAACAGAACAGGCGGTTACCAACTAACCTGGACATTGCTCTGAAGGGCTGAGCTTGCATCATAAGCCGCTTGGCTGGCTTCCCGGATCGCCTTCACCTGCTCCATCATAATCCCCGCCTGGCGTATAGCCTCCTTAGCAGCACCCGCCTGGTCCTCTGGGACGTGGTGTGTGGCGAAAAGGGAGGGCGGTTCAGCAGTCGGCGATGAAGGCCGGGCACTCGTCAGCGGCACAGCGAAGGTCACAGAATGCCGAGCGATGTCGCCACCTTCTTGAACCAGTACCTCAGGTGCTGACGCAGTACGAGTGGCCTTGCCAGCCGGGGCCTTTCTATTCTTCCTCGCCCTCAGGGGCACCTCGTCATCGTCATCAGGGAGATCAATGACGTCACGAGGAGCTGCAAGATAAATCCAGAGTTGGAAACTGAGATCCAATCGACCAAAAGTGAAAACTACAAGAGAACGTACCAGGGTTGGAAGTGACAGTGTCTTCCATTTCTTGGTCGCCGTCCTTGGCGGAGGTCTCGGA
Organism: Triticum dicoccoides; assembly: GCF_002162155.2. NCBI lineage: Eukaryota > Viridiplantae > Streptophyta > Magnoliopsida > Poales > Poaceae > Triticum > Triticum dicoccoides. The sequence goes on along the minus strand of NC_041393.1, from coordinate 732,558,929 downwards.
GGTAGCAGCACTGCAGATTTCAGAAACCAGTCGGTTAGTCGACGAGTCGACCGGAAGTTCGCTCGAGCTGAACAAGGAAACACAAATCCTGCTATTACCCGGAGATGGTGGGAATGGCCCTTTTCATCTTGGGCAAGTCCTTCGGCGGCTTTGATGACTCCGCCCGCGGATGCTTCGGCGCTTTTTCAGTCGGCGCCGGAGAGGCCGTACGAGGGCGCTTTGTTGACGGCACAACAGGCGCAACCGCTTTGCCGCGCTCCCTCCCAGGGTCGTGGGCGAGCTTGGATTGCCTTTCCGTGCGGGGAGAATCGACTTCCATTTCCTCCTCCTCCTCGCTGGAGCCGTATTCAACGTCTTCCCCCTTGCCGTCAGATTGCCACTCCTCCTCCTCACTTTCACCTCCACTTGCCTCTCCCTCCTCGGCTTGTTCCTGTGCCCCATTGGGCATTGAGTACATCTCAGTCGTGACCTAGAAGACAATAAACAAGGTAAAAGTCAGCCGGTTGATTTTAAGCAGACAGAATGGAAAAAGCAGAATCACAGTCGGAAGTGAAGAATTGGACCTTGTCAACTTCATATGATTGGTCGAGTGGAACGACCCTCCTGGCTCCTCGGGGGTTGTCCTTGTTCCCCGTAATGCTTCCTGAGGGAGTCCCGGATGAGGGGGTGTCCGGATAGCCGGACTACCATCATCGGCCGGACTATCATCATCATCGACCGGACTCCAAGACTATGAAGATACAAGATTGAAGACTTCGTCCCGTGTCCGGAAGGGACTTTCCTTGGCGTGGAAGGCAAGCTTGGCGATACGGATACATAGATCTCCTACTATTGTAACCGACTCTATGTAACCCTAGCCCTCTCCGGTGTTTATATAAACCGGATGGCTCTAGTCCGTAGGACACAACAACAACCATTACAATCATACCATAGGCTAGCTTCTAGGGTTTAGCCTCCTTGATCTCGTGGTAGATCCATTCTTGTAAACATCCACAATATCAATATCAATCAAGCAGGGCGTAGGGTTTTACCTCCATCAAGAGGGCCCGAACCTGGGTAAAACATCGTGTCCCTTGTCTCCTGTTACCATCCGCCTAGACACACAGTTCGGGACCCCCTACCCGAGATCCGCCGGTTTTGACACCGACATTGGTGCTTTCATTGAGAGTTCCTCTGTGTCGTCACCGATAGGCTTGATGGCCTCTTCAATCGACAACGACGCAGTCCTGGGTGAGACTTTTCTCCCCGGATAGATCTTCGTATTCGGCGGCTTCGCACTGCGGGCCAACTCACTTGGCCATCTGGAGCAGATCGAAAGCTACGCCCCTGGCCATCAGGTCGGGTTTGGAAGCCTAAACTTCACGGCCGATATCCGCGGGGACTTGATCTTCGATGGATCTGAGCCACAGCCGAGCGTGCTGCGCTGTCACGATGGGCACGACCTAACTCTGCCGCCGGACAGCACCTTGGAGGCCGCACACGAATCCGCTCCGACCCATAGTCCGGAGTCGATCGCTTAGATCGAGGACGGATGGCTGGACACCGCCTCGGGAGCTGCAACTTCTACGGCGATGGAGCCGAACACTTACCTTGTCCCGCATAAAGCTCATGACTTCGAGGTGCCGGACTCTCTGCCGGACTCCGAACCTCCTGCGCCCCTGCCAGTTGAATCCGACTAGGCGCCGATCATGGAATTCACCGCTGCGGACATCTTTCAGCACTCACCCTTCGGCGATATCTTACATTCGCTGAAGCATCTCTCGCTATCCGGAGAGCCCTGGCTGAACTACGGCCAGGATGGTTGGGACGCGGACGACGAAGAAATTCAGAGCCCACCCACCACCCACTTCGTAGCCACCGTCGACGATCTAACCGACGTACTCGACTACGACTCCGAAGACATCGACGGTATGGACGACGATGCCGGAGACTATCAAGAACCAGTGCCTACAGGACACTGGAAGACCACCTCGTCATACGACATATATATGGTGGACACCCCAAAAGATGGGGACGACGAAGAAGCAACGGAGGCCGATTCCTTAAAGAAACAGCCCAAGCGCCGACATCAACGGCGCCGCTCTAAATCCCGCCACAGCAAGAATAGAGATTCCGGCACGGGAGATAATAACACCCCAGAAAGTGCCGAAGACAACCCCCTCCAGCACGACCCAGCGCAGGAGGAGGCAGAAGCAAGCCCTCACGAGAGGTCGGCAGACGAAGAGGTCGAGGATGATGATTACTTACCTCCCTCCGGAGACGAGGCAAGCCTCGATGCCGACGAATTCGTCGTGCCTGAGGATCCCGTCAAACAAGAGCATTTCAGACGCAGGCTAATGGCCACGGCAAACAGCCTAAAGAAAAAGCAGCAACAGCTTCAAGCTAATCAAGACCTACTGGCCGACAGATGGACCGAGGTCCTCGCGGCCGAAGAGTATGAACTCGAACGCCCCTCCAAAAGTTACCCAAAATGCAAGTTTCTCCCCCGACTAGAGGAGGAAGCGTACAAACCTGCATCACCAGCGCATAATACGGCAGACCGACCACCTCGTGGCCGCGACAGAGAGGCGGGCAAGCCCTCCTCCAAAACCGTACCTCGGCACCGCTCAAAAAGCATGAAGCCACGGGGGAACGCGCCAGACTTGCGGGATATATTGGAGGACAAGGCAAGACAATCCAGATCTATCTATGGATCACGTGGGCGCCCCAAGACCCACGACGAATACCGTCGCGCCAGATACAACTACTCCGGCCGGGCCGAACACAGCTGACAACGCTCTCTCGAGCTACGTCGCGATATTGCTCAATACAGAGGTGTCGCGCACCCACTATGCTTCACTGACGAAGTAATGGATCATCAAATCCCTGAAGGGTTTAAACCCGTTAATATCGAATCCTACGATGGCACAACAGACCTCGCGGTTTGGATTGAGGATTATCTCCTCCATATACATATGGCCCGCGGCGACGATCTTCACGCCATCAAATATCTCCCGCTCAAGCTTAAAGGACCAGCTCGGCATTGGCTTAATAGCCTGCCCGCAGAGTCAATTGGATGCTGGGAAGACCTAGAAGCCGCATTCCTCGACAACTTCCAGGGCACGTATGTGCGACCACCGGACGCAGATGACCTAAGCCACATAATCCAGCAGCCAGACGAATTGGCCAGGCAATTCTGGACACGGTTCTTAACAAAGAAAAATCAAATCGTCGACTGTCCGGATGCAGAGGCCCTCGTTGCCTTCAAACATAACATCCGCGACGAGTGGCTGGCCCGGCACCTAGGACAGGAAAAGCCGAAATCCATGGCAGCCCTCACATCACGCATGACCCGCTTCTGTGCGGGAGAGGATAGCTGGCTAGCTCGCAGCAACAACCTTAGCAAAAATGCTGGCAGTCCGGATACCAAGGACCGCAATGGCAGGTCGCGTCGAAACAAAAACAAACGTCGCATTAACGGCGACAGCAATGAGGATACGGCAGTCAATGCCAGATTCCGAGGCTCCAAGCCCGGTCAACGGAAGAAGCCATTCAAAAGAACCACTCCAGGCCCGTCTAATTTAGACCGAATACTCGACTGCTCCTGTCAAATACATGGAACCCCCGAAAAGCCAGCTAACCACACCAACAGAGATTGTTGGGTATTCAAGCAGGCAGGCAAATTAATCGCCGAAAACAATGACAAGGGGCTACACAGCGATGACGAGGAAGAGACCTGGCCGCCGAACAACAGAGGATAAAAGGGATTCCCCCCTCAAGTTCGGACGGTAAACATGATATACGCAACGCATATACCCAAGAGGGAGCGGAAGCGTGCACTAAGGGACGTATACGCGATGGAGCCAGTCGCCCCAAAATTCAACCCATGGTCATCTTGCCCTATCACTTTCGATCGAAGAGACCATCCGACCAGTATCCGCCATGGCGGATTCGCCGCATTGGTTTTAGACCCAATCGTCGATGGATTTCACCTCACGAGAGTCCTGATGGACAGCGGCAGTAGCCTGAACCTGCTTTATCAGGATACAGTGCGAAAGATGGGCATAGACCCTTCAAGGATTAAACCTACAAAGACAACCTTCAAAGGCGTCATACCAGGTGTCGAGGCCAGTTGTACAGGCTCAGTTACACTGGAAGTGGTCTTCGGATCCCCGGATAATTTCCGAAGCGAGGAGTTAATCCTCGACATAGTCCCATTCCGCAGTGGCTATCACGCCCTGCTCGGACGAACCGCGTTCGCAAAATTCAACGCGGTGCCGCATTATGCATACCTTAAGCTCAAGATGCCAGGCCCTCGTGGAGTCATCACGGTCAGTGGAAACACGGAACGCTCCCTCCGAACGGAGGAACATACAGTGGCTCTCGCGGCAGAAGTACAGAGCAGCCTTTTAAGGCAATTTTCGAGTCCGGCCGTTAAACGACCGGACACGGCCAAACGCGCCCGGAGCAACATCAACCAAGACCACCTGGCACGTTCCGAGCATGCGTAGCAATGCGGCCTCAACCCCAGCCCTCGCACAATTGTAAGACAAACTCTCCGCGTACATAATTACGCCCTGGAGATACCATGGGCATAGAGGAAGAGGCACAACCACAACAGACTAGAGTGCGGTTCGACCACACCAGGGGCTCCCAAGTGTGCCGCTCTTTTTATCTTTTATTTCTCTCTTTTTTATATAGAACTCTGTCCGGCGGCGAACCTGCCGAACTCATGATGCAACAGCCAGGGAGGGACAAAGGCTGCGACGAACACTCAGGTGGTCTCCATTATGAGCATTAAATTTGTTAAATACACCATTCCGCAGCCTACCCCTGGAGGGAGACGCCTTTAATTCGTCCAATCCCTTGCTTTCCGCACTATTTGTATCATTCCGCACTCATAGCAAATCTTCTCGAATAAAATGCAGCACTTCTGCCCCATAATTGCATTACCTTATATATATATATATATGTTCATTTACGACATGTTGCATCCGTACATTTTGGTATGGCCAAATACACCAGGGGCTTCTGTTCCCCGCATTATGGTGTGATAAAGTCCGCACACTTTCACAAGTGCGGCACCCCGAACTTATAGCATTATATGAATCGGCTCCGAATCATGTCTTGGGTCAATAGTTGGGTTTGCCCGGCTCCCATGTTTGGCACCTTACGTTCCGTTCTATCAGCTAAGGTAGCACTGGGAGAACCACTGCGATTGCGCCCCGGTTGAGCCGGGTTAACGCCTCAGTGGAGAAAGCTAAAACTGATTGTCATGATAAGGCGAGAGACTGGTCGCTGTTCGAGAGGTCTTTTTAGGTCCTTAAAGACCTACGCCGCTTCGAGCGAAGTACCGGATAATGTCCGACGAAGGCGTGGATAGCGCCCCGAATTCGGTCTTCCGAATACTAGGGGCTTCGCAGAAATTTAAAATTATAGAATTATATGGCTAGGTGAGAGTGTTCAAGCACTATAAGTCCGGTTGCCTTGTTCGTTGTGTTGAGCGCCTCCCTAGATGGACCCAAAAATGGGAACAAGAGTGCTCAAGTTTATCCCGAACACCCCAGCACTCGTGGCATGGGGGCTGAAGCCGACGACTTGCCATCTCTCAGATTTAATAAACGGCCGCACAGAAGGTAATATTTTAAATTAACAAGCGTTGCTTAGCGCATATGAACAAAGTTTTCAGCGCACAGGATAACACATCGCAAATTTACTCAATAACTACATCCCTGGGGCACTCATCCGCAATCTTGCGGACACCCTTCAGGACAGTCTTATAGTACATCTCGGGCGTACGATATTCCTTGCCCGCTGATGGCGCGTCAGTGATTTGCTTCTCCGCATCCAGCTTGCCCCAATGCACCTTTGCGCGGGAAAGGGCCCGACGAGCACCTTCAATACAGGCGGAGCGCTTGATAACCTCCACCCAGGGGCACGCATCCACCAACCTTCGCACGAGGCCGAAGTAGCTCCCAGGCATGGCCTCTCCAGGCCACCGCCGGACTATGAGGCCCTTCATGGCCTGCTCGGCCACCTTGTGGAGCTCGACCAGCTGCTTCAGCTGGTCGCTAGGGGGCACCGGATGGCCGGCCTCAGCATACTGAGACCAGAAGACCTTCTCCGTTGAGCTCCCCTCCTCGGCTCGGTAGAATGCGGCGGCATCAGGCACGCTGTGAGGCAGATCTACAAACGCCCCTAGAGAGCTCCGAATTCGGGTAAGTAACACGTAATTTACATTCACATGCTTGCTTTGCATGAAAAATGCCTTACCCGCCGCTATCTTCCTCACCAACTCAATCTCCTGAAGGGACTTATGGCATCGGCCTTGGCAGTTTTGGCACTTTCGAGAGCCGAGGCAAGCTCGGACTCTCGAGTCTTTGAGTCACGCTCCAAACTCTCATGCTTTTCCATGAGAGCCTGGAGCTCTTGCCGAACCACCGCCACCCGCGCCTCCTGCTTTTCTCGCTCTGCCCGTTTCGTGGCCGCAGTGCGTTCGGCCGCGGACACGGCCTCCTTCAGGGTCGCCACCTCGTTCGTGGCCCCTGCAGTACCCATGTTATCCTTGTTATTTTTTGTTGCAACCTAAATCCTTTTCTGTAAGGTACAAGTTCAAAGTGGTGTTACTCACCTTCTTTGTCCTGGAGCTGCTTCTTGGCGCGGCCGAGCTCTTGCTCAGACCGCTCGAGCTCCTGCTTCAAAGCACCGACCTCCGCAGTCAGTGCGGCAGAGGTCAGCAGCGCAGCCTGCAACCCATATTGACATAATTTTTTAGCAACCCTGCGTATATCTTCTTTTTTTTCAGATCCTCAGTCCGACTTTTCTTTTCGAACACCGAACCGAGCATCAGGGGCTACTGTCTATGCGGTATTACATTGCATATTTTTAACTTCTTACCTCAAAGCCTGATAGAAGGCTATTGCAGGCTTCGGTCAGCCCGCTCTTGGAAAGCTGTACCTTCTGAATCACCGCACTCATAATAGTGCGGTGTTCTTCCTCGATGGAAGCGCTCTGCAGCGCCTCCAACAAATTGTCCGACGCCTCCTGTTGGACGGAAGCTGCCGGCGTCACGGTCTTGCCCTTCATGCGAAGGGGCTGCCGGCCGGACTCCGGAACCACTGCGGGTTCTGATGTGGAGTCCGGCGCAAAGTCCGAGAGGCCGCCTTGTGGCGCCTCCGGAGCCTCCCCCTGATGGGTCCCTTCTTGGGATCCCACCTCGGCGTCCTCGGTGTCGCGAGGGGTGGAGGCGGTCGGGATGGAGTCTACATCCGACGGAGCCAACGACCCACTCGATGAAGCGGGGAGATCATCATTGGCCGGACTACAGGCAGCATGCGGCATCAGAATGACACTATGTGACGCAGAAAAAGAAATTATAAATCATTCAGGAATCTGGATACTTACGATCTCGCCGGAGGCCTGGCCCTTGAAGGCCATTCTTCCTTGCCAACATAGATGTTGGCGGAGCTGTCCGGGGGAATAGTCCTTCCCCTCTTGGACCCTTCAGCCTCCCCTGTTGGGGAAGCCTTCCTCTTCCTCTCTCCCTCCTCTGGGAGAGAGTCCTCTTTCTCCTCGTCGTTTTCGGATGAGGAGTCCGCCCCGGGGTCGTCGGACAGCTGAAAACGGGAACTCTTTCGAGCACCTGTGGCCTCCTTCTTGGCCTTCTTCTCCGGCACCACGTGCGGTGCCGGAACCAGCAGCCTCGCTAGATGGGCGTCTACTGGGTTTTCTGGCATAGGAGCCGGGCAGATAATCTGCTCCGCCTTCCTCATCCAGTCCTGTCAAAGGAAAAGGGGAAATTAAAACCCGCATAGAGTCAAACTATGAAAAGCAAGTGTCTCGTAAAGGGGTAGAATCACTTACCTCGTCGGCTTGACGCTGCGAGCGAAATCCGCGATCTTCAGTCGCGGATGCGGGGGCTTCGGCGCCCTTAAACAGCACCCTCCAGGCGCCTTCATACGTCATGTCGAAGAGCCCGCTCAGCACCTGGTGCTGCTCCGGATTGAACTCCCACAGATTGAATGCCCGCTCCTGGCATGGGAGAATCCGGCGGACGAGCATGACTTGGACCACGTTAACCAGCCTGAGCTTTTTCACCAGCATCTGGATACAGGCTTGGAGTCCCGTCAGCTCCTCCGAACTACCCCACAGCAAGCCCTTCTCTTTCCAGGAGGTGAGCTGCGTGGGGATACCAGATCTGAACTCGGGGGCCGCCGCCCACGTAGGGTCGCGCGGCTCGGTGATATAGAACAACCCTGATTGCCACCCCTTGACGGATTCCACGAAGGCCCCTTCGAACCAAAGGACGTTGGGCATCTTGCCCAACATGGAGCCTCCGCACTCCGCTTGAGTTCCCTTCACTACCTTCGGCTTGACATTGAAGGTCTTGTGCCACAAGCCGAAGTGGGGCTGGATGCAGAGGAAGGCCTCGCACACGACGATAAACGCCGAGATGTTGAGGATGAAGTTCGGCGCCAGATCATGGAAATCCAGGCCGTAGTAGAACATGAGCCCCCAGACAAAGGGGTGAAGTGGAAAGCCCAGTCCGCGGAGGAAGTGGGGAAGAAAAATGACCCTCTCATGGTGCCTGGAGGTGGGGATGAGCTGCCCCTCGTCGGGCAGCCGGTGCGCAATGTCGCCGGACAGGTAGCCGGCGCTGTGCAGTCTTTCGATGTGCTCCTCCGTAACGGAGGAGGTCATCCACTTGCCTCCCGCTCCAGACATGATTGAGGAAGATTGAGACGAGATGTGCGGGCTTGGGCGCTGGAGCTCGAGTGCACGGAGATGGATAAGCAAAGGAGGAAGAAGGCGTAGGTGAAAAGGTGAATCCTTATCCCATATATGGGCGGGCGAAGTCTACGCGTCCCCCACCGGCCTGGTGAAACTCGCTTATCCCCCAAGCGTCACCATCAATGGCGCGGTTGGGTTACCCACGTCCGTATTGATGAGAATCCCGGATTAAGGGGGAACACGATCTCTGCTTTGACAAGACGTGCCAAGGGAACCGCTTCGCTAAATGCGCTGAGGTGGTAGAGTAAAAAATGATTCAAGTAATGGCTTGGTAGTGGCGTGACGTCATGCCGCAAAAAAAGCCAGAAGATTGAACTTGTGTATATATTATTCTCTCTACGATGGAATGTGGAATTTATTTTGCAGAACTGGACACTATCCTGGTGTTCACAATCTTCTATCATTCGGAGGAGGAACCCGCCTTCCAATGCCAAGCAATATACGCGCCGGACTTATCGTCATTGAAGCCTGGTTCAGGGCTACTGAGGGAGTCCCGGATTAGGGGGTGTCCGGATAGCCGGACTACCATCATCGGCCGAACTATCATCGGCCGGACTATCATCATCATCGACCGGACTCCAAGACTATGAAGATACAAGATTGAAGACTTCGTCCCGTGTCCGGATGGGACTTTCCTTGGCGTGGAAGGCAAGCTTGGCGATACGGATACGTAGATCTCCTACTATTGTAACCGACTCTATGTAACCCTAGCCCTATCCGGTGTCTATATAAACCGGATGGCTCTAGTCCATAGGACACAACAACAACCATTATAATCATACCATAGGCTAGCTTCTAGGGTTTATCCTCCTTGATCTCGTGGTAGATCCATTCTTGTAAACATCCACAATATCAATAGCAATCAAGCAGGACGTAGGGTTTAACCTCCATCAAGAGGGCCCAAACCTGGGTAAAACATCGTGTCCCTTGTCTCCTGTTACCATCCGCCTAGACGCACAGTTCGGGACCCCCTACCCGAGATCCGCCGGTTTTGACACCGACACTTCCCATCCACCGCTCCAGCGTGGCGTCGTCGATCTCCTTCGGGTGGATCCGAGTGGTGTCCTCAGTTCCAGAATACATCCACATAGGATGATCTCGAAATTGGAGCGGCTGGATGCGCTGCCGGAGGAAGACCTCGAGGAGGTCCATACCAATCACCCCGTCGCGGATGAGCTGCACGACACGCTCGACCAGCACCCTCACCTGCGCCTTCTCCTCCGGGACCACCTTCAAAGAGGAGGGATTCCTCACTCGTTCCATGGAAAAGGGAGGGAGCCCAGTCGACTGCCCTGGCGCCGGCTGGTCCTTGCAGTAAAACCAAGTCGACTGCCACCCACGGACGGAGTCGGGCAAAACCATGGTCGGAAAAGAACTTTTCCCTCTCAACTAGATCCCAAGGCCCCCACACATCTGAATCACATGTGTCCTCTCGTCACTCGGATTTGCCTTCTTCACCGTCTGGGAGCGATAGGTGAAGATGTGCTTAAAGAGACCCTAGTGAGGCCGGCAACCCAAGAAGCACTCGCACAAAGACACATAGGCGGCGAGGTACACTATGGTGTTGGGTGTGAAGTGGTGGAGTTGCGCCCCAAAGAAATTCAGAAACCCCCGGAAGAAAGGGTGGGGCGGCAAAGAAAACCCACGGTCGACGTGGGTGGCCAGAAGAACACACTCACCCTCCTGAGGCTGCGGCTCTGACTTCCTCCCCGGAAGCCGCGCCGATCCATGGGGGATCAGTCCTCCGTCGACCAGGTCGTCGAGATCCGCTTGACTAATTGTCGAACGGATCCAGTCGCCCTGGATCCAGCCCGGCGGCAGGCCGGTCCTCGATGAAGAGCCGCTCCGACTGGTTCCCCTAACCTTCGCCTTCGCCGTCGCCTTCTTCGCCCGCTCCAGGGCCGCCGTCTTCTCCTTCACCATCGTCGCCGGAGAGGCACACGCGGAGCAACGACGCTGGGGCAGGAGCAAACGCAGCGGAGAAATCTGGAGAAGAGAGGGGGGAATGAGGGCGCACTGTTCAAAAAACCCCGTCCGGCGCTTTATATAAGGCTGCTTTCGAGTGGCTGACATGTAGGCCCGGGCGATCCTGTCAAATCCCACAACAGTCGTGCGCGCGATACGTGGTGAAAAAGGTGGCACGGAGATCGAGGCGTCCCTGCCTTATCCCGTCCGATTGCTACGACCTCGCCCCGTCCCGCGCGCTTCCCAAAATTCGAATCCCGCAAAATTCGCGGGTTGCTGAACAACTCGTCAGACAGAAGATCTCCTCCACTCTGACACTCGGAGCCCTCCAAGCGAAGACTTCACTCGACAGATACAAAGAATGGATCAAGGCGACTGAAAAAGAAGTTGGTGCCGTCACCTAAAAGTCCGTTGATCCAAGACAAGACATACTCATAGCACGAGAAATGGGTCGGAATAATTCTTAACTCCTTCCCCACTCAAACCTCGATCCATTCGGGGGATAATGACGAAGCTATGTACCTAGGGTAGGGTCATGGAGCTGTCCAAACTACCCTACCCAAGGCCATCTCTAGAAGAAACCACCTGTCAGTCGACCTAGAGGTGTTCCACTCGACAGACTCGAGGACACTCGACCATGAAGATAATCACTCGACCATGAAGCTAACCACTCGACGACCAGGAGATCTAAAGTCACTCTGCACGCAACGGTCTGTCATTAAGTAGCCTTTATGGTCTTCATAGCACTTTATGTGGGCGTTACCAGTAACCCCCGGTCTTAATGTACTTTAAACCCTGCATAACTGAGGGCTGGAGGGGTCTGGCGAACTCTATATAAGCCACCCCCTCCTCAGTGTAAAGGGTTCGCACCCCTGTAACTCATACGCATATAATCCAGTCCACCGCCTCCGGGCTCCGAGACGTAGGGCTGTTACTTCCTCCGAGAAGGGCCTGAACTCGTAAAACTCTTGTGTATACAACTAGTCCATAGCTAGGATCTTGCGTCTACATTAGTACCCCCTACATTACTGTCAGACTTAGAATCACGACACTACCAACGTGGCTAAACGCAGTGGGCCCTCCAACGGGAATTGCATGGTTTACGCTATCCCGAGGGAAGCTAATCGCGTTTTGTTTCACACCCCCTTAGTGTGCTTTGCGAGAGGCTATGATGCGAATTGTTAGCCTGAACTATGAGCTATGAGCACTAGTGAGGAGCTATGAACACGAGCGACGAAGGAACAAGAGGCACTGAATCTTGCGTGAAGCTGTTTTTCTTTCTATTAGTATCAAGCTTACTTTCCCCGCAAAAAAAAAAAGAGAAGTATCAAACTTACTTTACAACAATGGATACAACTCCTTATATAGGAGTTTGAACCGACTGGAACTAAACCTACCTAGACAAATACTCCTAACTGTTAGCTACTTTGTAGCTCACTGTACCTAACTACTCCCTCCATCGTAAAATAAGTGACTCAACTTTGCGCTATCTGAGTCACGGCAGCCGTATCGACTTCGTCTGATGTTTTGGTACAGCCGACATGTAGGGCTAGATATTTGCTAAGGTGGGGCAGAACCGAGCACCGTGGGCATGTTGTTGTGCTCGAAAACAGGGTATAAACCCACATCATGTTGGATGGAAAGAGGGGTCATGATCTAGATGGTACATCGGGCACAACCGACCGGCGCAGCGCTCGGCCGCCGTCTGATGCAGAGAGATCACATGGCTCGCGGCGCCCCGCACCCAACCTCCATATACCTTATCCACACGCAAGCTCCCTCCTCTCTCCGAGTGTTAAAGTATGATTTTGTATAGCTATCCACGTGTATTCCGTTTGTATACGGTTGTACATATACACGTCTAGGATTCTTTCTTGGTCTCCAAGATTTATAATCTTGCTATAAATATATGAACCGATCGCCCCTTGAGAGGCGACTTCCCTCAAACTGATTCTCGTTTATATGGTATCAGCCCTCCTTTCCTAAAACCTAGCTTCCGCCGCCCTCCCTCCCAGCCGCCGCCGCCCCAAACCCTAAGGCGCCGCCGCGGTTTCCCCTCCTGTCCCGATCGCCGCCATGTCCAGCTCCGCGTCGTCGTCGTCCATGCTCGGGGCGCAAACCTTCGGGGCTCTCACCAATTCCACCTCTGCCGCCACCGCCCCCGCCCTCACGTCGCCGGCCTCTCAGGCCGTCCACGTTGCCAGCGTCAGGACGCACGTCCCCGTCGTCCTCGACCTGCAGCAGTCCAACTACGCCAAGTGGTGTATGCTCATCACCGTCCTCCTCGGCAAGTACGAGCTCATGGATCACATCTCCGCCGTCATGCCGCCGGACGCACGCATGGCCGAGTGGCAGCGCCAGGACTACGTCGTCCGTTCGTGGTTGTATCGCTCCATCAGCGACGACATCCTGGACACCATCATGGCCCAAGATCAGACCGCATACGACGCCTACGCGCTAATCCGGAACCTCTTCCTCGACAACCAACTCACCCGGCCGTCTACCTCGAGGCGCAGTTTCGGGCCATCGTCCAGGGCGATCTCACCATCACCGCCTACTGCCACCGCCTGAAGGCCCCCTCCGACGCGTTGGCGGACGTGGGGCAGCCCGTGCAGGACCAAACTTTGGTCCTCACATGCCTTCGGGGCCTCAATCCGCACTTCTCCGACATAACCACCCTCGTCACGATGCAGGTTCCGCCTCCGACGTTCCTGCAGACGCGCTCCATCCTGCTTCTGCGCGAAAACCAGCTCGCCAACGCCGTTCCCGGTGGCTCCGGGCCATCTCAGGTCGCCCTCTACGGCAACACCGCCGGATCCTCCACCGGCGGCAACCCCGGCGGCCCCGGCAACTCCGGCGGCCACAACGGCAACGGCGGCCGCTGGTCGAAGAAGAAGAAGAACGCCAGCGGGGGTGCCGGCCAACTCCA
>NC_041393.1:732537466-732545222 GCF_002162155.2 Triticum dicoccoides | reverse complement strand
CCTGGTCCGTGGATCTGCTTCAACCCGTACACCAGCCAGACCCAGCAGATGCAGGCCACCTGGCGCCCCTACGTCGCCCCGGCTCCTACTGCCGGGGGCGCTGGCCTCCTTGGGCCGGCCCCGCGGTCTGCCGCAACAGCGCCGCCGACCCGTCAGTCCACCTGGGTGCCCGCGGGACAGGTCGCTTACACGACCCAGCTGGCACCGCTGCACGGTCAGGCCTGGGGCACCAACCCGCCTCCACCTGCAGCGGCGTACAACTCCGGCCCGGCATGGGACTGCTCCGCCCTCGTCGCCGCCCTGAACGCCACTGCCGGCTCACCAGCTGCCGGCCCTTCTACACCAGGCGCCTGGGTCATGGACTCCGGCGCCACCTCGCATATGGTCTCCGACCCTGGTATACTCTCCACCTCCTCATACCCTCCCCCTCCACTCGGTGTCACCGTTGGCAATGGCGATTCCCTTCCCATCACCGCCACCGGCCACGCTACTCTCCGCACACCTAGCCACACCTTCCACCTAAACAATGTTCTAGTTGTTCCCGATATTATCAAAAATCTTCTTTCTACTCGTCAGTTTACCATTGATAACTCGGTTTCTGTTGAATATGATCTGTGTGGTTTTTCTATTAAGGATCTTCACACTCGGCACGAGATTATTCGCTGCAGTATCCCCGGTCCGCTCTACGAGTTCTACGCCAACACCAACACCACCACCTCGCCGTTTGGACTCGTCGCCACCATCACCTCATCGGAGCTATGGCATCGTCGCTTAGGACATCCGGGTCGTGACTCTGTGTCACATTTATCTTCAGAATTTGCTATACCCTGTAATAAAAACACTCAAGTGTGTCATGCATGCCAACTTGACAAGCACGTGCGTCTACCGTTTACTAGATAATCTACCTTTTGTGTCATTCCGTTCCAATTGCTTCATTGTGATTTGTGGACATCACCCATTGCTAGTAACTCCAGCTTCAAATATTATTTGGTCATTGTTGATGATTTTTCTCATTTTGTGTGGACCTACCCACTCCGCCGGAAATCCGACACATGTGATCTTCTCGTTAACTTCGTCGCCTATGCACGCACACAATTCAACCTTCCGGTCGTGTCATTCCAAACAGACAATGGCACTGAGTTTGTTAACTCCACCTTTGTCGAGTTCCTTGCCCGCAATGGCATTCACCTACGAATGTCTTGCCCATATACTTCTCCTCAAAACGGCAAGGCTGAGCGTGCTATCCTCACCCTCAATGACATCACCTGCACCCTCCTCTTCCAGGCTTACATGCCTCCTCCCTACTGGGTCGAGGCTCTCACTGTCGCCACGTTCCTACTTAATCGCCGCCCTAGCCAAGCCCTGCAATTCCGCATCCCATATACCCTACTATACCAACAAAACCCTTCCTTCTCCGACCTTCGCGTTTTCGGGTGCTTGTGGTACCCGAATCAATCCGCAACGGCACCTCACAAACTCGCTCCACGCTCCACTGCGTGCGTGTTCCTCGGTTACCCTACCTCCCATCGCGGCTACAGATGCCTCGACTTGTCATCGCGCCGCGTCATTATCTCCCGTCATGTCATCTTTGACGAACACACCTTTCCCTTCGCCACAGATCGCACCGATGCATCCCCGGACGATCTCGATTTTCTGCTCGACCTAGCCACCACGCACCCAGCCCCCGCGGTCCTCGCCACCCCATCGGGCCAGCCCAGCATGGCGCCGGCCTCTTTGGCCCAGCCCACCATGCATGGCCCGGCTTCCCCGACGCGCGTCATCGACGAGCCCGCCTCGCCCGCGCCCACGCCGCTTGCGTCTCCCGCCCCATCTCCTTCCCCACCACCACCGCCACCCCTCCCCCTTCCTGGCGCTCCCGCAGCAGCACCACTCCGGCCATCAACACTCACACCATGCTCACGCGCGCCAAGCATGGCATCGTCTAGTCGATCATCGTCCTGCCTACAGCCGCCTGTTAGGGTTCATCACCGCCTGAGTCCAAATTTGCGTTCGACTGGGACTTGCCGGGCTAGACGTATTCCACTGCTCCGTGCGATGGCGGGTTGCGGAGGATCCTTGCCCCCGGGGAAGAAGACGGTGATGCCTCAAGGGGCTGGCCGCCTTGGGAGTGTGCCGCAGCAGGGCAACGACGGAGGCCGCGGCACTGTGTTGCCGCCGGCTGTGGGGGGCTGGACCGCTTCCCTCGGCCGCTGGCAGTGGCCGCGGTGCTGCGCTGCCGGCGCCTGGGTCTGGCCGCGGGGTAGTGCTAGCCCAAACCGCTGGTAGGGGCTCGGCTGCGGGCGGGATTGCTGTAGGCCGAGGCGTGCTGCCCGGTCCCAGACCGACGGCGCCAGGTCCGGTGGGTCAGCGGCCTCCGGCGCCGGGTGCTTCTGGGAATGCGGTCCAGGGTGGCGTTGTGCCGAGGCCCCCTGCACCGGGGTTGCTGACCGGCCAGCCGAGGCCAGCTCCGCCTTCTCACCTCATCGCCATGCCTTCGTAGAATAGAGCCGGGACGGTGCAGCAACATGCACTTCCACCGACTCAAGTCACGGCTGCGCCGCGGGGTCAGTGGGGTGATGATGGGGTCAATGCGTATGGAGCTGGTAAGCACTGTGGATCCTCGTCGACAGGCGGAGGTCGAGGCTATGCTTGGCAGAGTGATGGCTCGGCGGAGCGCCCGTTTATGGGGCCCCCAGGAGGTTTTGTTGAGGGGGCGTCTGGCCCTGGCCACCGGCCACGGGGTGGCTTTCGCGGTCATCATGGTGGGCGTGGAGGTCAAGGTGGCCGGTACCGCCCACGACCACCGACTCCGCCTATGATTGATCCGATGGTGGTTGATGGGGCTGTTGAGCAGCAGGTTTTGACTGGCCAAGCTTTGGAGGTGGTCTCAGCGCTTGCCAATGCTGAGATACCCGGGAATGAGTCCGGGTTGACTGTGTCAGTGGAGGATTCTGCTAGGGCTGAGTCTGAAAGAGCTTCCAAATATGCGCGCAAGAAAGAGAAAATGCTCTGTTATGGATGTGGTGGTAAGGGGCATTTTATTGTTGAGTGTGTGGTTGAGCTGTGTGGTACTTGTGGCAAACCGGCGCACGATTCGGGGGACTGTCCATTTCTGAGAGATCAGCCACCATCACTCATGATGTATGGAGTGTACTGTGCTGAACTTACGTTCTTTGAATCTCCAATGGAGATGGAGGTTCCTGATGAGACTTTGAGTTTGACGACTGGGTTGGTTAAAATTGCCAAAGGAGAGGTCTCGGAGGCACAGATTGTTCATTCGGAGGAGGAACCCACCTTCCAATGCCAAGCAATATACGCGCCGGACTTATCGTCATTGAAGCCTGGTTCAGGGCTACTGAGGGAGTCCCGGATTAGGGGGTGTCCGGATAGCCGGACTACCATCATCGGCCGAACTATCATCGGCCGGACTATCATCATCATCGACCGGACTCCAAGACTATGAAGATACAAGATTGAAGACTTCGTCCCGTGTCCGGATGGGACTTTCCTTGGCGTGGAAGGCAAGCTTGGCGATACGGATACGTAGATCTCCTACTATTGTAACCGACTCTATGTAACCCTAGCCCTCTCTGGTGTCTATATAAACCGGATGGCTCTAGTCCGTAGGACACAACAACAACCATTACAATCATACCATAGGCTAGCTTCTAGGGTTTAGCCTCCTTGATCTCGTGGTAGATCCATTCTTGTAAACATCCACAATATCAATATCAATCAAGCAGGACGTAGGGTTTTACCTCCATCAAGAGGGCCTGAACCTGGGTAAAACATCGTGTCCCTTGTCTCCTATTACCATCCGCCTAGACGCACAGTTCGGGACCCCCTACCCAGATCCGCCGGTTTTGACACCGACACTTCCCATCCACCGCTCCAGCGTGGCGTCGTCGATCTCCTTCGGGTGGATCTGAGTGGTGTCCTCAGTTCCAGAATACATCCACATAGGATGATCACGAAATTGGAGCGGCTGGATGCGCTGCCGGAGGAAGACCTCGAGGAGGTCCATACCAGTCACCCCGTCGCGGATGAGCTGCACGACACGCTCGACCAGCACCCTCACCTGCGCCTTCTCCTCCGGGACCACCTTCAAAGAGGAGGGATTCCTCACTCGTTCCACGGAAAAGGGAGGGAGCCCAGTCGACTGCCCTGGCGCCGGCTGGTCCTTGCAGTAAAACCAAGTCGACTGCCACCCACGGACGGAGTCGGGCAAAACCATGGTCGGAAAAGAACTTTTCCCTCTCAACTAGATCCCAAGGCCCCCACACATCTGAATCACATGTGTCCTCTCGTCACTTGGATTTGCCTTCTTCACCGTCTGGGAGCGATAGGTGAAGATGTGCTTAAAGAGACCCTAGTGAGGCCGGCAACCCAAGAAGCACTCGCACAAAGACACATAGGCGGCGAGGTACACTATGGTGTTGGGTGTGAAGTGGTGGAGTTGCGCCCCAAAGAAATTCAGAAACCCCCGGAAGAAAGGGTGGGGCGGCAAAGAAAACCCACGGTCGACGTGGGTGGCCAGAAGAACACACTCACCCTCCTGAGGCTGCGGCTCTGACTTCCTCCCCGGAAGCCGTGCCGATCCATGGGGGATCAGTCCTCCGTCGACCAGGTCGTCGAGATCCGCTTGACTAATTGTCGAACGGATCCAGTCGCCCTGGATCCAGCCCGGCGGCAGGCCGGTCCTCGATGAAGAGCCGCTCCGACTGGTTCCCCTCCCCTTCGCCTTCGCCGTCGCCTTCTTCGCCCGCTCCAGGGCCGCCGTCTTCTCCTTCACCATTGTCGCCGGAGAGGCACACGCGGAGCAACGACGCTGGGGCAGGAGCAAACGCAGCGGAGAAATCTGGAGAAGAGAGGGGGGAATGAGGGCGCACTGTTCAAAAAACCCCGTCCGGCGCTTTATATAAGGCTGCTTTCGAGTGGCTGACATGTAGGCCCGGGCGATCCTGTCAAATCCCACAACAGTCGTGCGCGCGATACGTGGCGAAAAAGGTGGCACGGAGATCGAGGCGTCCCTGCCTTATCCCGTCCGATTGCTACGGCCTCGCCCCGTCCCGCGCACTTCCCAAAATTCGAATCCCGCAAAATTCGCGGGTTGCTGAACAACTCGTCAGACAGAAGATCTCCTCCACTCTGACACTCGGAGCCCTCCAAGCGAAGACTTCACTCGACAGATACAAAGAATGGATCAAGGCGACTGAAAAAGAAGTTGGTGCCGTCACCTAAAAGTCCGTTGATCCAAGACAAGACATACTCATAGCACGAGAAATGGGTCGGAATAATTCTTAACTCCTTCCCCACTCAAACCTCGATCCATTCGGGGGCTAATGACGAAGCTATGTACCTAGGGTAGGGTCATGGAGCTGTCCAAACTACCCTACCCAAGGCCATCTCTAGAAGAAACCACCTGTCAGTCGACCTAGAGGTGTTCCACTCGACAGACTCGAGGACACTCGACCATGAAGATAATCACTCGACCATGAAGCTAACCACTCGACGACCAGGAGATCTAAAGTCACTCTGCACGCAACGGTCTGTCATTAAGTAGCCTTTATGGTCTTCATAGCACTTTATGTGGGCGTTACCAGTAACCCCCGGTCTTAATGTACTTTAAACCCTGCATAACTGAGGGCTGGAGGGGTCTGGCGAACTCTATATAAGCCACCCCCTCCTCAGTGTAAAGGGTTCGCACCCCTGTAACTCATACGCATATAATCCAGTCCACCGCCTCCGGGCTCCGAGACGTAGGGCTGTTACTTCCTCCGAGAAGGGCCTGAACTCGTAAAACTCTTGTGTATACAACTAGTCCATAGCTAGGATCTTGCGTCTACATTAGTACCCCCTACATTACTGTCAGACTTAGAATCACGACACTACCAACGTGGCTAAACGCAGTGGGCCCTCCAACGGGAATTGCATGGTTTACGCTATCCCGAGAGAAGCTAATCGCGTTTTGTTTCACACCCCCTTAGTGTGCTTTGCGAGAGGCTATGATGCGAATTGTTAGCCTGAACTATGAGCTATGAGCACTAGTGAGGAGCTATGAACACGAGCGACGAAGGAACAAGAGGCACTGAATCTTGCGTGAAGCTGTTTTTCTTTCTATTAGTATCAAGCTTACTTTCCCCGCAAAAAAAAAAGAGAAATATCAAACTTACTTTACAACAATGGATACAACTCCTTATATAGGAGTTTGAACCGACTGGAACTAAACCTACCTAGACAAATACTCCTAACTGTTAGCTACTTTGTAGCTCACTGTACCTAACTACTCCCTCCATCGTAAAATAAGTGACTCAACTTTGCGCTATCTGAGTCACGGCAGCCGTATCGACTTTGTCTGATGTTTTGGTACAGCCGACATGTAGGGCTAGATATTTGCTAAGGTGGGGCAGAACCGAGCACCGTGGGCATGTTGTTGTGCTCGAAAACAGGGTATAAACCCACATCATGTTGGATGGAAAGAGGGGTCATGATCTAGATGGTACATCGGGCACAACCGACCGGCGCAGCGCTCGGCCGCCGTCTGATGCAGAGAGATCACATGGCTCGCGGCGCCCCGCACCCAACCTCCATATACCTTATCCACACGCAAGCTCCCTCCTCTCTCCGAGTGTTAAAGTATGATTTTGTATAGCTATCCACGTGTATTCCGTTTGTATACGGTTGTACATATACACGTCTACGATTCTTTCTTGGTCTCCAAGATTTATAATCTTGCTATAAATATATGAACCGATCGCCCCTTGAGAGGCGACTTCCCTCAAACTGATTCTCGTTTATATGGTATCAGCCCTCCTTTCCTAAAACCTAGCTTCCGCCGCCCTCCCTCCCAGCCGCCGCCGCCCCAAACCCTAAGGCGCCGCCGCGGTTTCCCCTCCTGTCCCGATCGCCGCCATGTCCAGCTCCGCGTCGTCGTCGTCCATGCTCGGGGCGCAAACCTTCGGGGCTCTCACCAATTCCACCTCGGCCGCCACCGCCCCCGCCCTCACGTCGCCGGCCTCTCAGGCCGTCCACGTTGCCAGCGTCAGGACGCACGTCCCCGTCGTCCTTGACCTGCAGCAGTCCAACTACGCCAAGTGGTGTATGCTCATCACCGTCCTCCTCGGCAAGTACGAGCTCATGGATCACATCTCCGCCGTCATGCCGCCGGACGCGCGCATGGCCGAGTGGCAGCGCCAGGACTACGTCGTCCGTTCGTGGTTGTATCGCTCCATCAGCGACGACATCCTGGACACCATCATGGCCCAAGATCAGACCGCATACGACGCCTACGCGCTAATCCGGAACCTCTTCCTCGACAACCAACTCACCCGGCCGTCTACCTCGAGGCGCAGTTTCGGGCCATCGTCCAGGGCGATCTCACCATCACCGCCTACTGCCACCGCCTGAAGGCCCCCTCCGACGCGTTGGCGGACGTGGGGCAGCCCGTGCAGGACCAAACTTTGGTCCTCACATGCCTTCGGGGCCTCAATCCGCACTTCTCCGACATAACCACCCTCGTCACGATGCGGGTTCCGCCTCCGACGTTCCTGCAGACGCGCTCCATCCTGCTTCTGCGCGAAAACCAGCTCGCCAACGCCGTTCCCGGTGGCTCCGGGCCGTCTCAGGTCGCCCTCTACGGCAACACCGCCGGATCCTCCACCGGCGGCAACCCCGGCGGCCCCGGGAACTCCGGCGGCCACAACGGCAACGGCGGCCGCTGGTCGAAGAAGAAGAAGAACGCCAGCGGGGGTGCCGG
>NC_041393.1:732532857-732537380 GCF_002162155.2 Triticum dicoccoides | reverse complement strand
GTGGATCTGCTTCAACCCGTACACCAGCCAGACCCAGCAGATGCAGGCCACCTGGCGCCCCTACGTCGCCCCGGCTCCTCCTGCCGGGGGCGCTGGCCTCCTTGGGCCGGCCCCGCGGTCTGCCGCAACAGCGCCGCCGACCCGTCAGTCCACCTGGGTGCCCGCGGGACAGGTCGCTTACACGACCCAGCTGGCATCGCTGCACGGTCAGGCCTGGGGCACCAACCCGCCTCCACCTGCGGCGGCGTACAACTCCGGCCCGGCATGGGACTGCTCCGCTCTCGTCGCCGCCCTTAACGCCACTGCCGGCTCACCAGCTGCCGGCCCTTCTACACCAGGCGCCTGGGTCATGGACTCCGGCGCCACCTCGCATATGGTCTCCGACCCTGGTACACTCTCCACCTCCTCATACCCTCCCCCTCCACTCCGTGTCACCGTTGGCAATGGCGATTCCCTTCCCATCACCGCCACCGGCCACGTTGCTCTCCGCACACCTAGCCACACCTTCCACCTAAACAATGTTCTAGTTGTTCCCGATATTATCAAAAATCTTCTTTCTACTCGTCAGTTTACCATTGATAACTCGGTTTCTGTTGAATATGACCCGTGTGGTTTTTCTATTAAGGATCTTCACACTCGGCACGAGATTATTCGCTGCAGTATCCCCGGTCCGCTCTACGAGTTCTACGCCAACACCAACACCACCACCTCGCCGTTTGGGCTCGTCGCCACCATCACCTCATCGGAGCTATGGCATCGTCGCTTAGGACATCCGGGTCGTGACTCTATGTCACATTTATCTTCAGAATTTGCTATACCCTGTAATAAAAACACTCAAGTGTGTCATGCATGCCAACTTGACAAGCACGTGCGTCTACCGTTTACTAGATCATCTACCTTTTGTGTCGTTCCGTTCCAATTGCTTCATTCTGATTTGTGGACATCACCCATTGCTAGTAACTCCGGCTTCAAATATTATTTGGTCATTGTTGATGATTTTTCTCATTTTATGTGGACCTACCCACTCCGCCGGAAATCCGACACATGTGATCTTCTCGTTAACTTCGTCGCCTATGCACGCACACAATTCAACCTTCCGGTCGTGTCATTCCAAACAGACAATGGCACTGAGTTTGTTAACTCCACCTTTGTCGAGTTCCTTGCCCGCAATGGCATTCACCTACGAATGTCTTGCCCATATACTTCTCCTCAAAACGGCAAGGCTGAGCGTGCTATCCTCACCCTCAATGACATCACCTGCACCCTCCTCTTCCAGGCTTACATGACTCCTCCCTACTGGGTCGAGGCTCTCACTGTCGCCACGTTCCTACTTAATCGCCGCCCTAGCCAAGCCCTGCAATTCCGCATCCCATATACCCTACTATACCAACAAAACCCTTCCTTCTCCGACCTTCGCGTTTTCGGGTGCTTGTGGTACCCGAATCAATCCGCAACGGCACCTCACAAACTCGCTCCACGCTCCACTGCGTGTGTGTTCCTCGGTTACCCTACCTCCCATCGCGGCTACAGATGCCTCGACTTGTCATCGCGCCGCGTCATTATCTCCCGTCACGTCATCTTTGACGAACACACCTTTCCCTTCGCCACAGATCGCACCGATGCATCCCCGGACGATCTCGATTTTCTGCTCGACCTAGCCACCACGCACCCGGCCCCCGCGGTCCTCGCCACCCCATCGGGCCAGCCCAGCATGGCGCCGGCCTCTTTGGCCCAGCCCACCATGCATGGCCCGGCTTCCCCGACGCGCGTCATCGACGAGCCCGCCTCGCCCGCGCCCACGCCGCTTGCGTCTCCCGCCCCATCTCCTTCCCCACCACCACCGCCACCCCCTCCCCCTTCCTGGCGCTCCCGCAGCAGCACCACTCCGGCCATCAACACTCACACCATGCTCACGCGCGCCAAGCGTGGCATTGTCCAGCCGATTGACAAACTCAACCTGTCGACCGAGCACTCCGTCATCTCCCCCATTCCCAAAACTTACCGCTCCGCCCTTCAGGATCCTCTTTGGCGTGCTGCTATGTCTGAGGAGTACGATGCTATCATTCAGAACCGCACTTGGTCTCTAGTTCCTCGCCCGGTTGGCGCTAACATTGTTTCAGGCAAATGGATCTTCAAGCACAAGTTTGGCGCCGATGGTGGTCTTGCCCGGTACAAGGCCAGGTGGGTGGTCCGCGGGTTCTCTCAGCAGCCTGGTATTGACTACGACGAGACTTTTAGTCCTGTTGTCAAACCAGCTACGATCCGTGTTGTGCTCAGCATTGCCGTCTCCCATGGATGGCCGGTTCACCAGCTGGATGTCAAGAACGCCTTCCTCCACGGCGATCTTGATGAGGTGGTTCACTGTGAGCAGCCGCCCGGCTTCGTCGACCCCACGCGGCCTCAACATGTCTGCCTGCTCCACAAGTCCCTCTAAGGACTTAAGCAGGCACCCCGCGTGTGGTACCAGCGGTTCACTCATCATGCTCATCGTCTTGGGTTCGTGGCCTCCCAAAGCGACGTGTCTCTGTTCGTGTTTCGGCATGGTACCGAGATGGCCTACCTGCTTCTCTATGTCGACGACATCATCCTCACCGCCTCCAGTACTGGGCTTCTCCAACACATCACCGACCAGCTCCACCGCGAGTTCTCCATGACCGATCTCGGGGATTTGTCTTACTTCCTCGGGATCTCGGTCTCTCGCTCTACTTCGGGGATGCTTCTCTCGCAGCACCAGTACGCCATCGACCTTCTTCAGCGCGCCGGTATGATGGACTGCAACCCGTGTGTGACGCCCCTCGACACACGTTGCAAGCTCTCTGCCGATGGAGGGTCCACTCGTCACTGATGCTACTGAGTACCGGAGCTTTGCCGGGGCACTTCAGTACTTGACGCTCAGCCGTCCCGACA
This sequence comes from Triticum dicoccoides, assembly GCF_002162155.2. Lineage (NCBI taxonomy): Eukaryota > Viridiplantae > Streptophyta > Magnoliopsida > Poales > Poaceae > Triticum > Triticum dicoccoides. The sequence goes on along the minus strand of NC_041393.1, from coordinate 732,534,473 downwards.
TTGCTCATGCCGTGCAGCAAGCGTGCCTCTACATGCACGCCCCTCGGGAGCCACATCTCAACCTCGTCAAGTGGATCCTTCGGTATGTTCGCGGCACTCTCGACCTCGGACTTCAGCTTCACTCCACGCCGGCCTCCTCGCTCACCGCCTACTCCGACGCCGATTGGGCCGTCTGCCCCGACACCCGACGCTCCACCTTTGGCTACTGTGTCTATCTCGGCGACAACCTGGTGTCCTGGTCATCCAAACGCCAGGCCACGGTGTCTCGCTCCAGTGCCGAGGCAGAGTACAGAGCCGTGGCTCATGCTGTGGCTGAGTGTTGCTGGCTTCGTCAGCTTCTTCTCGAGCTTCATCGTCCCCTTCCGTCCGCAACTGTTGTCTTCTGTGATAACGTCAGTACTATTTATATGGCCTGCAACCCGGTCCAGCATCGCCGCACGAAGCACATCGATATCGACATCCACTTCGTTCGTGAGAAGGTGTCTCTCGGTCAGATTCGGGTTCTTCACGTGCTGTCTTCACAGCAGTTTGCCGATATCATGACGAAGGGATTGCCGTCTCAACTCTTCGAGGATTTTCGGTACAGTTTATGCGTTCGACCGACGCACAAACTGCGGGGGGATGTTAAAGTATGATTTTGTATAGCTATCCACGTGTATTCCGTTTGTATACGGTTGTACATATACATGTCTAGGATTCTTTCTTGGTCTCCAAGACTTGTAATCTTGCTATAAATATATGAGTCGATCGCCCCTTGAGAGGCGTCTTCCCTCAAACTGATTCTCGTTTATACCGAGCAACCTCCTTCTCCCCCTCTACCCGTCTCTCGTTGGTGGAGGGCGACCACCGCTTGCCGCTGCCCGGATGCCCATTGATGCCGCGAGCATCTCCACCCCCTGGTGCTACTACGAGCATCTCATCTCTCGGCCCCAAGCTACTCATCGTCGCCATGGAGAGATAACCTCACATGCGCTCCCCCACTGCTGCAGATGCTGCATGGATCGACCAGTGGTGTCGCATCATCTGGGAGGCCCACGAGTTGGGTGTTGCAAGCGAAGACGCCGGTGGCACGGACCTATTGTGGGAGGGCGATGGCGAGCCATTTTTTTCTTGCTAGAATCGGGAGAGATGCCCGGTGTTCCAACCGACGACCGAAAAGCTTCAACCGGCGATGAAAAAAGTTTCAACCCGCATACAACACAAGCTATGGACAATCATGGAAAGTTGCAACTGGCGATGAAAAAAGCTTCATCTAGCAATGAAAAAGGTTTCAAGCATAGAGACGAAAGCCATGGACGGCAATGAAAAGCTGCAACCGGGAGTTACAAAAGCTGGAACCGGCATTGAAAAAACCTTCAAAAATCATGTCTTAGCTGCGATCCATGGCAACGATGACAACGTTTTGCTGCAACCATAGTCTGTTTTGCTACAACCGGCGATAAAATTTGCTACAAACCATTTTCATGGCTGTCATGGTGCTACAAGTGTGCCGATGAGCACGACGAGATTGATGGGGGTGGAATGTTGTGAACCATGGATGGCGAGATCTGGTGTGCAGGTGATGGGTGGCACGGTGTTGCAATTGGGACGAGGGGAGAGCTGCGGCCAACCGGTCG